>NW_028253438.1:0-309047 GCF_964263255.1 Lissotriton vulgaris | reverse complement strand
AGACCTTGGAACTAGGACTGTCATACTGCCCAGAAACCAGTTTTAACTATGCAGAAACCTGTATGGATATAAATTCATACAGAAGTTGAAACTGTGCAAGTTCCATTTCCTGAAAAAACAGCCAGAACCATCTATGTCCATCATTCAAAGTCCATCTTTATTAGTAGCAGGGCTTGTGGACTTACTACAAGATCTGTACGATCTGCACAATGAGCAAACAACTGATGTAAATGGAATAAGCATGTCCACTTTTGACATCAGTGGAACAATAAGGACACCGTTCAAATCAAAGTCTATGTTTCAACCGGTGATGCTACATGACAATTTGGATGTATATCATGAGCAAACGACTTTACATATCCACCACATGTGCCCTGCATACTCGCAACCAGCAAAACAACCGCTATGTTCAATTGATGAAAAAGCTCCAAAGCAAGAATAACACATTGTGAGGCAATCGGACAAAGGGCAATGTGGTGTTGTGGCCTAGGAACTTATACGGGGAAGAAGCGCAAAACCAACTAAATGACATGGAGTGCTAAAAGAGGAGCAACATGCACAGTGTCAAGTCAGCATGGAATGAACATTACTCTAAACTACTTGCATGGAAAGGTGGAGGGCTTCTGAGTGAGGAAGAATTTTGTTTCCTAAAAAAAGTGCACCCAGTCCTTCCTGCAATTTACTTCATTCCTAAGATCCATAAAAACGCAATCAAACCTCCTGGCAGGCCGATATTTCTGTATGCAAAAGCCTCATGGGAAATATGTCAAGATACATGGACTATTTTCTTTCAGAACACGTAAAAAATGTGCCTTCGTATCTGCAGGATACCAGTGACTTCCTGAGGAAGATGAGTGAGGTCACATGGGACCCAGATTCACTATTAATAACTTTGGACGCAACATCGCTTTATACCTCCACTCACCACCATGATAGCATTAAGGCTATTGAACACTATTTAAACAAAAGACCAATGTGTTTATGCATGCACAATAAAATGCTTGTCAGTATGGTGTCAACATGTTTGAAACAAAACTTTTTTCTCTTTGAAAATTAAGTTTACCAGCAAACCAGGGGTGTTGCAATGGGGGCCTGCTTTTCCCTTAGCTATGCTCGTTTGCCTATGGGTCTATGGGAAGAGCAGGTCCTCAAGATCCAATTTGCAGAAACAATGAAACAACATGAGCATTACTGGTTTCGTTATATTGACGATTTGTTCTTGATTTTGAGAGGTCCTGAGGAACGGGCCCTTCAATTCATTAGAACAAATCAACAACAATGTTCTCAATCTCCATTTTACTGCGAATATCAGCAGAGCAGCTGTAGGTTTTCTTGATGTTGAGGAATTTTGTAAAACATGATAAACTTTAGACTAGGATGTACAGGAAGCCTACTGCAGGATATACTGTGCTCCAAAGTGTTCACCCCAGACATTTAATACAAAGCATTCCATACAGGGAAATGCTGTGGATTAAAAGCATTTGTAGCACTGAGGAAGACTGCAACATTGCGCAGCTAGCAAGCAGAGATAGGTTCCTGGATAGGGGCTATGCTGCTGACATCATTGACAAAGCTATCACTAAAACCAAGGCTATTGTCCGAGAAGAAGCCCTTTCATACAAACCTAGTCAGCAATCTACAGTTTTGGATCAACCATCTCAACCTACAAGAATGATCCTTACTTATAAACGGCAGCATCAAGCATTACGCAAAATATTGAACAGAACTTTGGGACTTGTTCGAAGTGATCCAATTTTGGGACATTGTTTACCGAAGAAACCTGATTTAACTTTTAGAAAGGCAAGATCTATGAGCAACAGCCTGGTTTAGAGCAGCCCTGAATTGAGAAAATTGTGAACTAGCTCACCTCATGTAAAGCGTTTGTTAAATGTCCCACATGCAAAGCATGTAGATTTGCCAACAACTAATCATGCTATACTAGCCCATTTAAACACAACCCTGTACCCATTAAGAAAAGGCTTACATGCAAGACTGAATTAGCGGTTTATGTGCTGAGTGTCTCTGTGGCCTACGCTACATAGGTAGTACCAAACTGGTGGTACATGAGCGGATACTCCACAACATAAGAGCTATCACCAACAGCGATTTAGCATATCCTGTGGCTAGACATTTTGGGGAGACTCCTGGCGGCAACCCGGAACACGTCAAATATTTTGAGTCAACACAATTCCGCCACTGAGGAGGGGAGGCAACTGCGATGCCCAACTACGCCTATTGGAAACAGGGTACATTGTGGAACTAGACAACTCCAAGATTTCTTCACTTGCTTATGATCAGTTTCTCCTTCAGCTATTTTGCACATTCTGATTCTAATACTCTTTTTAAACTACTCAACCCCTCACTCACATATTTATCTGTCTTTATATGAATAGCATTTAGCAATTTAGAATCCTTGCAGATTCAATAGGGTGACATTAAATGCACTTGCACTCTATCACATTAATACATGGAGGAGATTCCAAGCCCACTTAGAGCATAACGGGTATCAGCTTAGTGTGATTTTAGAGCACACCAACATGAAAGAGTGTATGGTATTGATATTTATGGTAAACAAGACTATGTACTGACATTGAGCTATGTTTTTACCACATCAATATTTTAACACTTGTATTAACATTATTTTTTTACACTGTGTTTCAAATATGCAGGTCATAGCAGATTGTTGCATTAATATGACAGAAATCAAATTGTCAAATGCATTGGTATTTAATCTATTTTAATATTTTTAGCTATGAATTATTTGATTTTAAGCCATAATCCATATTTTTACCTGTATAATGTAACTGCTTTGCATTCTGTTGAAATTGTCTTAGAACTCTTATGTTCATGATCCATTCACCTGTGTGATCACGAGTTTTTGCACTAGCACTTAAAATTTTCATAAGGCCCTACGCAATGTGTCATGTGATCAAGGCCTTTCGAAGGCCGAAACGCGTTATGGCGATGGTGCAGGGCAGTAAATAAGTTCATTTTGCACCATAAATTTGGGGTCAGCGTTTGTCTGTTCCAGGAAACCTGGATGTCAGGAGGCGAAGCTGGTGAAATATACACATATATACACACACAAACACACAAAACATATACGGTCGCCACTGGGTGGTTCTAGTTAGGATCACATTTCAAATGAAAATTGATTTTTTTGGGTTTGATAAGAACTTTGACGCCATTTGACAAATCTTCAGCTAAATCCCCATACCAAAAAAAAGTTTGATCTACCTCTGCTACTTTCTGGAAAGCTTTGAGGTGTTCCGTGGGTGCAGAGAAAAAGGGAGATGTCCCAAAACCCATTTTCCCCCCATTTAATTTTCCATCTAAAAATTTAACAATATCGCTTAAACTGCTGAATGGCATTACACCAAATTTGGAAGATAGATTGATTTTTTCCAGACAGCAAACAGGACTTTTTATGATATGGTGTAAATCGATTCAGTTGTCTTAGATAATTTAAGGCTCAAAATGTATAAATATTTAAAACTGCTGAGGGTCCGAGGTACCAACAGATTGAGATATGATCTGACTGGCTACACCCACATCGACAAAGATGGGGCTGTAGCCATTTTAGGCAGGCAAAAGGATCAGTTAAAATGTATCGTTTTAAATTAACAAACCTACTAAATTCACCAGTTCTAGATCTTGCAAGGAATTAGAACTCGTGCCCTAAAGTAACTATAACTCGCCCCCCGCCATGCACAATGTTGGGATCAATGATGTAATTCAGATATTATCAATGATGTCACAGAATATGCCACATGTGATGTAATATGTAACAGAATTAGAACATTGCAATGTTTAATAAAAATTGAACGTAAACATTTGTATTTAAGAAAGCCTTACTAAAAAAAAACATTTTTTAAAACACAACATGCCTTTGACTTTTTTTTTTCAGGCCAAAGGAAAGAAATATAGACATAGAACACACCACAAGGGGTTCCTGCACTCCAGCTGCAGAACATACATCTCCAGTGCTTTAAAAACAAGCATTGGAAATGCAATAGGTCTCGCATTAGAAGAGTTGGAGTTATTGGTCTTGTAAATGACATTTTATTTATTTGTTGGTTTTTAAAATTGCTAAATTGATGGCTTTGTCATTTACAATGCCAATAGTTATAACTTTCGCGAATGTGACACCTATAGCATTTGGAATGCAACATGTTTTGTATTTACGTGACTTAGATGGCAGCTCTGGTCGTTAGGCCACATCTCTAGAGAGCAGGAGAGTGCAGCAGGGGAGAGAAGCACAGCAATGCAATAGGTCTCGCATTAGGAAAGTTTGAGCTATTGGTATTGTAAAGGAGAAATTTGTTATTTATGTGCTTGTTTTGGAAATAGCGAATTAATAGCTTTGTTATTTACAATGCCAATATTTTTATCTTTCGCAAATGTGACACCTATTGTAACACAATATGTGTTGTGAGGGTGAGTGAGGGTGAGTGTGAGGGGGTGTGAGTGTGTGTGAGGGTGAGTGTGGCGGGAAGAGGGCATCAGCTGGCAAACCAGAGAGCTCCCTCAGACCTTGGAGCGCCAATTGGCTCTGAAATGAAAGGCCACTTCGCCACACACAGTGTACACACTTCCAGCTGCTGAAACGTTGTTCATCTGTGCTTTCACACTTGTAATCAAAAGCCCGGGCCAACCGCGTAATGGCCCGACCACTCACGTCTTATTCCAGGCCGAATTGTAATGCAACAAACATTGTGGGGGTTGATCGTGTGTCTTGTTCTGCAGAGAGCTTTCTGTTTTCACAAGCTAGAAAGAAACCGGGACCGAAAAAAAACTTTAAAGTATGTGCCACACAGCTGTTCAAAAACTGATACGCATGGTTTCATTCTTCTTGAACGCAGTTATCATTTGAAAAACTGTAGTTTTCTTGAAAATCCAATATTTAAAATGGGACGAGTCGCAAAATACATAGAATAAAAAAGTTAATTTTCGAAATGCATTGCTTTACACATCTGTTTTTCACACGACTTTTAACGTGCATACCCATTGATGCAATTTAGGGTTGCATGCATGTGTCTGTGTATATATTTATATATGTGTACATACATGTTTACATTCATGTTTATTTTCCTGCAAGCACACTCACACGCTTAGACAACCTTCATACATGTTAATGTATCTATCTACTACGTCGAGTATGTGAAGCCGTGTCTTGCAGGCAACGTGAACAGTCCTAGCGTGTTTGTAGACTTTATGGTAACCGATTTGTTATGTGACCTTGAAGTCGTGTGTAATATATAACAGGCATGATTCTTTTTTTTTTTTTGGTTTGTCTGCAAGAAAACGTTTATCACCTCCACGTGGTCGATGCAAAATCATGGCCCGTTGGCTTTTGAAACTTTTAATCTTGGAGGATTCGCTGGTTATAATGGCGCGGTAGCATATTTTTTTCAACACAGGCTCTCCATCCGTGAGAAAATATAATCTAAGATTTGGATCTCAGGAAAGCATATAGTGTAGCTGGAAACTACATCACGAGAAGCGGAAAGTGCCTGTTATTTAGAGCAGGCCAAAATATTGTTGTGGGACAAATTGTACATTCACTTTCTCTGGATCCGCGAGCCTCCTGTGAGCGTTCGGACTATCGCGAGCAGCTTACTGGGTGAAAATTCGCCGGTCCGAATGGACGTGCGTTATTTAATATACTGCTGTAAATTGCACACACAAAAAATAACAAGACGGAGGGAACTTCTTGCCTCTTGGCAAATAATAACAATTAATTTCCGTCGATTTTATGTAAAAGGTAATTAGTGTGTGTGTTGGGGGGAGGAGGGGGTGGGGGAACTCCTAGTCCCACGTTTCTCTCAAATGTAGTGGCGTACGTCACAGGGTGCATTTGCATTTTGGGACACGATGTGAACTCAACATGAACAAGCGCACTCTGAAAGACAACAGCATTGTTTTAGTGTTCATTTACAATTAAAAAGTCTAAACATACAATGTACACGTTGTGTCAAAGCGCTGTAATGCGTGCCTCGTGCACGTTTTACATACATTAGAACAAACTCTTGCACCAACCACAGCATACAAAGAAACGTTTTCAGGTGAAACAGTTCTGGGGGGAAATGTACTCTGTTCTAATGTATGGGCTACCCCTCACTTGCAAACTCTTCCCCTCACACTCTTGCAAACGGTTTAGGTTACATTTTAGTTGTTCGAAATAAGTTCCCTTCGAACAAACTGATAAGGAAAAATATAGTATGTATACCCATATTGAGTGCTGTTATTTTATGTTACTTAAACGCACATGTGGTTTCTATCAAAAAAGAAGAAAAAAAACAAGGCGGCAAGATTCATTTCAAGACGTGGCATTCCCCAACTGCTATACACACAGCAGCAGACAGGGGGCACAGTCGAGTTGTATTTTGAAAGGGGTTAGTGTAAGAATCATTGCCTGAAATGTCATTCACATTTTAATGTGCGTGTTACTTCCACGTGTACACAACATCGTTGAACTGACAGCTTTTAGAAATAAGCAAGTTGCCCGATAGACTTCCTTCCTCTGTGGAGTTGCTGTCACCCCCAACAACGTCTATGTACATCTTCTGATCTGTAGTGTATGAATCATTATTTTTAGCGATTACATAGATAGGGGCTGTAGCGCCTGGAAGCGTCAGTGAGCTGGATCAGTAATATGCTGATTTTATTGTATATTTAATCCAGGACTTTTTACTCCTTTCCATGGTGTCATCTGGATGGTGCCACCCGAGGCCAGAAGAGCTGCATGTCACTTCCCGTCTTGTCACCAGGATCGTGTGAGGTTTTCGTCACGGAGTGTGATTCGCTCTAGCCGTAAAGTGAAATGGCTCTACTGTGGCTGTGAGGAGGGAGGCGGGCACACACACAGTGACTTTACTCAGCGGGAAATCCCTGAAGCAGACGTAGACAGTGCAAACTACTCTTCCACTGAAGGAAGGGGCGATTCAGGCGAAGCAAACGTGGATAGAGAAAGTGTCACAGATGATAAGTAAGAACTCTGCAGATGTCACCACCACCTCTCCTTGCTCAATGAAAGCATCCCCATAAGCCGAGAGGAAACAGAAGCCAGCACAAAGTCTGTGTGGAACCCACGTTTAGGCGGACCTCGATGTATGTTCACGTTCTCTATTATGAAGTACAGTATATACACAGATTCAACGGAGGGAAGAGAGAGAAGGGGAGGGGGAGGAGAAATGCGACACGGCGGGCAGGGGAGGGGGCGGAGCGGGGAGAGGGAACAGACGGAGGGAAGGTAGATAAGGGGAGGGGGGAGGAGAAATGCGACACGGCGGGCAGGGGAGGGGGCGGAGCGGGGAGAGGGAACAGACGGAGGGAAGGCAGATAAGGGGAGGGGGGAGGAGAAATGCAACACGGCGGGCAGGGGAGGGGGCGGAGCGGGGGCCTGGAGTGCGGCTGAGGGAACTGATGAGCACGCGCTTTTAAGCTCAACGCGCATGCGCATTGAGCTTAAAAGTCACGGGCACTGCAAGGAATCGCCACGATTCCTTGCAAGTTGGATAAAGAGTGGATAAGCCCCCATAGTCTCGCTTGCTCGATGCGCATGCGCATCGACAGGCGAGACCTAAAAATGTATGGTAAGCTTTCCTGGGGACATAGATTCAATGAACAAGAATACTGATGTGCTTTTTATTGTTGCTCCTGTGCGGCTGCTACACTCCATGCTGCAACCATATCGTTAAAAACAAGCGTTTGCAATGCAATAGGTCTTGCACTTGTAAGAGTTTAAGATATTAGCATTGTAAATAACAGAACCTTTTATTTATGTTTTAAAAACAAAACATGAATAAAAGGCAGTCATTTACAATACTAATAGCTCAAACCTTGAGTAACTGTGAGACCTATTGCATTGCAAATGCTTTTTATTTTTTCCTTTCATTTCTTTGTTGTAGGTTTTTGGAGGAAGGACTTCTGACAAAGTAACAAAACCAAATAATCCTATTTGTGGAAAATGGACCACTCCCCACACATAAAGGCAGCACCCACAAATTGTTTTTTATGTATAGATTTAGTATGTATGCGTTTTAGGCACCCCGAGCGGAAATGCTGTACAGGGGTCACCTGTAGCGGTGCAGAGGCCATAGGCTATAGAATTGTTGGGAATCAAGAATTAGTGTGCGCGCCCGTTAGGGTAATCGTGGTCTCTCCTGGCGAAGGGAAGGGGCTGTGGGCTGTATAAGGGGGCTCTAGTATCACGGAGTTGAAGTGCTTCTTGGGGGGCTGGTGGCGGCTGAGTAAGCTTGGTATCAAAGGCTCCCATCCGGCACGCAGGGCAGCAGTTCGTTCTTCTAATGTCTAAAATGGGTACTATTGAATTGGGTAATAACTCGTATCAGATGTATCTGAACTATATGTTGGTTGGGCGTATGCTGTGCATCGTTCGGGCGTATACATAGGAGTGAGGAGGAGAGCCAGCGCGGGGGAGGGTATATGTGTGAATACTAGTGGCAGGAAGCGGTCCCCTGAATGTTTGGCACGCGCTGCAGGGGGGAAGCTAGCACCTTGCCCATCTGTTTGCAATTGCAGGACAGGACGTGTTTTCTGTAGTTGGTGCGGCTTTATTGTGAATACGCGCGGCCGCTATAGTTAAAGCGGATCGCTCTGTAATTAAAATACATACATTAGTAAAAGCGTGTGGCACGCTGCGATGTTGTGGAACCCCATTAAAAACCAGCTGAAGCAGTGCTTGTCGTGCCTCCATTAGGGGAAACTAATTTAAGAAACTAGTGCTTCCAGGCTATATAACACGTACTGTGTAACAACAAAGTAAAAGGGCTTATGGGAGGCAACAAATTGAGACAAGGCGTTACCAAGGAGGGACTAACAAGCTTATTTACCAATCAGAAGCCCGTATTTATCAAGGATAATGACACAAGCCAATGACAAATATAGGCGGAGAGTGGGCGGGGCTTCCAGTGCATACCCTAATACAGCATGCCTCGCAGAGCGAGCAGTGCATTCGCACTGCCGCTAGGCTAGACCTAAAAATGGTTGGTGGTGCCCTTAAATCTTCTAGAGGCACCACCAGGATGACAAAATATAGTTTTAAACAGTACTAAGGCATTTTTTGGTGCTCCTTGGTGGAGCAGTAAATAAATTATTCACTCCTGAATATACATGCTCTCTGACCTTAGACATTCACCAAACCAAAGGGGAAAGAGATGTTACAGTCAGATGAAAATGTCAGTTAAAACATCTTTTTAAACTAGCAAAATTGCTGAAATTCACTAGTTATATTTATCTCAAGTAGCTGGAACTCATGCCCCCAGAACGCACAGTGCTGTCATCAGTGATCTCCTTTCAGATGGTTCAGTGATGTTATCAATGATGTCATAGAACATGTCATGAGTGATGTAATATGTGAGGTAATTATGAATGTGTTGCAAGGTCCCAAGTTATCGTTAATTTAGAGAACCCAATTATAACATCCTTTAATGTTTATTTGAGGCCTCTGGCGGAGGTGGTGCTACTTTTCGGGATCCAGATCGTCACATATGCTGATGACACCCAGTTGGTTGTTTATTTCAACCAACGGGACCCTTCCAGCTCTGATTTTGCCCTTTGTCTGGACAAAGTATCAAGGTGGATAGAAGATTCCTTTTTGAAACTCAATGGATCAAAAACTGAACTAATGCTCCTAGGGAATAAAGAAAAGACAAATCTTGGGCTACTCTATCGCAGCTCTTTTGGTTCTACCCCCTCCCCTAAAGACCAAATCAAAAGTCTGGGTGTTTGGCTCGACCGGATTCTTGATTTTAAAGAGCAAGGGCAAAAAGAAGCTGCAAGTTGCTTCGGGGTCCTACGAATGGTCCGTAAAGTGCTCCCACTACTCGTTCAGGCTCTCATCCTGTCCCTTCTTGACTATGCTCATGCACTTTATCTTGGAGCTCCTTGCTTCTCGATATGAAAGTTACAAGTTGTTCAAAACTGAGTGGAGCGTATGTTCATGAACATCCCAAAGCATTCTTCAGCTAAACCAGCTTTGCCATCTCTACACTGGCTCCCCATCCGTGAGCGCATTCAGTTTAAGGCATTATGCATAGTCCACAGGGCACTTGCATATAAGGGATCCTTGGCTATTCAGTCCCTTACCCAGCTGTAGTGCCCAAATAGAGCCCTAAGGTCTGAAACTAAATATTTAATGTCAACACCAAGAATAAAGAGAGTACGAAGTGGGACCAACTTTTTTCTCATAATGTGTCTAAAATCGTGAACAGTCTGCCTTTGCAGATCCGTGCTCAACCTAACTACCTCATCTTCCGGAGACAGATTAAAACACTACTTCTCCCTAAATGAATGGGCACAGCTCAGTGTGTTAGCAGACATCAGCGCAGGGATGCCTATGGGTAACCAGACGCTTTAGAAATCTTGTTTTAATTTCATTTCATTCATTTAACCTTTTTTTTCTTCAATGAAATATATATCACTGAAAAAAAAACAAAGGTTAATGTAATGTTATAGCTGGGCAAATTTGTCACTGACGTTTTGAAGTAAAAAAATAAACAGATATTCACCAGTCAGCAGCACCAACTATAACTTGCCCCCCTGCCAAGAACTGCTTATGACATCACATGACATCACTAATAACATTTCTATGACATTTATGACATCGCTCATGACCTCTCAAATGACATCATTGATGACATCATCCAATGAGTGTGTAAGTTTGTTTTACAATTTACATAGTGTTAACTACCATAATGATTTTACTTAGATTTATAAAGCTTGGGTGCAGCTAATGGGTGTGTTTACAAAATGCATGTGCTCCTAATGTACCATACCTGTTAAAAGGTATGGAACATGTTCTAAATGTTTACATTCAAGAATTACTTTGAATGTGGAGGACAGTTGACTTGTATTCAATATTTTGGTTCTGCAGAAAAAGTTTGCAACAGATACTAACTTTTATAAGTAGCCTTTAGTTATTAGATAGTCAGCATGATAACAGGTACTAACCTATCTACAAATGCCCGTTTTCCTTCAGAAGGTCTATCTGTAACGTTTTCACCACAGTATAAAGGATGCAGGTAGTATGATCTTTAGCAGGTTCAGATCTTGGTTATTTTTAGCAAATACTGTCTTTATTGACACCGGTTGCATAGAATGTGCACTATGCTTAGTAGATTCTTTTGAATACTCTGCGTATTTCTCATGAGAGTTCCACTGTACAATTCTGCACGGATATTAACTTCATTGCTTAATGCAGGTTCAGGGTGTGTCAGGGGTTTGATACTAGTCCTCTTAGGCAACGCGAATGTGGGACTTAATTGTGAAAGAAGAAGAGTGGTCCTCACTAAAATTAGCCCTAAACTAATCGATATGGCTGAAAAGGAAACCTCAATTAATCCAAAAGGTTTACTTTTTGGAGAAGATTTAATAAAAAGTTTGGGCAAATATGTATCGACCTTTACCGCTTTAGATAAAGCGCACCAGAACATGAAAAAAGTTTTTAACTACAACAGCAACCTTTTTGGAAGGGCCGGTAGAAGGGGGCTATCTTCCGTCCGGTTCAACCGACACCCCTTTCCAAGAAACAGAGGGAATTTTGGTAGAGGATACCATCCATCCAACCAACCACAGTTCTATCCACCCAGAGGAAGAGGTTTTCGCTCGAGAGGATTCCGAGCTAGAGGAGCACCTGCCGAATCCACCCCTCAAAGTGAGTACAGCTTCCCCTTCCCTTTCTTCGAATCCAAAAGTGGATGGGAGACTGAAATTCTTTTACCACAATTGGAAAATTATTACACTAGACCCCTGGGTTTTAAACACTGTTCTCGGTTTTTCAATAGATTTCATCCAGACTCCAATCCAGAACTCTCTCCCAAGACCGTTTCCCCTTACACTAGATCAAGAAAAAATCATAGAGGAAGAAATTTCCTCAATGCTAAAAAAGGAGCAATTTTAGAAGTTCCCATGGAATTTATGAGATTCATAAGTACTCTCTTCCTTGTGGAAAAGAAAGACAAGGGTTGGAGACCGGTTATAAATCTCAGAGAACTCAACAAATTCCTTGTCTACCGACATTTCAAGATGGAGGGCATCCATCTTCTCAGAGACCTCTTACTAGATGGAGACTGGCTAGTCAAATTAGATCTGAAGGACGCCTACTTTACCATTCCCATGGCAAAGGAACACCAATCCTTTCTTCAGTTCATTTGGAAAAACCATCTCTTTCAATTTCAGGCTCTCCCCTTCGGTCTCTCCTCTGTCCCATGGTGTTTCACCAAGGTACTGAGAGCAGTTGCCTCATGTCTAAGAGGAAAAGATATTCGTCTCATCATCTACTTAGACGACATCCTGATTCTTTCTCAAGATTATGCTCAAATCATCAAAGATCTCAAGACTGTTATAGATCTCTTAGAAAGTCTGGGTTTTATCATAAACAGGGAAAAATCCATTCTAATTCCCTCAAAGAAGATGGAATTCTTGGGTTTCACAGTAGACACAACAGAATGTCTTCTCCTTCTCCATCCCAAGAAGATTGCCAAAATCATAAAGGAGAGAAGACATTTATTGAATCAAAAAAATCTCACCCTAAGAGAACTAGCCAGACTTTTAAGCCTTCTATCTTCTTCCATTCAGGCCATTTTTCCGGGGCCATTGAATTATCGAGCCCTTCAGAGAATAAAAGCAAGAGCTCTCAGATCAGGTCTTTGGTACGGAGATCGAATTTCCTTAAACCCAGAAGCAATCTTAGAACTAACATGGTGGTTAGACAATCTAGATGCATGGAATGGGAGAGCGATCTTTGGTCAGCACCAGATTTTATTCTAGAATGGGATGCCAGCCTTCATGGTTGGGGTGCTGGTCTACAGGACCAAAACACTGGAGGTATTTGGTCGTAGCAAGAGTCCCTGCACCACATCAATTATCTAGAATTAACTACAGGGCTTTATGGTCTAATGAGCTTCAAACGCTTCCTTCAAGGAAGATCAGTCATATTGAAAATGGACAACATGTCTGCCGTCGCTTACATAAACCATCTAGGAGGGACCAAGTCAGAAGACCTCTCCAATCTAGCAAAGAAGCTTTGGTTTTTCTGCCTAGAACACAAAATCTCTCTGAGAGCAGAATACCTTCCCAGGAAATCCAATCTTTGCGCAGATTGGAATTCAAGATTCATCTTGGATTACAGCGATTGAAAACTCAACACTTCTGTTTTCAACTCCCTGAATCATTTCTGGGGCCCATACCAAATAGACCTATTTGCGAGTAGATTGACTACCCAATTGGTATCCTATTTCAGCTGGATGCCCGATCTCGGTGCTCTAGCAGTGAATGCCTTTCACCAATCTTGGGAAGAGATCAAAGCTTATGCCTTCCCTCCATTCGCAATGATCCAGAGACTCCTTCAGAAAGTGAGACAAGAACATTCCTCAATTGTCCTAGTAACTCCGTTTTGACCATCCCAAGCATGGTTCCCAACAGCTCTGGAACTAACCTACGATTTTCCCTTCCTAATTCCTCTTCTGAAAGATCTTCTCACAGACGCAGACGGTCAAATTCACCCTCTTGTTCACACAGGGAATTTGAACCTTCTTGCTTGAAAGGTGTCAGGAGATCTAACGATCTTGCAAGACTTTCGTCAACAGCTTCAACTTTCCTTGGAGAGTCGTGGCCCCTGGGACACATTACCGGTACAACAACATTTGGAAAGTCTGGTCACGTTGGTGCTTGGAAAGGGACTTGGATCCCGTGGAGGCACCTAATGTTGATATAGTTAATTTTCTTGGAGAACAATTCGACAGAGGTTTGAGTTACAGATCTCTCAATTGTTTTAGATCTGCTATTTCTGCTGGACATTCTCTAATTAACAATAAAACGGTAGGTAAAAATCCTATTATTTGTAGAATACTTAAGAGTATCAGACTTAGAAGACCTCCTCAACCTAGATATCAATCTCTATGGGATGTCAAATTAATTCTCGACCTTTTCTCTTCTTGGCCAGTTAATTCTCTTCTCAGCAGGAAGAATCTTTCTATCAAATTAGCTACTCTTCTTTGCTTTATTTTATGCAGAAGAGTTTCTGATGTTAAAGCTCTTGATATTTCTTTTAGATGTTATGATATGATTGGGGTTAATTTTGAAATACATAGAAGAACTAAAACTATGTCAGATTCTATTTTCTATCCTCGTTTTGATAGTTGCACTAAACTCTGTGTTGTTCAATGTATGAAAGAATACGATGCTAGAATGAACTCTCTTCGTCCTTTGAATGTATCTCAATTACTCATCTCTTTTGTTAAACCCCACAAAGGAATTTCTTCTTCCTCTATTGCTAGATGGGTTAAGACAGTCATGAAGCTTGCTGAAATCAATCTGGATATTTTTAAATCACATTCTATTAGAGGCGCGATGGCCAGTAAGTCATTCTGGTCAGGTGGTAAGTTAGATGATATTCTAAAGGCTGGTGATTGGTCTAATTCTAGAACCTTTGCTCATCATTATTGCAAACCTGTATCTCACATGTCTGATGTTGTTTTACATGGCTACCAACATGCATAATGGAAGCCTCCGGTCTTGTAATGAAATTGCGATTCTCCTAATAACATGACCAGAGAATCTGGATTTCATTAAAGACACGGAGGCTAACATTATCCCTCCCACCCTTTCCCTGGGTGGTTGATTATGTGATATATTACGGTACAGGTTGATGTTTATGATATGATATGCTTATTTGAATATTTTACTGACAAGCTTACATTCTTTTCCTTTGCAGGACTGTTTACTTTCTTTTCCTTTTCAGGACTGTTATTTAGCTGATTGTTTATTATTCTAATCCTTAATATTTTTATTTGGGTTTATTAACAACCTTACTTTGTTTTGCAGATAACCTTTCTTGTTTTTGTCTTCTCGATTCCACATCTGGTGAATCAATCGTGGATGGTGTATTCTTCCGTCATCCTTCTTCAAGTTTGATGTTTCATTGGAGTTGTTTGGACATTTCCTTTCTCACTGTCACCACATTTAAAAGAGGCTGATTGCCTAGTGATTCATGCTATTATTGGTTCATATGTTCTAAGTTGGAACTTTTGCTTTGTGACATATGCGGCTATGCTTGGACTGCATTAAAAGTTGTATGCATAATGTTAGCCTCCGTGTCTTTAATGAAATCCAGATTCTCTGGTCATGTTATTAGGAGAATCGCAATTCTTTTGAATACTCTGCGTATTTCTCATGAGAGTTCCACTGTACAATTCTGCACGGATATTAACTTCATTGCTTAATGCAGGTTCAGGGTGTGTCAGGGGTTTGATACAGATAAAAGCTGTCTGTAGCAGGGCATTTGTTCTGGAATAGACATCCACTATTTTGACTTTCTCTGAACAGTTCTATACAGATGGAATACGGTACTCGGTGAGGGTTTCCCATATATCTGTGGTCGGTTGTTAATGTGAACAATGCTACATACACAAACCATAGCAACTTATACAGCAATATGTGGGAAACCAAAGCTTAGATGATGTCATAGAACAGGTCATGGGTGATGTCATATGTGAGGTCATAAGCAGTGCATGGAGGGGGCGCAAGTTATAGTTACTGTTGCTAACTGTAACTGGTGAATTTGTGTTTTTTTAACTTCAAAATGTTAACGTTGTCACTGAGAAATTCACCTAACTATGTTACTTTGACCTTTGTTTATTCAGTGATATCAGCTACTGGTGGTCGCCAGCAGGTAGTTATAATTAGGAGCAGGGTTTTCATGGGAAAAGCGTTTTTCGTTTTGCCAATAACTTGTGTGGCTGAAAAATCTTCACAGAATTTACACAAACCTTCCCCTTTTTGGCTGCGGTGTTGAATGTTTTGGGGTGATCCGTAAAGCGGGGGGGGGGGGGGGGGGGGGGCTAGAATTAAGTGGAGACCCAAAACATGTTTTCCCCATGTTATGTCTATGCAAATTCTTTTTACACTAGAGCCTGAACCGCTGAATGGAATTACACCACATTTGGCTAGACAATGGTCCAGAAACTCTGCTTTTTGTGATTTGGTGTACATCGTTTAAGTAGTTTCAGAGATATTTAAGTTTAAAAAATATAGATATCTAAGAGCCCAACAACCTATTGAAACCCTATTGATTGGCTGCCCACACTTCAACCAGGAAGTGTTGGCAGCCATCTTGAGACTCGGTTTAACAGAGTCTCACAAAAAAAACAAAAGGAGGGAAGAAACAGTTTAATACCTAGGCCTCTTGGGGGAGCCCGACTTGGACTCTTCCGCTCCCCCCTCCCCCCCACCCATAGGGCAAGAAAAACTTTTTTTGTCAAATAAATTCTGTCAGAATCTGCGGATCAGGTGTAAAAAAAACACACACACACACACAAAGCGCAGACTCCCGTGCTTTGTTTATTACCGTCCACAAGGGTGGGCCAGGTCCAGGGGACATTTATACTTATAGATGGGGAGCGCACAGCCCTCTTCATGAGGAATAATATGCCCTGGGAACCACCACCTCTCCGGGGCTTTACTACAATCAATAAGTGCCGGGGCTGCGCAGATTACCCTGCAGCCCTGGGGCCGCCATCTTCTCAGGACTTCATGGTAAATTAATGGGACCCCCTTGCAGCCCTGTGGGCCGCCACCTCTTCGGGGCAATACAAAACAAAGGAGGGGGGGCACGCAGCGCCCCTCTTGGAGCCTCCAATGCCAGCTCCAGCAATGTCCTGGGGTGCCAACCCAGTGGCAATGCAGCTTGCTCTGCTCCACTTAGTGCAAGCAAGAGCAGAAAATGCTCTTGCTTGCACGAAGCAGCGCAGAATTGCTTTTGGACAGAGGGAGCCGCATATTAGCCGCTCCCTCAGCCCAAAAGCAATGCCGGCTCTCACAGGAAATGGGGAGCCAGCAGGGACCGCAGGGGCCTTCAGGCTCCCTCACAGTCCCATTGGTGAGTGGGTGCCCTGGAGGCATTGACTTTAAATGGGCAGGCTCAGGGGGATGGGGTCCTCGGCCCTATCCATCCCGGGGGCGTAGTCCCTTTTCCCATCTGTAAAAGGCCAGATTCCGAGGGAATGGGGTCCCCTTGACCAAAATCGGCAAGGGAAGTGGTGGCAGGGGGGGTCCTTGGATTTTGTGGCCTGATGAGGATTTCTTTGGTGAGGTTTGGATGCATGAGGTGTCTTATGGTGGTGAAAAATGTGGTTTGTTGAATTATGTGGTGTGGAATGGAAATGAGTGGAGATCAATTTTGTGGCGTGGATTTGTGTGGAGTTCAGTGAAATTATGCTGATTAGAATTATGTGGTATTGAGTACAGAGTCTTTTTTGGGGGATTGTTGTTTTGTTGCATAGAATGGTTTTATGTGGGGTGTATTTGTCTGGTATTTTGTTCAGTGTAATTATGTGGAGTTGAATCGTGTTACTTTGTGTGGTATTGCGTGGAGAGTAATTATGTTGGGTGGTTTTGAATTGTGTGGCGGTGAATTGTATCAATCAAGTCACTGCATTAAGTCTGCTCACGAGAGGGCTATGGAATTTATTTGTTCAATAACTTGCTTATCATTTTATCATGCTACTATGAACCTTTTTGATTTACATCACAAAGCTCATTTAAGACACATATGTATGTAACAAAAATGGAGTTTCACTAATTGTCTACTAAGAACCTGCAGAACTTTAGAAAAGTGTGATTTATCAGCTAACCTTCTGCATTTCATTTTTAAAATGCCAGATGTTCTCCAACAACATACTGGATGAAAATATGGGAAAAACTCAGTACCAGAGTATCTAAAAATATCATAAAAGATGCATTGTTTGGTAGCACACTGCTATTACAGACAACACATTTTTCAATTGAAATGGCCATTTTATTTTGATAGAAATTCGGTTTGATTGCACACAAACGATAATGTATTCAGATGTCATCAAATAGTGTATTGATCATATTCAAATATTTGTTTCCACCACACTTCAGAATTACAAAAACTTTGCTTTATTTGTACTAATTTGGATATATTCTGAAACATCAGCACAGTTTATTTTATTTTGTTGTGCGCTAGAGAGAAGAAAAAAAACACATCCTTCTACCTCTGCTCTTTCATAGGTACTCAGCAGGATTGTCACATAAATTCTCTCAATGTGATGTCAGAGAAAGAATAATAAGTTCTCTCTTCCAGAGGGAGTAGTGTTTAATTGACCCTCGTCTTTGAATGCACAGCAAAACAAGATAAGAACAAGAATTAAAGGTCTGTTACCAGAAAGTGAGTTTAAGATCGACAGTAAACACTGTTTAGGCAACAAACTCATGGTGGATAACCAAAAGCAAATAAAGCCAGCAAATAGAAAGCCAGAAAATCTGAGTCACAAACCACAAACCCAACCGGTGAAATGCATTCCTGGGTCAGCTTTCTGAATGTTCTTTAGCAAACCAGACAACTGCTCCATCTGGTAAGATTCAACCTAAAAAGAGTCAATGCACCCTCAAATGACAAGCATTGGCATAGCCAATAAGTCTCGCATTTGGGACCTTATAAGTGTTTAGCCATGCAACAGTTGGTGTTGTTGCACCAATGATATTCTGCTGCATAACTAAATACTTATAGGGTCCAAAAAGCGAGACCTATTGGCTATGCTAATGCTTGTTTGTTTTTCGTTGCTCTTTTGTTTAAGTTTCCAGATCTACAATAGTTGGACATGGTTTTTGTTAACAGTTCTTTGCATCAAATGATCTTGTTTTCATTGCTCTGAATGTTTTTTCCAATCTGGTTGTAGAGAGCAGTCATTCCCGGGGGTGTGGGGGCTGCCTAGCTGTGAGCTTGCGCCGTACTTTGCAAATGAGAAAAAGCCTGGTGCAGGCGCAATTTACAAGTGTTGAGTGAGTCAGCCCCAGGCAGCATGACTCACTCACACAGGAGTTCAGGCACTGCACCTGCATACTCAGCATGGTTTAAGGAAACTCGACCCACTCCCTCCCAGGCATCTAACACATATTTACCAAGAAACTCTGAGAAGAGCCTGCCTGCTGCACTGACAGCTGGTGGTGTGGTGGTGTGTGTGCCTGGTGAAAGCGTGCACTGACAGCTGGTGGTTTGTGCGGCTGGTGAAAGCGTGCACTGACGGCTGGCGGTGTGTGTGCCCTGTGAAAGGCGCGCTGTGACGGCTGGTGGTGTGCATGCCTGGTGAAAGCGTGCACTGACGGCTGGTGACGTGTGTGCCTTGTGGAAGCGTACACTGATGGCTGGTGGCGTGTGTGCCCGGTGAAAGCGTGCACTGACGGCTGGTAGTGAGTGTGCCCGGTGAAAGCGTGCACTGACGGCTGGTGGTGTGTGTGCCTGGTGTGTGCAATGACGGCTGGTGGTGTGTGTGCCTGGTGGAGGCGTGCACTGACGGCCAGTGGTGTGTGCGCCTGGTGGAAGCGTGCACAGACGGCTAGTGGTGTGTGTGCCTGGTGGAAGCGTGCACAGACGGCCAGTGGTGTGTGTACCTGGTGGAAGCGTGCACGGACGGCCGGTGGTGTGTGTGCCTGGTGGACGCATGCACAGACGGCTGGTGGTGTGTGTGCCTGGTGGAAGCGTGCACGGACGGCTGGTAGAGTGTGTGCCTGGTGAAAGCGTGCACTGACGACTGATGGTGTGTGTGCCTGGTGGAAGCAGGAGCATTCACAGTGATAGAAGACACAAATGAAACTGACGAAGAGGAGGGGGAGAAGGGAGGGGGGAGTGCTAGGAGAGGAGCATGATTCACAGCTAGAAGACACAAATGAAGCTGACCAGGAAGGAGGGGGAAAAGGGAGGGGGTTAGTGCAAGCAGAGGATCCTGATTACAGCAATAACACAGATAGCAGCTGTGCACGTGCACGAGCTCGTGAACGCAAGCTGTAGGCCAGCAAAAGCCTCTGGTGGCACTTTAAAAAGCCGCATACTAAATGTCTCAAAGAGGCAGCGAATGCGCTGTCTCAGGCGAGACCTAAAAAACTGTGACTTTTTATGGCCTCAGAAGGAACTTACAACAGAAAATACACCTAGAGGGACTTTTCCGAGTTGTAGACCAGATTCTCTTTAGGCCACAAACCTGTTTATGACTGAAAATGACTCAATTTAATTGAAAACAAAAAAGCACTCCCTGCTACGGATCAACGCTCCCAAGGCAGGGAATTTACATTGTCTATAAAGACCTTAGGTAGCTTAAAATTTCACTCTAAAATATGGTAAAATACATAGAGCGAAGTCAATCTAATTACATTTATAATCACTTTATTAACAAAGATATACATTCTAAAAACAGGACAGATTACTGAGGACTCAAAAATTTGAATACTATTCTATTTGTAAACTAAGTCATCATATTTGTGATGAAATGGGGGTGCGCAGATCAAACAGTCCAGTAGCCACGTAGTAATGTTTAAAATCAATTTCTTTATTTCAAATTCTTTAAAAGCTCTGCAAACTGAGAGAATCACCCAAAGCGTTTCATTCCCATACTGGGAACTTCATCAGGGCTGAATCAACAGAAGGTATTCCTTGAGTATATGCACTTATCGTGGTCCTGTGTAATGCACTGGACACCCAACAGAGAAGTGACAAGTATAAGAAATCCAGCGCAATGATATCTGAACGCCGTCTGTGTCGCATACTTCTCCGTACGAGACTCCTGACTTAAACATTACTACATGGCAACTGGACTGTTTGATCTGCGCACCCTCATTTCACAATAATTAACTCTTTGATCTGGAAGCAAAAAACGTCACGCAACGGCTGGTGTAGGGGTTGGATGTGCAACAAGATTACTGATTTGAACTAGAGTGAGGTGTGGAAATAAAGGTCCGCCGTTGCTCCACTGAACACTTTAAGTCATCATATTTCTTTACCTTGTGATAAGATTTATATATAAACTGATTATATCTACAATTTTTTCACAACATCAAACAACAAAGTACATAAACAGTCTGTAGGCTTAAAACTTGGTGGGATCATATCAACGCATCTCAGCATCAAAAGCGCCTTCATCAAGAACGCCACGTATGTAGCCAAGATAAACTATGAAAGGCACTGCCAGGGAGCCTGGTTGAACCCACATGATGGGTTTATTGCATGGCACAATGTAGGCATGTCTAACTGCAAGTGCATGAAGCTTCCATCCTCATAGAGAAAGAGCGGGACAGCTTCAAGGACTAAAATCCTAATGCGGTTTTCTTATCTTATTTATTTTCTTACGTGAAGTACTGGATATCAGGAATTACATATCCAGTTTTATTTGCCAGAAATTGTGTATCTTTATATTCTAGTACCGATAGGTGTATTTTTCAGTGTACTGGCTTCGTCCCAATTGGCGAAAAAGGGTCAGTTTTGTCCCGTAATACATAAGAGAGATGAAATTACCTTTATGCTCAAAATTCTGTCCTGCATAAAAACTATCGAGACTATGATATAAAAATACTCTGCCCTTTCAGGTGAGACATCGCCGTAGAGTAACGTGTGCAAAGTAAGCTGTGGGTAGATACTGTTCTCTCTGCACAAACCTCTCTTCATACTGAAGAATGTCAATAGTAGAGTATATCCTCTCTCTTTAGAACTGTGTCTTGGACATCTCGTGTCCGTAGTTCATTGTAGAGGCACACTTACCGCTGTTTCAAATGCCTCCCAATGGCAACACCCATACATAATAGGGTGTGTAAAGCATCTAATAGTAGTAGAGTATAAACATGTACTTACCTCTGTGCCAAGACCTCTCTGTATTGCACATACTACAGCACACAAGTAACCATACTTGCATAGCAAAATAATTGGCTTCTCCATTGCCAAGTCTCTTTAGGATAAAATATGAGCATAGTACCATTGACATACATATACATTTAGCAGCACATTCCCAGTCCCTGAACATGAAACTGCCAGTTTTACTGAATACTGCAATAGTATAAACTTGAAATGTATAATAAGTATTAAAGAAACTAATCGAAAGTAACTTTAAACTTTATTACAACAAAGCAATTTAATGACAATAAAATACTACAAAAACCACATTAAACTATATAAACAACTATAACACAAACAAAACAAAATTTTAAAATATATAAGATGTTTTATGACGCTCATAAAGAGCTCCTAAATACCCCCCTTTTCAGGGCTTGACAAATCCACTCAACCGCTCGCATTTGTGAGGTAAATTTTATGAGGTCGAGCTATTTTTAGGTCCTACTCGCCCTTACTGGCAAGTAGGAAAACATACTAACTTTTGTCCTCCGTCTTTGAAAACGGAGCAAATGTGACAAGATAACAAGATTTAAAGGCCTTTTTATTGCTCACAAAGCAAATGAGCAATAAAGATGTTTTTAGGGGCGTGGCTACGAGCCGACCGAGATGGCGGCGTAGTGCGGGAGCTCCGAGGCTGCAACAGCTCTAACTTCATTAATCCGTCTATCCATTCGGCTTATTGCACCTTCTGAAGCCGGGCCGGAGTGCCGAGACGGGGTGGCACTGACCGTCCCAGTCCAGGGCAAAATCGAGTGACGCCAGCCGGAGATAGATCGAGGAGGCGAGACGGGCCCTGCCGCGTATCCGGACACCGTCCTGCCGCAGAACTGCGAGCCGACCGGAAGTGCCCTGTGGTCGGGTTGCTACACCGGAAGGTCCCGCTGGTCAACTATGGACCACGTTGAAGACCGACCTGAGTGAGAGCGGAGGTGGGCCTGTTTCGGACAATCGCTTGCCCAGCGGTGCTACCGCACAAGTGTGTGAGGAATCCGGAACCCCAGCGACGAAACAGTGGTTAAGCCCGGCGCGCCCTGAGACCGGGGGGACCTGCAGACTGTCATGCTAGCTGAGCGTGCCGGCGACACCCGTCTTCGCCTCCCCCCTGGAAACGAACATCTTCATCTGCCTGGTGTAGGGGCATGGGCGCTGTGAAAGGGAGAGACCAGGGCGAAATTTGCTAACTGCTGGGAGTCCGAAACTGCACCCGGCTGGGCCTACAGTGATCGGTGAGACTGAGTAATAATAACACCTGAACAGTCAGTACTGGCAGGCGATCGGAGGAGTGGAGACCGGTGAATTTGATACTGGGACAGCAGAGGAGCCAATACTTCACCGCTCCCTCCTCACGTACGCCATCAACCTGTTTCCCTTCGTGACATACGAGGGGCCCTGGAAGACGACGCCATTTTGGATATCGCTTCCCCACAGCCTAGAACGGCGGTGCTGTCGACACACTGCGTGACGAAGATGCAGGTGCAAACAGCGAAAAGACAGCCGATAGAAATGGCGGGAAGGGGACCCAGACACACTACGGCGCAATCGAAACTAGAGAAGTACGCCTTCGAAAAGGCCGCCGTGCAGCACCCGGAGGGCTGCCCGTCCACGGGAAAAAGCCCAGAGGGAGATTGCTCCAAAAAAGTGACACTAGAGGATCTAATGAAGACGCTCTCCAGCGTTCAGACAACGGTGGGGTCTATCGCAACGGACGTTGGCCTACTGAGGGCCAATCTCCACAAGATGGCGGAGCGTGTGGCGCAGGTGGAAGTCGTTACCAAATCCTTAGTGGAAGACACCTCGGAACTGCAGCTCGCTGCGGAGCGCCTGGAAGCGGTCACCAGAAAACTACAGGAACGACTAGATGATCAGGAAGGACGTTCACGGAGGAACAACGTCCGAATTCTAGGTATTCCGGAATCGGAAGGCAAGCAAACAATGGATTTATATGTGGAGGACTTAATTAAAACGAAACTGCAACCGAAGGGCCTCTCCCACTTCTTCTCTGTCGAACGAGCGCATAGAGTTCCTGGGGGTGCACCGAAACCGGGGGCACCGCCGCGACCAGTGCTGGCCAGACTTTTTAACTTACGTGATCGGGATGCCATACTTCAAACAGCCCGGATCTCTGCACCTATTAAAATACTGAACTCCACTGTTGCCTTCTTTCCAGACTATATGGCTGAGGTAGCCCGGCGCCGGAAAACCTTCACCGATATAAAAAAAGCTTTGCGGGCCAAAGAGTTACCCTACTCCATGCTTTTTCCGGCAAGACTGAGAGTCGTGGACAATCACAAAGCATGGTTCTTCGACACTCCGGAGGCGGCAAGAGACTGGTTGGATGGTTGGAGGCGCACGGAGTACCCCGCGGCGAGCTGGTAGGAGTCAACGCGACCAAAAGACAACTACTTGGACGAATCACCAGGCATCACAAGGACATAGTCAGGACCGATTTGCTGAATCAGGCCTGGAGGAAGGTGAACCGCGGAGGAGTAAACGCCGGAATTTGGGACCTTTGATCGAACTTTATACGGCAACCTGACTGTGTAACCCTTGGTATTCACTCTGTGTCAGGCGGACGAGGCCATACGGAGCTGGTTGTAAGGTCACAGAGCTACTTACCCCTTGCAAGCAAGTACAATGGGTTGGGTTGGGACTATGCGCTCTGTTATGTTGGGGTGGCGGGCGGTTTCAGGCCCGTGCAGCGGGGAGGGGGGGAGAGAGGGGGATGTTTGAATGTTTTAGTTCTTGTAATTTGCAACAAAACACGACATGTTCTACACAATTTGAAGGAGACTAGCTTCTTGGTAACAGTGCGCGGCGAGGCCCATCCCCTATTGAACTGCACAAAACCACACACAGACCTAAATGGCAGCACATGTGATGGATACACCTGAGAATCATACACCACATCCCTCTCACACATCGACCTTAACAGTACTGACATGGAACGTCAGGGGACTGGGCGACAGGGTGAAGAGAAGACTAGTCCTACAATATCTGAAGCGCTGCAGACCAGCGATAGTTCTATTGCAGGAAATACACCTTGTTGGCTCGGCCTCGAAGGCGATGGATAGATGGGGGTATAGGTTCATTGCGCATGCAGATTTCTCCTCCGGCTCTAGAGGGACGGGAATACTTATTCGAAAGAACTTTCAAATGGTATGTCAACAGACAAAAATAGACAATCAGGGACGCTTTGCAGCAGTGACGATACAATGGGAGGGCCAACTGTACAACTTTATGTCCGTGTATGTCCCTCCCTGCCTGCATGCCACAGCACACGCGGCCCTTGCTACCTTCTCCTGTCATTGCCGGCGGAGACGCTAGTGATAGGGGGCGACTTTAATGACGTTCTAGATCATGAGATTGATAAACACCCACATACCACAACGGCACGGGGAGGCGTGCGACTTACTGGACTATTGGATGCCCTGGGACTGACGGACTGCTGGCGACAAACATCCCTACGACAAGCAATATACTTATTACTCAGCGACACATCACGGTTTATCACGTATAGATTACATTTTAATGTCCGGAGACGGACTGCACGGCATTGAGGAGGTAGACATCCGCCCCAGGGGAATCTCGGATCACTTTCTGCTGCGACTCACATTCACGACTCACCGCTCCCATAGAAGCCGCGTTTTCCCTATCCACGCGGGTTATCTGCAGCGCGCCCCTTTGAGGAAATCCCTTTCCAACACTGCTAAACACTACTTTCAGGAGAATTCGGGCTCCGTGGGCTCCCATAGTACCCTATGGGAAGCATATAAAACGGTCATAAGTGGGCAGGCAATTGCATCCATAGCCGCTCATAGGCGGACTCAGAATCAAGAACTTAGCACCCTTGAGTACGCTCTTAAAGATGCCATCTCTGACCACGAGACCCACCCGTCCCCAGGAGCCGCTCAAACAGTCAGACTGCGGGAGGTTGAATGGAGGGCATAACAATACAAAAGGACCATCAATGGTCTGTACAACTAATGGGGGCAAAGAAAAATGTGACGGACTCTGTGTCTACCTATAAAGTGTGTACAACAAAAAGGAAATGAATCCCATCAGCCCACCCATATGGCTGAGCTTCATCATTTGGGGTAGAACCAAAGATGGTCCGGTCAAGAGGTCCTGACGAAAGCCGGGTACACTTTCCTAAAATGGCTGAAACATGTTGACCAAATACCATCCTTAATAGACAGTTATTGTGTCAAACTGTCTCACACTCATCTTAATCCTGACACCATGATTTTCCCTAATAAAGTTTTCCTTAAATCATGGTAGCCAATTTTACATCTCACTTTTTGATTCTTTTTGCACACTTTTTTCTCACTGCAATTTAACATCCCACACCATTCCAAACTGATTTGACTTTTGGTATGATCCATCACTGGTGGTTACTTGGGTTTGCAGAAGCACATAATTCCAACAGGTGTGTGGCTCCTTAACCGGACCATCTTTGGTTCTATCCCAGATGATGAAGCTCTGCCATATGGGTGGGCTGATGGGATTCATTTCCTTTTTGTTGTACACACTTTATAGGTAGACACAGAGTCCGTCACATTTTTCTTTGCCCCCATTAGTTGTACAGACCATTGACAGTCCTTTTGTATTGTCATACTGTGAATAAGGGGTTTGTCTGTCCTTTGGTCTTTAAATAATTTTCCCCTTAGACCCTCCACCAACCTTGTTTTTTGATGATGGAGGGCATATCAAAGGGAAATGGTAAAGATTACAATTCAGGCCTCCCGTCATAGGGTGTACGAGTTGGGCGATAAAGCTGGAAAGATGCTGGCTTGGCTCGACAAAAAAGAAGAAGCAGGCAGGGTCATTGCACAACTGACATTACCTGAAGGAAATTTGACCTCGGACCCTGGAGCCATAGTCGAACTGCTGGCTGATCACTCTGAGACAATTTAAGCCCCCCAGGCGACATACTCGACAGATGAAGCCTATGATTATATTAGAGATTTGACAATCTCCTGCCTCTCACCTGAGGCAGCACTTTTGCTAGAGGCAGACATCACCGTGGAGGAAGTACGGGAAGCGACCGAAGCGCTAGCGTCCGGCAAAGCTCTGGGACCCAACGGACTCCCAGTGGAGCTGTATAAGCAAACAGCTTCCATAACTTCCCCCCATTTACTCAGAATGTTCATAGACAGCCTAAAAGTAGTAGAACTCCCTAAAGATCAACGCCTGGCCACGATCATCCCGATCCATAAACCTGGTAAAGCTCCGGAGGCATGCAACTCTTACCGTCCCATCTCCTTACTAAACGCCGAACCAAAGATCCTTGCCAAACTACTATCACAGCGTTTGGCCCCCCCACCTTGCCGCCTTGGTACACCCGGACCAGTCTGGCTTTATGCCAAATCGTAACACCTCTCATAATCTACGCCGTCTACAGGCGGTGCTGGCTCGCCGGGAATACATACAGGAGCCAGCGGTACTTCTCTCCCTTGACGCCACTATGGCATTTGACACCGTGGAATGGCCTTATCTATTTGCGGTGCTTCGTCACATGGGCTTCAGCCCAAAGTTCTGCGCGTGGGTCCGCCTGCTTTATACCGGGCCTTTGGCCCAGATAGCAGCTAATGGTCACATCTCCAGGGATTTCCCGCTTGGTCGTGGGACAAGGCAGGGCTGCCCGTTATCCCCCTTACTGTTCACACTAGTCCTTGAGCCGTTGGCAATTTGGGTTCGGTGGGAACCGTCCATCAAAGGTATCAGATGGTCGCTGTCATGGGAGGATCAGATATCTCTCTATGCGGACGACATCCTTCTTTATCTGACCTCCCCTAAAAAATCAATCCTTGAATTACTTAAGGTTTGCGAAAAGTTCGGGAGAGTCTCGGGATATAGAATTAACTGGACCAAATCAGTCTTATACATCCTTGCTGGCTGTCCGCCCCCATTCCCGGTTGACTGTCCGTTGCGCTACACTGACACCCCTTTCAAGTATCTGGGAATCCATGTTTCGTCCAACCCAGAAGAGTTTCACGCACTAAATCTGAAACCCCCCCTGGAATGATTCAATCGAGACGTGAAAGTATGGCGTTCCCTCCCTCTCACCCTCCTGGGCAAAGCCGCGTTGTTCAAAATGATGACATTGCCCCGTTTTCTTTACCTCCTTGAGAACACGCCTTTCCGGGTCCCCCCTCCTACTTCAAGGCCATCGCAGCAGCGGTCTCTACTTTGCTGCGGGACGGGAAACCGGCGAGGATTGCACAATGCAAACTGGTAAAAGACTGGTATGATGGGGGCATAGCGCTCCCTAATATTGAACTGTATTACTGGGCTGCCCATCTTAAGCAAATCAATTACTGGCTGCACGCGCCACAGACGGAACCCGCCTTTATGGCAGACAGGCAGAGTATTGAGTCCAGGGGACTGTTAAGAAACCTATATAGTTGTAGCGCCCCAACCGACCTCGTAGGTCCGACCCGTCACACGGTTCAGCTTTGGTACAAGGCACATAGACACCTTCAGTGCGCGAACATTGTTACACAAATGACACCTTTATGGGACTCGCACAGGCTGGGCTTCATGGGCAATAGCAAAGGGTTTCAGGCGTGGTACTCCAAAGGTATATCAGTGGTGGGGGATCTCTGGAAAAAGAACAACATAGTAGATTTCACCTATCTACAAACCAAACACGATATGGCACAGTCAGAGTACTATAGGTACTTGCAGATACGTCATGCGCTTCTATCAGCCATCCCGGTGGGAACGAAACTGCAGGAGTCCACCCCTCTAGAGGACAGGCTGCTGACAGAACATATGCCCCACAAAGCGACGTCCTTCACATATCGGAAACTGGTCAACAACCTCCCTGACATGCTATCCAAACTACGTTTGTCTTGGGTGGGCGATATTGGTGAACTTGATGACTCGGAATGGCAGGAGGCTATCTCGTCGCCCCGAGAAACAGCGATTCCTTCCAGACTAAAGCTGGTTTATTTAAAAGTACTACACCGCACGTACTACACCAGGACGGTCCTTTACAGAATAGGGAGAACCTCTCACGAATATTGCCTCCGCGGATGCGGAGAAAGAGGAACATTCTTCCATACTATTTGGGACTGTAACCGGGTGGCCATGTACTGGGCAGCGGTAATGCGAACCATTTCCCAGACCACAACTATTTCCCTGATGCCCAAACCATGTCGCTGCCTGTTGAACATCTGGGACGCAGAGGACCTGACCCATCGTCAACAGGACTGGGCCATGCTGGGAATGTTGGTGGCAAAACGTAATATTGCGAGACTGTGGGGTTCTAACGTGCTGCCCACACTGCGAGACTGGTGTAGGGATATGAATGAAGCAATGGTGGCCGAGAAAGCAGTATTTATCCATCGGGGATGCCCTGCAAAGTGGGGACAAATCTGGGGGGCCTGGAACAAATTTAGAGGGGACATATGCAAACCGCCACGAGTTGACCCAGATGAGTGTCTTTCGGATTAGGAGTTGGATCTGAGGTCTATGTGTGTCAAAGAGTAACTCTCCTGCTGTGATGAACTCCGACCTACTGATTATTGGACATCATAATGTGCGGGATGGGTCGGAGGTTGCGCTGCCAATGTTCGCTACGTTGCATACTTGAACATTGTTTTTTCGCTTGTGAAGAATTGAACGTTATTGACGTGTTTTTAATTTAATACAAAGTTTTGTTACAGGGTTAATAAAACAAAAAAAATCATAGACCTAAGCCATATCGTATATTTGTATTGTCTGCATTATGGTACAACATGCTCCCATTCGCCGCCGGACCCCTGGGTTATCGGCTAAACGGCTGTGCTATCCTGACAATAATACCAAGACTGAATTGCCATTGCGGCCAGCCCAGGAGGTTGTAGGCCCTACATTGTGTCATACTAAAAATGAACAATAAAAGTCTTTAAAAAAATTTTTTAAAAAGATGTTTTTAAATCTTGATATCTTGTCACATTTGCTCCGCTTTCAGAGACGGTGGTTAAGTAGGTTACTGTTATGTCGAGGAGTTTTTTTTTAAAGTACTAGACCTGCAGGAGTAGTACCATTTTTCAGATTTCTCGAGCCCTGCTTTTAGCTTCATTTGCCTTCTGGATTTTGATCTTCGTAGCACTTAGTTTACAGTCTTTTACCCTTCTAAGCCTGCCAAAGAGTCTTTATATTCATGCTATGTTTTGTAATGGCAGGCTAGGTGGCAATAAAGTCTCAGCAAAACAGCACATTTATATATACAGTTCACAAAGTCTATCTCCTTGTGCTGGCCGACCTACTCAACTGTTTAGGAGACTCCAAATCCTTTAAACCTGAATATACTGCACTTGAACAGGTACTTATTGCTTAACAGCACAATAATCCTGCTTCTCTTAAACAAGACTCCTGCATATGCAAGCAGATCATTATTTCCTCAGGGACAAGTTACCATTTTCCTCTTAAAAAAATACAAAATAACTAAATAGATACAATAATTGATAACAGTGATACATCAGTACATTTTCTAACCTTTGTACAGTGTTCCCCCTTTATCACATATTTACATCTAGTGCACCAGTAACTTGTAATTCCTTTCTCTTGAAAATGTCCACACCCTCACCCAGTCCGCTTTTTTTTCTAAATCACAAAGAAATTATAAAATGCCATCCAACCTCATTTTATAAAGGTTTGTAGAGTAAGACATTACTCACGAGACATCTTTGCTAGCACAGATCCCAGTTTTTGACTTTGGAAATAGCAATATAACCACTCAAACGTTTCATAGAGCTAAAGTATATAGATGCTCATTGAGGTTCATAACAGCAGTACAGCTTGTATTACATTATTTTTTTAATGATTTGAGAAAGACTGCTTCCTTTACTTACAAGTACACTCCGTTTGTACATTACATTTTTTAACTCAATCTGCAAACTTTGCTCACCTCTCTACATTCTAATCTGTACCTCTCAATACCACTAACATATCGACACCTCCTCAAACAATGTTCACTCTAAACATAGTGTAAAATAAGTGTACCAGCATTACTACACTTGACACTTAACTAGTTTTTTTTATATATTTCTAAAATACTTGAACTTGCAGTGCTTTCTTCAAAGCAAACGACCTCATTAGTCTCTGCAACGTCAGATAAATGAACTTGTGCTTATCACAACTGAAAGAGACTTCCTTCTCCTCCAAAGTACCAAGGACAATCTGAGCTATCTCTGGCTCTGTAGCCAATGACATCACAGCTTTTTTTCAACCTTGTAATAGGAATGCTAACTATTGGTTCACCTTGGCCATTGTTTTCTGCTTCTCCCCATACAATCATGCAAAAATGTTGTGGTATCATAAAACACCTTGTGGCAGGCCCAGTAATTTTCCATACAGGTCTTGCGGGAGGCTCCCGCGATCAAACGAACTAATCACAGTACTTCTTTTACACACTTTCTCCCAAAAACAAGCACCACAATATGCATTAAAACTAAGAACTCATCTACTCCATTTTACTGTTCGCAATCCAGCCAGATCGTAACATTAGCTAAAAACAAAAATACATTTATTTTCTTCACAGTAGTTATCTTAGGCATCTCCTTTCTAAATGTAGGGGGGCAGCATGCCTTTCAGCTGCCCCTTTATATACCTTTTTTATTTCATTTCCAAAGAGCTCCAATTTTTTACAGTAAACAAATGCAGGTATTTAATTTCCAACTGTTAGCTAATCAGAGTGCTTGCTTTTGCGAAAGCCTCTCGCTCCAGCGAGAGTGTGAAGGATCACAGGAAAAAACGGTCTCTCAACCAATCAAAGGACATTTTTTATTTTGCGCTCTTGCACTCGTGAGTCTCTTGCGAGCCCAGCTACCTAAACATACAAGTTTTGTCCCCTTTAATCTCAGAAACTACTGAACGGATTTACACCAAAAAGCGTAATTTGCAGATCAAGTTGTAGCTTCCTGCTAAATTTGGTGTAATTCCGTTCAGCTGTTTTTGTTGTAGCTTTGTCTAAAGAAGTCTATGGGAAAAGCATGGGGATTTTACATATTGTATCCCCCCTTTTCTTTAGCCCCTCTTGACGGATCACCCCAAAACTTTCCTCAGATTATCTGAGGTGGATAAACTTTTTTGGGGAACGCTTTGTGAAGATTCGAAAAATGGGGCTGAAGCTTTGGGGCCCCTAACCAATGACTGTCTTTTGTTTTGATTAAGTGCCTTTCTGTACGATAAGATGTAATATAAAAATGTCAAAATGATGCTAGATACAGTTACACTGAGAAAGGTAGTATGCCAAAATGCAACTGTCGCTTTTTTATGTGGCAATAAACACATTTTTTAAAGACCACTGTGAGTGCGCAACCTGTGTTTATATCTGGGAAGATTGTAGGGATATTTTGTCAGTCCATACTCATGTTTGCGGCACCAGCTGAGAGAGGAGCCGTAGCTTTGGTCGAACTTACAAGAGATATAACCTATATCCATAGGGTAGCAAAGGTCTTAAACAGTATGCCACTCCAGTTACTGCTCCACTATTGCCTCCAGATTAAACGCTATCATCCAATTGATTTTCATGAGGTCAGTGGATGCATTTACAGTTCCTGCCCTATTGCAGTGAGGAAAAAAGTCAAGCCTAGTACAGACTAAATGTAGAGGGTACTTGAGACTAACTACTGTCCTAGTAGCCAGTAAGCAGCTACTACAGTGTGTCCAGCCGAGGAAGAGGTGGCATTTGTGACGGCTTTCTTCCGAGTCCTGCGACCAGCTGAGAGAGCCAAAGAATCTGGTAACTGGCACTGAACAGATACTTTACAAGTGAGCTTTTTGATGCATAATGATAGGACTCTCAAAACTAATGTACCAAGACTGCCCTGGATTAGTATGGAAATCAATTCTCTAGTAGAGGAGCGAAGATGATGAGCGTAAAGATGGATGTGCAAAGACAGTGGGAAGAACCATAAAAGATGTGGGAAGAGAGAAGAAGAAAGGTACGGAGGAAGGCGGGGAAGAGGCATTGACCAAGACAAGGGATAGTTGCGGTGGAAAAGAAAACTGGAGAAATTGCCTGGAATCCTGTTCGATTGGTATTGAGAAGGAAAATAAAAACAAGCATTTGCAATGCAATAGGTCTCACATTCGCGAGAGTTTAAGCTATTGGCATAGTAGATGACAATGCCTTTTTCTTATATGTTTTGATAATGAACACATAAATAAAAGGCATCATCATTTACAATGTTAATCCTTCAAACTCTTGTAAATGCGAGACCTATTCAAAGAAGCGGCTGCCATTGCCCCAGGCTGCTTAGAAAAGGAAAGCGTGTGTGGCGCCCTGAATGATGCAGGGAAGTATTTTGTGCCTGCAGAAGGAGAAACACATTAAAGAAAATACTGCTTACAGACTAAACTACTTTATGTCATCACCACTAATGTAATGCACCATTAAAGGACTGCCTTGATTTTATGTGCAGGTTTTCTGTTGCTCTTTTACCTTTCCCTTCAGCTGATCACTGTGCTGTCTTTTATAAATGTATCTGTATCTACAATTGATCATGCATATACACTTACTGCTTATTGTGTGCGTATAAAGTTATTTCAATTGCAAAGTGTGCTAACTCCTTGGGACCATATAAAACAAACTATGCTACGCAATACGAAGACATTTTGGTTTTCTATCAGCCTTATGTCAGGAAAAACTACTTGAGCAAAAAAGAGGTTGAAGTTTTATGTCCTAGATTATCAAATTAGTATGAATTAGAAAAATGAAATCTGCAGTGGGACTGATTAACATAAATTGGTGTAAGTAATAATGTGTTACAAATTCAAAGTTTTGATACTGCGTCTTGTCACCACTTAGGATACAACATGCGAAGGGCTCATACAAACGGAAAGCAATTGATTAATTGAATTCTTCCACAATGCCACTTAAAATAAAAGCACTAAAACTATAAGAGAACCAGACAGTTCAAAGTATACCTTGACATTCACATGGAGTGTTTAATAGATTGACAGTGTAAATCTCAAACTACAATTAAAAGGACACACTTCAATACCCCTGACGAAGCTAAGGGACACATTCCTTGAACTTGCGTGCAGAAGTGGCATTAAAATTCGGACTGCAGCATCAGGTCAAGATAGGACACTCACTGTAAATCTCTTGAAACACGGTGGACTGAGACTGCGAGAGCTAGCATTCTTAACCTTTTACACATTCACTTAAAAGTCCCAGGATGGTATGGTGCCTATATTTATATACCCCTAATGATTGTGGGCATAGGATATCATATGACATTATAAAAACCCGAGAGCAATGCAGTCTTCAAGGGCAACATGCATTTCTGTGATAAAAGCCGTTCAACAATCCTGGATGTACAAAGCATGTAATCAAGGCCTTAAGTCGACCACGTCCCTGGCCCAGTAGTAATTAAAAGCCAACATTGAAATGGTCATTATAGCGCCCTGTAATAGTGCATGTTTGTGACATGTGTACCTCTAATAACATTGAAGTAGCGCAGCCGCACATGTATGCAAATTTAATAAAAAATAATTTTCAAAAATAGAACGGAGAGTAAAAAAAGGAAAAAGATAAAAGGAATGGCAGTATACCTCTGTTAAATCCAGGCGTACCTTGATGTTTTCGGTTCCTGTGTTTGTGTTGAAGGGTGAGCAGAAGCAGCGTTGGGCGCGGCATCAGTGTAAGGGAAACGCTGTATTAGTGTGGGAAGGTGGAAGCAGCTACGGGATCCACCATTTTAAAATAAAGTTACCACACTCTGCTCCTTAGTCCAACAACGCACTGCTCGCCTTTCACCTGTTCCTGCAGAGCGAGACATCGGCGAGACATATAGTGATTATCCTAATTCGGATGTCAATAACTTTTCGTACACAACAAAAACATAACCATTTTTTGCCAGAAATCCTAGGGCTGCATGAAAACTAAAAGGCAAAACACCAAGAGAGAAGAGCAGTCCAACTGTCCCAAAGGCTTGATCACGCTCAAGTATTTTGACACCTTCTGATAACACACTTGTGATACGAAGTGGCTCGAGTTCACGAATCGGCACTATGTATATATTTTTATTTTTTTTAAGTGGATGGAGTACAAAAAGTTTAGTGTTTAATGAATTCGGCATCGATGCAATGTATCGGTTTTTACGTTTACTTTCGCTGGTACAGTGTAAGTGTATTTGAGTGAAACAGTAGATTTGAGAAATACAAGATACAATGAAACAATTGGCATCTAATGTGGACATGGAAAACACAAACAATATATCATACGATGTCTTCCAAGCATTAAAATAAACAATAAAAAGAGCTATGTCTTCATCAAAGAAACAACCGATCGTGCTGAAAAACAATGTCTGATGACTGGCAGACTGGCGAACTCGGGTGTTCGTGCACGTAGCCTGTTCGAGCGTGTAACGAAAAGAAATGACACCCGCTGCTCGCCTTTCACCGGCTCCTGCATGAGCTCACACAAGTGGATCATTTTGTTTTCTAGGAAGCATGAAAGGCAGGAAGTCTACATTGTGATGGGGGAAGCATCGCACGCGAAGCGCAGCCGCACCGCAAATATACGTTTGATGTTTGTAACTGAGCATTTGTGGGCATAAGCTTGACGGGTCCAAATAAACATTTAAAACAAGCATTGCAAAAAGGAACCGCACGGACTCCCAAACCCATTACCAGTGCAAAAAAAAAACAATGAGCCACAAGTGTGTGGCAGCGCTTTAGTGATCCTGACCCCGAGAGTTTAGACGCACGTGATGGGATAGCTTTGTGCATGCGCTGCTGCCATGTGTATGTCAGGCAGAGATGCGCGAAAGAAACAAAAAGTGCGATCTGGCGGATGAAAACTGTAGTTAGTGACCGCTGCTTCCGGACTACACAGAAGTCCATTTAACATCAACAGCCACTAAAAACCCAGCTAACAGGAGCTGTGCCAACATTCAGCAAATGGCAAGCGGCAGGAGAAACTACCGGCAGCTTGCCAACACTTCGAGATTACTTAATGCCTCGTAGAGGCAGCACATGTGCTGCCCAATGCGAGACCTAAAAAAAAAGGGGGCAAGGAAAATGTAGGGTGGAGAAGGGAGTTAAACGGGACACAATGGCGAGCGAGAGAGAAAAGTGCATTGTAAGAAATCACGTTATTAGTTAGCAGGATGAGAGGCCTGCACTTCTTACTGGGAACCAAGCACCCCAGAGTAGCACTTGAGTTTCTCAGGGTAGAGAAGCACAGCAGTACAAGAGCTACTCAGGGGAGTTGGTGTAGGCTAGTTATCGCCATTCGCTGTCATGCAATATTAACAATCAGTAAGTGATTGCAAAGTCAGCGCTTTTTCTTTGAAAACAGGGATTTGGAATTCCTATAGCCCAACGCCCAGGACATACTGTTTGAGGTCAAGATGAACAAGTTTTCATGTGTTTTTGTCCTTGGGACAAGTAGGCCCAAACCCCTACAACACAAACACTTTGGCTGTGAGTTTACAGTACTGCATTTTAGATAAGGGAAGGGCAATGTCTGCAATGAAGGTAATATTTGTGCCCACGTGTTAATGCTGTTCAAACTTGTAGTTACGGTTCATTAATGCAAAGCCTTTATTAGTAAGGTGAGCGTTCTCGCTCTAAGTAAATGTTGTAAGATAGGGCTGCACTAATGACAGTTGTTCCAGTATGAAAATGAGTACAGACATTTTCAAAGTTTAGGAATAGGAGGCCATGTATAATGCTCTCTGGTTAGATGCACATATTTGCAGAAGCTTGAAAGCAAGTTTGATAGTTCTTGGCTTTCAAAATAAAATGTTCAGCAAAAATGCAAGTAGGAAAAAAACTAGCTAAACTACTGTAAAATAACCAGTTTCAATAAGATATGGAAAACAAAAATAAACAAGCATTGGCAAAGCCAAGGCATATATAATATGTGCCATGTAAGGGTGTACAGAGACAGCTTGTGGCATTCTCAAGAACAACTCATGCTTATTAAAAGCATTAAAACAAAGGCAGGCACCTGCGTGGACTGGAAAATATGTTAGCAATTTTGTCATTTCCAACTTAGAAAGAGCATTGACAGTTATATCACAGAGACAACAAAAGATGTATGGTAAAAGCTGGGAACACCGTCCTGCAGCAGCCTGCTCTAATATTAGAGGCAATACGGCGCTATCCTTTTCATCCCAAAATATGCCTGAGTAACCGGCACTTTCCCTTTTATACCAAGAGATGCCTGGGTTTGTGATGGAGAGCAACGTTATAAATCACACACAAACAAGGATGGCTGGAGGGGTAGCGGAAAGTTGAGGAGTTGTCAGAAACACAGAGAGGTAGTGGAGGAGGGGGGAGGGCAAAGTAGCAACCCAGGCAAACCAGCACACAAACACATTTGTACAGCCAGGGAAAGTTAAATAAAGTCCAAATGAAAGAAAGAAATGTAGCAGTGCATGGTGGCACGAAAATAATTCTTCATATGTATCAGAAATAGTACGTAAGCATACGTTAAAAGGAGTCCAGTCCCAGCTCACAGCGGATGAAAATGCGTAGCTAGGCCACGGGAATACTAATAAGAGAAGTACACCGGAAATACAATGCTGCAACCAATAAAAACAAGGGAAAAGTAATGTGACAAGCACATGGACAAATAACTGAAGGCAGGATATAAGCCACTTTTAAGATATATTGAATACAATAGATTTCACAAACACAGCTAAACTGCTGCGCAGGCGCAACCTAAAAAGTCACAAAGGGAGAAAGCAAGAAACTGCAAGAGTGAGATGCAGGGGCTGTCTGGTGGTCTATTAACAAGGCAGCATGAAAGCATTATTTTTGGAAAGAGTGTGGAACATGAAGCAACTTGGGGGTGGAGCCGAAGTAATATGGGTGCTAAAGCAACACGGGGAGCCAGTGAATGCTGAAACAACAGAGTAATGTGGAGTATTCGGGAGAAAAGCAAACAGGCGAGAGAGACCGAACATTTAGCAGGGGATATATTAACACAGGCGAGAAGCAACTCTGGCAGGGGAACACGAGGGAAAACGCATCACTGAGGTGGGTAGGGGAGCAGCACATGGATGAGACACCGCATCATGGAGAGAGAAAGACAAACAACAGTGAAAGAGGTGGAAAACACATGCAGTCTTCCAGTGTGCTTGAACAAAAAGGGAAAAGTGCAGCCTGAAAAGCAAGCAGTGTAAGGATACAATAATGCTTCCCTGCTCAAGGAGGGACAAACAAGAATAGGAAGGAAATCCTGCATGAGCTAAAGGAAAAGAAGCAAACAAATGAAAGTGACACTGAAGTCAACTAATGGCAAGCAACTGGTGGGCGCTAAACTGACTGCTAACAATATATCTCACATGCATTAATAGCAAGACCTAGAAAAGGAGCAAATGAGTTCCCCACTATTTTAGGCTGCTGTGTAGTAGGGAATGGAACAACGTGGGTGAAGTATTTTAGTAGTCAGGTTCATGAGAGGAGAGAAGTTTATTCACAGCAGACAGCTTATACAGCTTATACAACCACGAAGTATCAGATGTTAACTCCCTCTGCCCAAATCCTACTCCTACAACGTTCAACCCAGAAAAATAATAACATTCTAAATACATGTGCAGGAAACATATTCTAACTAGGAATACTACACACCTTCCCGCAATAAAACAAAAAAAAAAAAAAACAAAAAAAAAATGCAGCAATAACAATTAATAATGAACAAAATCTCTCAATTTGACAGGATTATGCTTGATACGAGAACTTTTCCTTAACTCACCTACATTACTTCGCAATTCCACACTAACATCACCTAAAGCATCATTATTATTACTGGATGTGGAAGGAGTTGACTCATGAAAATTGCTTATATTCGTGGAACCAGATTCTATTGCAACAAGAGGTGGCAAAGCATTCTCAAATGTGTCTAGCATGGCAGAATGACATTCATTGTCCTCAAAAGATTTTGGCAAACTAGGCTGAGAAACTGTTACAGGATTCACAATTTTACATAAAGAAATTTGTCTAAAATGGGGGGGCGTGGCTTGGACGCCGATGGCGATGGTCGCCTGAGAGCTCGGCTCCGGGACTGAGCCCGCTTTTATCCTGCAGATCGAGGACTTTGGGGCACCCCGACCCCCGCAAATCGAATATCGGGTTGAGGCCGACCTGGTGAGGCACCTGGGGATACCCGAAAACTGATGATTCTGACGAAAAAGCGAAGTTGCGGAGGAAACGGAGCGGAGCCCAAGATGGCGCCCGGACCCTCTCGATAGCCTTCCCGAGACCCCTGGCCTGGAAAAGCCTACCAGATCTGCTTGAGCTTTCTCCACGTCTCATCTTCCCGAGAAGTGACCGTCCGGCTGGCGGTTTGGGAGTGTCTGGACGCCGTGGTCATCCCTGGACTGATTGTTAGTCGCTTTTCTCGGCGCAGGCTGGTCGCAGACGGCCGGAGGCCCTGATCGGAACGACAATACCACTCTAAACGATCGGCTGTCTCCCGCCGCAAACTTGAATTCGCCGGATCCCAGGGAACTTTATGGGCGGCACTGCGACTTGGCACCGTAGGAATTCCAGCCGCACTGGTGGCTATAACTCGAAGTCTCCCTCGACCCGACGGGCCTACGCCAGTCGGCGCCGATCGCCCCCGCTTCCCCCTTGGTGGCCTCCGGGGTCTCAGCGGTGGTTCATCCCGAAAGATCGGGAAGTGGTAGGACTTGGCGAGGACGATCGAAGGCCCTCTTCAATACGGCCACACACCAAGGGGACAACAGCCGACGCCCACACTTGGTGGAGAGCCTGCCGAGCTTTCTCCCGCGGGGCACGTCCGCCATGGGAAAACCAAGGGGACCTAAAGGAACCACCCCGGCCGCCTCGGACACGGAGGCGCCGGACAAGGACGATCGAGGTGACCCGGAGTGCTCCGGAGGTCCCCACCTACAGCAGCAGTTTGACCGGGTCCTGGAGGCGATTGCAAATACGCGATCTGCCCTACAGCAAGACATTGCCCAGGTTGCGACGAGTTTGGGCCTCCTCAGGGCGGACCATGGTAAGCTCTCGGACAGAGTCAAAGAGGTGGAGAGCTCGGTAAAGGCCCTGGAGCCGGCACAGAAGACTCTGGCTGCTACGATGAGAGATGCCCTGTCCCGAATCGATGTCTTAGAGAGACGGGCAGAGGACGCTGAAGGGCGTAACAGACGGAACAATATTCGCGTGGTGGGCCTACCGGAAAAGATCGAAGATGGCGACATGGTGGCCTATCTAGAAGCTTGGCTCCGGAATGTGGTGGCCCCGGAAGGTCTGTCCTCCTTCTATACCCTGGAACGTGCACACAGAGTGCCGGCGAGACCACCGCAGCAAGGTCGCTCCCCACGCCCGGTGGTGGCGCGCTTATTGCATTTTCGAGACAGATCTGCTCCTCAACGCTGCCAGGCACAATGGCCCTTATCAGGTGGAGAACAGCCAAGTGAACATTTTTCCAGACTATACTTATGAGACCCAACGAAAGCGGACCTCCTTCCTAGCGGTCAAACGTGAACTTCGGAGCGAGGGTATTCAATACTCGCTCCTCTTTCCTGCGAGGCTCCGCATTATCCTTGACGATAAGACCCAGTTCTTTGATACCCCGGAGGACGTCTGTACTTGGCTCGAACTATATAGGGCTGGCAAAGATGGTTTCGGCTCTTCCTCCCAGTCGACTTCGGAACCCGGACAGCAACGGCGTTCCAAGAGACTTCGGAGCGGCCGCGGCAAACAGGGCAAGCCTTCGACTGTAGAGACTATGGCTGAGCGGCGAGGAGTGCTGGAAATGGTTTCTAACCTATCTGGCTCCAAGGGCGGCCCCATCGTTGAAGAATCGGGACCGGGCGGCGAGGGGGCTCACTCGGACACGGAGGAATCAGAGACTGATAGTGTTCCCTTGCCAGTGGTTACGCCGGACTCAGCTGAGGGCATGCTGGATGGGCAGGGATGAACTCGGGTGAGCTGTTTCCATTTGGGCGGGGGTTTACCGTGGGGGATGTGGAGGTTGCGGATCATGCTATGAACCACTGGTGGGGTTGGGGGGCCCTGATCTGGCTGATACTTTTGACTTGGGGCTCGACTTAGTCTTGGTAGACTGAGACTCGATGGCCCATTACTGGCGCCCGGCCCGCACCTAGCCCTTAAGGCTTCCCTGCGGTGGCGACCGCAGGATTAGTCGGGGAACAGGGGGTTTTCCGGGGACACGGTTTGGATGGGAACTAGATGGTGCTATTTGGGTCCTATTCTGGGGTGGGTGGGGAGGGGTTTGTTTCAGATGGGTGTTGGGTTGCTGTTGCGGGGGTTGGCCGCCATTAGTGTTGACTTGACTGTTGCTTGTTTTTTGTTTGAGCGTTGTTGGGAGAGCCCGGGAATGACGATGTGGGACAATGGCTGAGATCGCTAATGTAAAATGCATCACTTGGAATGTGCGGGGGCTCCACACTATGTCCAGACGTCACAAGGTTCACGCTTATCTAGTGCGTAGAGGGGTGCAAATAGCGCTGCTACAGGAGACACATCTCACCAAGGCGGAAGGGGCGGCGCTGCAACGTAGATGGAGAGGGCAGGTTTACTGCACTACTTACTCAGCTTACGCGAGGGGGGCACTAATATGGATAAGAGCTGGGGTTCCCCTGCAGGTTTCAAAATCGGTGGTGGATCCGGAGGGTCGTTACGTGGCTATCTCTGGTACATTGGGGGGTTGGGCACTGAATATTTGTTGTGTTTATGCACCTAATGTGGACCAACTCGCCTTCCTCTCCGGATTGTCGGGCTCCTTGGCCCATTTCCTGTCGGGAACCCTCCTGCTAGGTGGTGATTTTAACTCGGTGGTGGATGTTGACGCCGACCGCTCACACCCCCCCCTCCCGGACTCTCCGGTCCGACGGGTGGCTAAAGGCAGGAAGGAATGGCAGACACACTGGGGGCTGACGGATATCTGGCGAGCGCAACACCCCGACACTAGAGACTACTCATTTTTTTCTGGTTTGCACGAATTACATGTGCGACTAGACGGATTTCTGGGGTCAGCGGAATTGGTGTCCGCGACGGTGCGCTCTGAATATTTGGCTAGGACCATCTCTGATCACAACCCCCTCCTAGCGGACTTCCGTTGGTTTCCCGGGGCCCCTAGTGTACCTACTTGGAAACTGCGCCCAGAGATATTAGAGGATACAGTCTTCAGGGCGGACCTGGAGGACAAAATTTCTGATTATTTTGCGACCAATGGGGGCACTGCTGGATCGAGAGCTTCAGAGTGGGATGCGTTTAAGGAAGTGGTCAGGGGCTATTGCATCTCTAAGAAAGTGGGAATGCGTCGTGTCATCCTTGATGACCTGGCCACAGCAGACCGGAAGCTCAGCGAGATGGAACTTCGCCGCCCCGGCCATCCAGAACTTCAAGAATGCACTGCCGCGGCGAGGGAGGCGGTGGCAGCGGAGGTCGAAAGAATGCGCTGTTTTGATTATAAAGCCTATACCACCAGGTCGCTCACGGAGGGGGATAAGTCGGGCGCGCTTTTGGCTTGGTTGGCCAATCCCACGCGCCGGACCTCCCTGACGACGTCCATGCGCACCGCGGAGGGTCTTGAGGTGTACACCCAACCGGAGATATTAGATTGCTACCAGCGTTACTACGAACGGCTGTACCGCAGTAACCTGACCCGAGATCCCACCCTGATTGATGATTATCTGCAATCCTTGGAGATTCCCGCGCTGGAGCCCGACGTGGCGAAGGCCCTGGGCACCGATATTGAACTGGGGGAAATCTGTAGCGCCATAAAGGGGATGGCGAGAAATAAGACCCCGGGCCTTGACGGGCTCCCGGTCGAGTTTTACTCCACCTACGTAGACCTCTTGGCGCCCCGACTGTTGATAGTCTACAAAGAAGCGAGGCGCTTGGGACGACTCCCCAGCTCGATGTGTGAGGCCTTAGTAGTTCCCCTCCTCAAAGCTGGTAGGGAGTCAGCTGACCCGGCGTCTTACCGACCGTTATCAATGTTAACGGTCGATTATAAGATTCTAAGCAGCATACTGGCATCGAGGCTGCTGGGGCACATGCGCTCCTTGGTGCACGAGGACCAGGCAGGATTCATCCCAAAACGTAACACGACCATGAATATTCGCAGGTTGTTCCGTCTGCTAGAGGAACCGCACACGGAGGCCCTGTGCCCGTTGGTCCTTTCGGTCGATCTGGAAAAGGCTTTTGATAGCCTAGAATGGGATTACTTGCGCAGAGTACTACTGAGCTTTGGTCTGGGGGAGGGCTTTATCAGGTGGACCACGGTGCTTTATGCCTCGGCGTCGGCCAGGGTGAGGGCAGGCCCGCTGATCTCCCAACAGTACCCAGTAGAACGAGGCACGAGGCAGGGATGCTCGTTATCCCCATTGCTCTTCGCGTTAGCGGTGGAGCCTCTGGCGCTGTCAGTCCGATCCGGAGCTTCATTCGGCGGATTGCGGACCTTGTCTGGTCAGCACTATATCTCACTGTATGCTGATGACCTGCTGCTCTTCCTTGAGAATTCAGATACTGCTTTGGATGGGGCTGCAGAGGCTCTGACAACCTTCGGGGAGGTCTCGGGCCTTAAGGTGAATTGGGCCAAGACCTGTCTGTTCCCAGTTCGTAGGGGAGAACCCAGACCCGACACCAGCAGAGAGATTAGGTGGGAACCTAGCTGCCTCAAGTACCTGGGGGTGTACGTGTACCATGACCCCGCCGACCTTCTAGACGGCAATATAGCCCGCTGTACTCGCGCGTTGCGAGGCAACATGGATTTTTGGGCTACCCTGCCGCTTTCAGTGGCGGGGCGTATAGCACTGTTGAAAATGGTGGCACTTCCCCGGTTGATATACTATTTTAGAGCGCTTCCGATTTGGATCCCGCCGGCCACCTTTCGGCTCTTGAGATCCATGGTGGTGGGGTTCCTCTGGGGATCGGGCCGCCGGAGAGTGGCTCTCAAGACCCTGATGAGACCAAAATCGGAAGGCCGCCTTGCGGTGCCAGACTTTGAGAAATATTATCTGGCAGCTCAATTGCAGACCTTCACTCAGAAGATAGCGAGAGAGTTTCGTGGCCCGGAGGATGGGAGGGGCAGGGGAATGCTCAGACATATTATTTCCTTCATCGCACTACGCCAGCGCTCAGCCCTGCAAGACCTAACGCTCGAAGAAAGGACTATTAGGTTATGCTGGAATCGCGCCCACGCCCGGGGGGAGCTGAAACTCCCGTATGCACCGGAAATGCCGCTGGGGATGTTAACGGCCTTACCGCACGGGGGAGACTGGTCGCGCCTAGGGCATTGGGAAGATGCAGGATTGCAATTGGTGGGGGACCTTTATGAAGACAGGGTGTTACTGCCCTTCCAGGAGATCCTGGACCGTTTCGACGTTCCCCGAGGCGACTTCCTCCTGCACACGGCTCTGGTTAGAGCAATTCAGACACACTGGAAAAGTGGTTTGGAGGAACCGCCTACATCGCCGGTGTGCCAATACGTTATGATGTCCGCGGGGACTGTCAAGGCAGTCACGTGCTTATATAATAGATTGATTAACGAGGGTTTGCCCCCGCTCACCACACTGCGGAGCCGCTGGGAAGCGGACATAGGAAAAGAGATACCGGAAACTACGTGGACACAACTAATGCACCGAGCCTGGAAGGGAGCGCGCCATGTCCGGTTTCAACTGGTCCATTTTTATATACTCCACAGGGCCTATCTAACCCCGGCGAAAATTCAGCAATACTTCGCCACGGACGCGGCGGATTGCCCCAGATGTTGAGCGCCTGCGGCAGACCTCATTCACATGCTGTGGTCCTGCCCGGCGCTGTCCTCATACTGGCTTTTGATTGAGGACACTCTTAATAGGGTTACTGGGAGAACCTTGACGGTCGACGCAGCGGTGGGGATCCTACATTGGTTCCCGCATACCCCTAAAAATAAAATAGAGCAAATTTATAGATTTAGGGCTCGTTCTCGCTAAACGAGAGATAACCAGGAATTGGAAGGCAAGAGTTGGTCCAACAGGAGCTAAATGGCACAACGAACTTCTGAAGTGGGCTACAGGGGAGAGCACTCTGCGGTATCAACTGGCGAGGCGGCAGCAAAACAAGAGGGCGCTAGAAACAGCGTTGGAATGGGAAACAATAGTGCAGGCCCATAGAGATTACTGCGCTTCCAGCGATTCCGAGGGTGATGATGCAGCACAACTTGAGTCCCGTTAGACGTCTACGACACTGATCTCTACCCAGTCACCTAGGGTTTCTTCCCACAAGCTCTTTCTACACGTACCACCACACACTGATGGCGGGGTTGGGTGGGGGGAGGGTGCGGAACTAAGCGACTGTTGGGGAGGGTTTGTTTTGTTAGGTTGATCTAGAAAAGCAGATGAAGGCCGCTGGATTATCCGGATCAGCTTCGACTTTATACCGGATCCCCACCTGTGTTTTTTGTAAGAAGACGCCGCCCGACCCTCGGGTTGTGGGCTGAATGGCTGTGTATTCAAGATGTTTCCTCACGGGGGATCGGATGTTTCTTTCTTATTTCCCCTGCGGATATGTTGCTGATCTAACATGTAACTTTGGCTAATTCCTGCAATAAAAATATATTTAAAAAAAAAAAAAAAAAAAGAAAGTTGTCTAAAATTCCAGATTTTACCACCTTCTACTCTTACCGCTTTGCTGAAAACTTCCACCACTTTACAAGGATCAGACCATTTAGCCCATTTTTTGCCATGACAACCACCATACTTAACACGTACAAAATCTCCCACTTTAATTTTTGAACTATGACTGCCATGTCGCAAAACATTGCCTCTCATCTTCTCTTGATTCTTCTGAATCTTTTCTTTGACTTGAGAAAGATCAAGAGTAGAATCATGTGAAGTTTTGACTTTCATCCACCAAGGTAATAATTTAGAGCCAGGTTTTCTACCTCGCAACATCTCAAAAGGAGACAAACCAGTGACAAAATTCGGAGAAACACAATACGACAACACAGTAGCACAAAGCTTTTTCCACTCCAAACCACTTTTTATAGCTAATTGGATGGAATCTTTAATAACTATTGAAGCATTCCACCTGACCAGTGGCCTTAGGGTTATAATTGGACACTCTTTTATGCAAAATACCACATCTATCAAAAAAGAACCTAACTCTTTACTAATAAATTGTGGACCATTGTCCGAAACAACTACCGCAGGAATACCCTCGTGACAAAAAACTTCATCTAAAAATTCGATGACTTGAGTAGAACCAATTTTGTCTACTACTTTCAGCTCTTGCAATTCAGAAAAGTAGTGAATTAAAACTAACACATACACATCCTTGTTGGGAAACAAATTAAGTGGACCAATAATGTCAATACCAAGTTTCTTCCAGGGACTCAAAACATACTCAAAGGGTGAAACATCAGCCGACAAAGGTTTAACCGATTTGTCGCTTTTGGAACAAGAAGAACACAGTCGGACCCACCTATCAACCATTGAATCGACACCCGGCCACCAATAAAATTCTCTAATACGTCTTTTTGTACTGGACATACCCATATGTACCTCATGGGCCATAGAAATAATTTTTTCTCTAATCCTGAATGGAGGAACTATGTTATCCCCCCTAGTCACAAAACCATGGGAAAACAGGAGTTCATCTTTTATCTTAAAAAAGGACAAAAGATCACCAGTCAATTTCCTTTCCTCAGGCCACCCTATCTGCAGAAATTTTACAATATTGGATAAAGTACCATCCTCACACATAGCCACTTTCCATTCAGATTCGGAAATAATATCAGAAGAAACATTGGAATCTCTGCCATTGATATCATCAATTGTATATGCAACATCAAGATCAGTGCAGTTGCTAGCAGAATAATGTGTGTCAAGTAACGGTAAACGAGACATGCAGTCTGCAGGCACATTTAAACAACCAGGAACATACTCAACTACACACGGAAATTCTTGTAATTTGGCAGCCAGACGCGCCAACCGAGCAGGAAGTGTTCTACCACCACCACCAGCTAATATGTTGATTAAAGGCTTGTGGTCTGTACGTAAACGAAATTTGGTACCCCACAGAAATTGCCGAAAATGTTGTGCAGCCCAGGGACATGCCAATAACTCCTTTTCAATAGTAGAATAATTGTATTCTGCCCCACGCAATGTTCTGGATGCATTAAAAAACCACATACTCTTCACCATTGTTTTTCTGCATTAAAACAGAACCCAAACCAACATTACTAGCATCCACAGAAACAATGCAATCTTTCCTTACCTCAAAAGGTCTACAAGATGGAGCATTCACAATTTCTTTTTTAAGAAGTTCAAAGGCACATTGCTGTTCATTATCTCATGGGAACTTCACATTTTTCTTTAACAAAGATCTCAAAGAATGTACTTTAGATGAATAACCCTGTACAAATTTACTGTAAAACTCTGTAAGCCCTAAAAACAACACAAGTTGCTCTTTCGTTGAAGGGGCAGGAGCATTTGAAATACTTTGGATGCGATTGAATTTAGGCTTAATCCCATTGCTGGGAATTCCATGTTCCCAAATACTCCACTTTGTTTTGTCTAAACTTGCATTTAGCAAATTTTAGAGTTAAACCTTTCTCTTGTACACATTTCAATACTGTTTCCAAGTTCTTATCATGTTCTTCAACATATTTTCCAAAAATCAAAATATCGTCCTGGAATGTAACAGCACCCGCACATCATTCTAGGACTTCCTTCATGAATCTTTGGAAGACAGACGCCGCACTGGCTAACCCAAATGGCATGCGGCAAAATTGAAACATACCTTCGGGTGTAATAAAAGTTGTTAAAAATGTGGACTCTTTGTGTAAAACTAGTGATAAGCACTAGCTAAATCTATAGTGAAGAAGACACAAGCATCAGACAATGTTGAAATTAACGCGTGTATATGGGGTAAAGGATGTCTGTCTATCCATATTTCCTTGTTTAAACTGCGAAGATCCACACATAAACGAAGCTCGCCATTGCTTTTAAGGGATAAAACAACTGGAGAAACCCAAGGGGAAGATTCTACAGGCTCAATAATTTTTTTTGATACAAGATCAGACAAAATCATTTTTTATTTGTCTCGATACGATAAAGGTACATTCCTTACCCTGTGTCTAACTGGAACAGCCCACTGCTTAAGAATATTTTTGTGCTGAAAATGTGTGAACTCCCCTAGAGTGTCTTTGAAAATGGAGGGAAATTTACTTTTCAAATTATTAATGAACTCCTCCCCATCAGAAGGTACCACATACACAGGTGGAAACGCATTAGGATCCAACTTAATGCCTTTTTCTGGTTGGTGGGGCCATGCCAAGAATAGACACACCTTTAGTAGCAATATAACCTTTGCCTCTAGTTCTTCTATATTTAAACTCCAAGTCCGCCCACATAAAACCATCAAGATCAATTTTGTGGCCAGAATAACCACCAGGTAGAGCATCAGACGGAAATAATTTTTGGGTGCTCCAGAATTTATCAAACACATCTCTCCCTATAATACTATTCATCTCTCCCTATAATACTATACCAAGCATGTGAATCAATACGCATGGGAATTTCTCTACCATTAATATTTTGTCACTAGGAAAACTTTTGCACTTGGTATGATTAACACACAAAATACTGTTGATTTCTGAGATCTGATTGATCGGAACGTTCATCCTCTTTGTCATGAAATTAATCTTTTGCGAAGATTTGCTAACTTTGGTAAAATAACCAGGTTTCTTGCATTTGATGCATATCTTATTCCACGCAGGACAACCTTTGTAACTCCCTACATGGTCCAAACCACCACATCTATAACAGAGCACTTGCGATTTTTTTCCCCAAAAATTGTTGTCTTTCACCATAGTTTCTTTCTTGGGTGGTACATAAGAAAATTTTCTAGGATTGGGATGATCCTTTACTACTGATACCTCTGGAATGACTTCTTTAGGTTTAACTACTTGACTCCTAATTTCACTAACAAACTTGTCGGACTGTTCAATCCTTTTAGCAATATTTAATACAGCACTAAGAGAAGACTCTGTACCCATCCATAGGCGTTCCAGAATTTTCTTACTCTTAGTCTTCATCATAATTTGATCCCTTAACACTTGTACAAAATTGATAAGTCTCGAATGCACAAGATCCAGCTAATGTACGTAACGCAGCTACATAATCATCGATGGACTCATCATCTTTTTGAGCCCACAATTAAAATGTAAACCTTTCCATCACTGTATTGATTTTCCTGCCAAATCCAATGGTCATTTGTTGAACAACAATCTCAAAAACCTTCCATGGGAGGTAAATTCGCTAATTCTTTCAAACCTGCTCCGCCCAAACAATTTCTTAAAAGCGCAAGTTTTCTCTTAGGAGAACAACCATCTTCCTCTAACACATCAACATAAGCTAGAAACATTGGATACCAAAGATCAAACTCCATTTTAGGTTCCCGTGCAGCTGGTAAAAAAAAAAACGGAGGTGCGACAATATTAGACATGCTGTAAATAGTAGTATAACTTAATAGAAATAGTTTCAGAACTTTTCAAAGTAAATGTACAACATGAGTTCAAAATGCACAGTTGGAACCTGTAAAGAAATTGTGGTTACAAAATAATAAAATTAAAATAAAAAATGTAGTCACCGAAGTCTGATGTTTCTTAAAAGAATTTTTTTTATATTTCTTTCCTTTAAACGTTGAAGATGTGAAGCACGAAGTACTTTGCAGGAGACAGTCATAAAGTACACGTAGAATATAATCAAGAAGTGCAAATAGATGTAGCTTGTAGAATGTATGTAGAAGAATAATAAAAGAAATCAGAGCTGCAAAACGTGAAAACAAATAAATTTCTTTTGTGACAAAATTTGTAAACAGTCACCATGGAAACATACAGCAACACCGGACAATGGCTGCCAAACGTCACCACGCTATTGTGTAATCATGTACGTAGCGTGGTTGCATCACACATCCGGGAATAGAAGGAAGAATGTCGGAAACCAGGAGATAGCAGCAGAGGCTCCGCTCCCTTTAAGAGCACGAGACTACTGAGAATTCAAACCTTGCCAAACAAACGTCTTGCCGTGGTAAAAATTCCACGGATAGCATTTAAAAAAAAATTAAGTGTTAAAAGAAGAGACTTCACGAAGTTGAAGGTAGATTGAGAGTATTCTTCTTTATTCAGTTTCATAGGTTTCTTAAGCCACGGTGCGGAGCAGTGTGTTTCCTCGGATCACGATCACCAACAGCTGATCGAATCCACGGGAACACACACTCCAAGTACATCATTGCATTCCTAACAAACCATTCTAAAAGAGAAGACATGCTCAACATTCCTTTAACTCTTGTACAGTACTCTTTAAAGTAGGGAAAAGCTTGGTGTAACGAATTAAGACGCTGTACTTACGATACACATTAAAAATAAATGCCTTCAAATGATTGTAACAGCCACAGGTGCATCGAAACGGCCGCAGTAAAAAAAAATACCTTCAAAGTAAGTGAACGCTGTCTGATAACTTCTGTCCAAAATCCCGATCGTCGCCAAATTGTGAAGTATTTCAGTAGTAAGGTGCATGAGAGGAGAGAAGTTTATTCACAGCAGGCAGCTTATACTACCACGAAGTATCAGATGTTAACTCCCTCTGCCCAACTCCCACTCCTAGAACGTCCAACATGTGCAGGAAACATATTCTAACAAGGAATACTACAGTGGGTGATTACGCCAACCCCCACTTCATAATGAAGTTTATGTCCTGTCAAAAACAAGGAAATCAGATTGTAAAAAAAATATATAACATTGTATTTGATGGTGTTACTGAACCAGTGGTTCGTTTGACATTTTAAAAGTGGAAAATAAGTACTGGATGCCTCATGATATAAACACACACACACACAAGGCACAGAGCGCAAATTCAGTTTGCTCTATTTACCCCCTGTGGGTCAGTTAAAAAAAAACCTATTATTATAAAATGGACTTGAGCAATACCTGTTTATTTTGCAGTCAGATCAAAACGAGCAAAAAAGCATTTGCACTGTGTTTTGCTATACCATAACCCAGATCCCTGGTTCTCTAATCTACATTAATTCTGATCTCATTCGACCTATTATGCTGTTCAATAGATAGCACCTTCTGCTTCAATAAAATGTTTGTCCGTAACGGTTCTCTTTTGCGCTAGCTAGGCGCTATTCAAATCCTTAATTTAGTCAATCCTACTGCTTAATTTGGTCCTTCCCTGCCACATAGTTCTAGTGGCCCTGGTGGTCGTCAAGGTAAGACCACCATGGAGGGTAGCGATTGAAACTGAAGGCAGTGTTGGTATACTTACAAAATGAGGAAGCAAGCTGTAGGAACTCTTAACATACCCACTGACACACTTATGAAACTCTCCCTTGAAACGGCTTAGTCTTCCAGTGCTGATGACAGTCCCTGTGTATGTATGTAACGCATTTCACAAGCCTAGCAACTAAACACCAGAGCATTGTGCTTGATGTGGGCAATGGGGTATAGGTGGTTGGGTGTTAACATTAGGTACAGCAGACGAAAACAGGACATGACCTGCAAGAACAGATGTTATTCTTAACTGATTTCATTGTACTCATTATTTCAACCTTGGAAGAATGACAGGCTGACTGAGAGGCTTAGTTTACATGAAGACCTATGCAGTAGTTGCGTTCGTCCACAAAGCTATCTTGTCAAGTTGATAAAAATATAAACACATCCCAACACAGGTCTTTAAATACACAATTTTTGAAGCCTATGACATCGAAACACAAAATAGTAGGGACGGGATGGGACGAGAGTCGTTCACAACTTATAGCACTTGCAGCATCCAGACAAAACTCCACCCTAAAAATAATCACATGTACAAATGCTCATAGCACATATCAAATGACGCGCGATTTAAGGTTTACATTTGCGCTAGCTGCTACTCGCTTCTGCACATTTTTAAACTTGTTTTAATTACTCATTTGAATTTCTTCTTGCGCACTACCTTTACCTGCACTGAATCACTTTCCGCTTAGCTCCCCGGTCCACCACCCGTTTGATGTGGAGGGAGCCGCAGACTTTGAATTTCCGGGTAGGACGGTGGGGGGGGGGGGGGGCCGGTGGAATGATTGGACGGATATACGGATATAAACCGATGCCCCTCACTTCGCGCAGCAGACATGCACAGCGGGCGTGCCGAAGGCTTGCCCGTCAGCGCCCGATCGGGACAAAGGGCCACAACCCCTGCTCCTTTTATAAAGGATAAAAGGAAATACTCTTCTAGTTTCTTACATGCACTACGGCTTAAATCTCAAGAAAATTGATTCTCTTTTAAACCAGGCAACCCCCTTATGCTTTGTCCATGCTGTGGCTTCACTTGTACCACTTTACTTAATAGTCTACATACCCCTAAAACCATTACCTCCACGAGTTCTACTAAGCAACCGCCCTTTTTCAATTTAAATTGTAGATCCCTTTCTAAGCACAAAGAGGATATTTATGACCTCTTACAGAACACACAACCAGACGCAATCTTCCTTACGGAAATTTTGTTGCATGAAAGTACCGGGCCAGATGTTGCAGTTGCCCTACCACCTACTTACAAGATCTTTAGAAAGGATCGTGAGGATAAAACCTATGGTGGCATTGCAGTAATTTAAAAAATGGCTTTTCGTGCAAATGGAAGAATTTACCCTTTGAAGGTTGTGAAGCTGGCACTTTGAGGCTTCTTCTTTCACCTTAATTCACGTTTTTGGGGATCTTGGTGTACCGTCCGCCAAGTCCAGCGGGGTTTAGGGAGGTGAGGTTTCCGAAACGAATTGCCCCTTTTTTGCTAGACGCTGCCAATTTTACCATTGTGGGTGACTTAAACATTCACTTTAACAATCCTATATGTAAGATTAGTACTGCCTTGATAGCCGATCTAGATGCTATGAATGTGTCGCTCTGTAACTCAGGTCCCAACCATAGTGCTGGTCATTTGCAAGATCCTATTATCTCGAACTTACCAAAAATCTTATGCCAGACAGCCCTTCCTATACTTTGGTCGGACCATTTCTTGGTTGGCTTTAAGGTGGGGATTGATCTGCTGCCGAATAATACACTCACTTCTTCTACCAAATCTAAGTGCAGAAATTGGAAGAATCTAGATATTGATTCTATCAATCAACATCTCGCTAAAAATATTCTGGCTATTTCATCCATTAAGACATCGGATTCCATCCATACTTGGATCATGACATCCGTTAATACATGCCTTCCAATGTCTATCAGGAAAATGAATAACCATCGTCCCCCGGCCCCTTGGTTCTCAGAAAAGCTAAAAGTTGAAAAAACTAAATGTAAAGCCTTGGAAAGACATTGGAGGAAGGATTATACGCCTGAATTCAAGGCTAGCTATAAACTTGCCAAGCGGGACTGCAATTCCCTGTGCAAAGCGGCTCATGCAAAACATGTTATAATACTATTACATCGGCACATAATAATTCCAAAGTTCTGCTCAAAATAGTAAAGGAGCTCTCAGGAGCAACTTGCCAACTGACGCGTCACGTGCTTGATGACGCACAATGTGTGGACGTGGCAATGTTCTTCACTGACAAAGTAGAGAAGATCTACTCAGAACTAAATTCAGAAACAACTAGTGTGGAGCAGCAAATTAAGAGCGCTCCCTCCACATTAGGTTGTGCCATGCCACAAGGGACTCATGAGTCAGAACCAACTAATATGATAAATAATTGGCGGCCATTGGACATCTTGTTGTTCAATCACATTTTAAATAGCCTTAAATCTGGTTCACCTAAAGATCCCCTCCAGATTCATATTCTCCAAAAACTAGAACCTATTTCATTGAAACTTATCATGGAGTTACTTAATGCATCATTGAGGGAAGCAATCTTACCAGCCACATGGAAACACGCTATGGTTCTCCCCCTTCTGAAAAAAGCCAATGCCGATCCGGCTGAACCCTCGAATTTCCGCCCGATTTCATTGCGTCCCGCTTTCTCGAAATTTTGGGAAAAACACGTCAATCAACAACTCACGCAGTTTGTGGAATCTTATAAAATCTTGCATGAGTCACAATCAGGCTTTAAAGCAGGGTACTCCACAGAGACCACGCTCCTGGGAGTCACTGAAGCACTGCGCCAACATCTTGACAGGGGTGAAACGGTGGCACTCATCTTGCTCGACTTGAGTGCCGCTTTTGACACTGTGTCACACACTGCTCTATTAAAAGTACTTGAATCCCTGGGCATACTCGGCTCAGCATTTAAATGGATTAAAACATTTTCTCACCAGTCAGACTTTTCAGGTCTTTTTCCTATCTTCTAGTTCTAAGACCCATGTGTCTCCATATAGGGTACCACGGGGCTCTATCCTTAGCCCAGTGCTATTTAATCTCTACGTAAGCCCGCAAGCTACAATTGCGGAAGATGGGTTGTCTATCTTTTCTCATGCAGATGACACCCAGCTAATCTTCTCCTTATCCTTCAACAAGCCATCAATGGCGTCTTCTCTACAGGCAGGGCTGCAAAAGATAGCTAGCTGGATGCACACTAGTTGGCTAAAGTTAAACGGCGGAAAAACTGAGGTTCTGATCCTGGGGAAAAACAAAGATCTCTGGGGCCCTCGTCACTGGCCCCCCCAAAATGGGCGATCTGCCTCAACCGGTGCAAACAGCACGTAATCTAGGAGTAGTCATAGATGTTCAGCTATCTATGAGGCAGCAAGCAGTCAATGTTGAATCAACTTGCTTTACCATCCTAAAATGGCTCCGCAAAGTATGTCTGGTCCCACACAAAGAACTGTGATCCAGGCCTTGATTATGTCCAGGCTGGACTATGGCAACGTCCTGTACCTAGGAGCAAATAAGGAGGTAGTTCAGAACTCTGCGGATAGACGACACTGTCATGTGCCGAAAAAGTCCTCCATCTCAGGATCTCTCCGTGACCTCCACTGCCTCAGGATAGAGAATCGTACTAAATTTAAGGCCTTATGTTATATGCATAAGATCAAGCTGGGAACAGCAACTCAATATCTGAGCTTAGCCCATTCAAATCTTCCGACACGCCTGCTTCGATCCACCTCTCAAGTCAAATTTCTAGTTACCAGGTTCAAACTGTCACGTGTGGGTGGTCGGTCCTTTTCTTATCTGGCCCCCTCACTGTGGAATTCCCTATCGGTGCCGCTCCGGTACGAAACCAGTTATAAAAACTTTCGTAAGGGCCTCAAAACATGGCTATTTCATCAGTAGATGTTTCTCTTTCGCATTATGTCGTTGGCGCCGAGAAACCTCTGGGTAGCTGTGCGCCCTATAAATTTATTATAATAATAATAATAATAATAATAATCATAGCACCAGAATAATAACCTGTAGACACATACAAAACCATTCACTTACAACGCTGAACACATCATGGCACTTCACAACTTTATTGCTTTAGAATACTGAAAAAACTCACTGCGTCACCACGGTCAAAGCCTACGGAGAGCTACAACATCCTAACACTTGTATCAACATAATACTCACAAAAGGTGGGCGGGCACTTACATGAGAACACCGATGGTGAAACATTTAAAATCTTAATCTGCAGTGCTCTCGGTCTTCATTTTGCAGTACGTGCCTAAGCAAGAAAACATACTCTGCAACACATAGTGCACTCAAATGCATATACACACACACAGGGTACTCACAAAAAGCCACTCGGAACGTTCGTTTCTGCACCAAAGACACAAATAAACAATGTAACAAAAGTCTGCGCACAAATGTGGGAAAACGATTAGTAAACATACACCCTCGTGCACACAAACATACTCTCCACAGTATAAGAGATGACCAGTATCACCCTAGCATGCACATACACTTTTCATTTTTCTATTGTATCGACACCTCCACAATCTTTATTAAATCGCCTTTTTGTGGCACTGTGTACTAGCATGCACATAAAACCAAGGTGCACAAAGTCCATAATAACCATGTTTTGTGGTTTGGTCACAATCCCTCACGTACACGCATATTCAACTACAAGCGCATGCATAGCATATGCACTTGTGATGACAGCCATTTTTAAATTCAGCACATTCCACCTGTTGCGTTATTGATAATAAGCAGGCAAGCGTAGTGAGTGGACTAGTTAGATCTCGACCCTTTGACGTTCGGCAGCAGGGCTTGGTCACCTCTTTTTAAAAAAATGACTTTATTTCCACAGCTACCCACTCCCTTTTATAAAGCACAACATCAACAGCGGTCTTCTGTGTTGGAGGGTGTGCTTACACGTCTCGGTGAAACTGCCTACACTCTAAAACACAGCATTCAACTCGCACGTTTTTGACAGGTGAGCTTCTGCTTCATAAAACTAATCTAGGCACTTTATGCCGAGCCGCCAAGAAGGTAAAATAAGGCAAAAATCACACCCGTTTTAAAAATATCAAACATAATAGATAAATAAACACTGACGAGATACGTCTGCCTCCTTCCTTTCCTCTATGAGCTCAGCACCGGACCTGCACTTCACCAAGCACAGTAACTTTTTCTCGCTCTCACAGGTTTCGTTGCAGACAGAAGTCCCGTTTGGAGGCGCAGCTTCAGATACGTAGAATAACTTCCTGTTCAGGAGAAAGGAAATAGAAAGAGGACTAGCATACATTCATAGTGACACAATGTTAAACTCAAAAATGTACCAATAACAACTAGCCTGCTAACTCACCTCTCTGAATGTGTAACCCTTATGTCCTCTTTTCTGCTGGGCACACCAGCGTAATGGCTAGATTTTGTTGTGTTCAAAGTGAAATATTTCAAGTCTTTTTCGGACTGCGATTTTAGCTCGTGACTTCAGTAGAAATCAGTTCAGTTTTATTATCGTATTCAGGTATTCTAGTTATTATCTGAGGCACAGGAATTATGAAACGACGGAGAATTAGTAAATAAAAGTTTTGCAAGATGCACTTCTTTAATATAGCGACATTGTGCTTTTTTGATACAGAACCAAATTGCTCTCACCTGTAAGACCTGTTGACTTTGGCAATAGTTTTTAGCCACACTGCAGAGCAGCCTGGCTGCTGTACACCATGGCTGAAAATAATGTTTAAAAAAGTGCTTCTAAAGGGATGACCACTCCTACAAAGTGATACAAGCATTGTTTTTTTATTTACCTAGATGGATTAGTAAATAACAAGTTGCGCAAAATGCACTTTTATATTATTGCGCTAATGTGTTTTTTTAAACATCAGAAATGCGCTTTTTTTCAAACAAAAAAGGGGGATTGGCTTTGGGGTGGGGAACAAAGCTACATGCACTACTTTTGAAATATTGTTAAACGTTATTCAGGAAAGCTTTAGACCCACGCAATTAAAAAACGCATTATTTTTGTGCTATTTCTAATGTGGACGGTTTTCTCTACACGTTACAGAAATCATTTACTTTATTCAAAACTTCAAAGTACATAAGCATTGTTATTTAGATATCTTGAGATTCTTTAACACTCTTTAACCACTCAGCTAGTGTTTTCTTTTAGAGATCACTCCGACGGCAGCTTTAACAACTTTAGACACTGCCTTATTAACTTCTCCACCTGGATGACTCTTAACACCCTTAAGCTGAACACAGATAAAACAGAGTTGCTATTCTTCAACCAGAGCACCATACTTCCCCCTATTATGTGGTGGCCTGCGGAACTTAATCCTCCCCTGGTCCCAGTGAAATCAGCACGAAACCTGGACTTTCCTTCGACAATAAATTGTCCTGCGAGAGAAATGGCTGAAGTTATCATGCTGTACAATTTGCACATTGGAGAAACTGGTATACATGTTAATGCTGTAAGATATGGGGCAGTTTTTAATGTGTTTAATACTTCAAGACTATATGTTAGCACTGCTTCATAAGCCTTGCATTATGAAATGAAATTCATTTGCTTTAAATTGCACCATTAGCCAATCTTTTTTCAATTGTGTCTCAGTAGGAGGACCCACCATGGACCCCACGTTTGTCCATTAAGCTTACTCAAATCGCTTGCTACATAAAAGTCCTACCCAACTTTTATGCAAAACCAGTTTCAAATGTCACCAGCGGGCACTGATTTCTGACAAACGTTACATGGCCTCAAAATTCTGGTGACACAATTTTAAACTACAAAAGATTATCCCATTAAAGGGCGTGGCCAGCCCTGCAGTTGAGCCTACGTTGGCCACAATAACAAACTAAAAGATGATATTCCCATTCTTCTAGAGCACCTGAAACAAAACTTTGCACTCTCTCTTCTCTGAAGACTCCCTCTGTAGAAGAAGATGTGTGAACATTTTGAAAACGCTGGAGAATCAATGTAGAGATTCTACTGCTGGCTGGGAGTCTGAATAACAGGCAGCTGTAAACGGGTGGGATCTCCTTTTATAGGCAGCCATCAACCAAGATGGCTGTTGCCTCATTTTGAGAATGAGCAGGGCCACTCTTTTGTAGTTGGAAACAAACGGGGTCTCCCTTTGGCAGCTGAGAGTGTGCAAGGTCCCCCTTTACCGACAGTCCCTGCCCAAGATGGGTTTTCTGGATGGGTGCCACAGCAAGGTAACATTTGACCTCGGAATAAGGGGTATGGAAGTGTTTGAGCAACAGCGCTTCCATATGCAAACAGTTGCCATGCCAGATGGGTGTAGCTTGAAAATTGATGCTGCAGCACATACAGGGCAGGGCACCCCAGGTTGTACAGAATCAAATTTAAGGCACTTTGCCTGATACACAAAGCCATAAACAAAAGGGGTCCTCAGAAAGTCAGTGACTTGGTGGCATCATACATCCCCAACAGGTGCTTAAGATCTCACTCTGAATGCCTATTAAGAACTATTAGAATCAAGAGAGCGAGCTGGGAAGGTTGCTCTTTTTCACATCCGGTTCCTAAGTTATGGAACGCGCTACCTGGTGATCTAAGATTCCTGGAAGTGGAATCAAATTTCAGTAAAAAGCTGAAGACATGGCTTATTCACCAGTACCACTAAATATACCCTTATTCTCTATGTACCGTCTCTCACTATCAGCACTGGGAAGCCCTTGGGCAGCTATGCGATTTATAAATCCAACACGATACAAACATATAGTGCCTTTGTACATGCGACAAGGTCCTGACAGTGGGGATCATGACAAATGTATGAGAAACTGAGCGATGAAGAATACCTGGGTAGGGGCACCATTTTGACCTGAAGATCCTCTGATGCCTTCTTGTCAATAGCAACGAAGTTCTTCACCTACGTTTGTAGCTAATGGCATTGTGGGAGTTGTAGCCTTATTTTATTTTATTTTATTTTATGCGTTTTTATATAGCGCAGACTTTACCTGAATGTGTCAGAGCGCTTCACAATAGGAACAGCACTGATACATGAGGAGAACATTACAAGTGAACAAATTACAAAAGCAAACGTTAAGTTACATGAGGCAAAAATGACAATTGTGAGCAAACAAAATACAAGAGGTAGCAAACGGTGCATTACAGGAGGAAAAAGTGGCATGTGTGCAGGTTACAACAGCGTATAAAGTACAAGTAGAGGTATAATACTGCAATAAATGGCAGACACTCAAACACAAGAACAAACATTACCTAGACAATGGTGGCAACTATGCAAGTATCTAAAGCAAACAAAATGTAAGAGGTAGCAAACAATGTGTTACAAGAAAAGAATGACGTGTGCATGTTACAAACGAGTACCAAACACAGGTAGAAGGATAATACTGCAATAGCTGGCAGAACACACTGGGAAGGCACTTCCATAGTCATGGAGAAAAGGATTCTCTATAATGGAGGGTCTTCCTTCAGATAATAGAGAGGGTGTGAATTACATTTGGAAGTGTCTTTGAAGGAGGAGAACTTTGAGGTAAGTTTTGAAGGCCTGGGAGGAGGTGGTGGTATGGAGCTGAAGCGGAAGTGAGTTCCAGATTCTCACCGCGTTGCCTGAAAAGGATCGGGCCATCGATCTTTACTTCTTGAAAGTGGGAGGTTCAAGCAGTACATTTTCCGTATTACGTGATGTCTAGAGCCTCCAGAGAGTTTCAGTTTATTCGCCAGGTAGCAAGGAGAGAAGGAGTGCAAGGCTTTGCGGGTGATACAGGCTGTCTTGTAGATAGATCTTGCCTCAATGGGAAGCCAGCAGAGGGTGGATAGCATGGGTGTGATGTGGTCACTTCTTTTGGCCCCATAAATGAATGCTGCTGAATGGAGAATAGATTTAAGGGGGGACAGGTGGGATTTGGGGAGGCCAGTGAGAAGAGAATTGTAGTAGTCCAGTCTGGAGAGGACCAGTGATTTGACCAGAGTTTTAAGGTCTTGCTCCGGGAAGAAGCGACAAATTCCCCAAAGAAGGCGCAGTTGGTATTGAGCAGACTTTGCAATGGAGTTGATGTGGGAGATTAGATTGAGTTTTTTGTCGAGTATGACACCCAGGGATTTTGCGCTGTCAGCAATGATGACTTTATTGTTAAGTAGATTCAAATGATCCATCCATGATTGCACCGGGGGAGGAGAGAGTGAGGAGGAGAGGAGGAATTCAGTTTTGGAGGGATTCAGAATCAGTTGATGTGTTGACATCCAGTTTTGAATGGAGTCCAGAGTAGAGCTTAGGACGGAGAGATCGTGAGTGGAGGCAACTTTGAGGTAGATTTGAGTGTCGTCTGCGTAGAGATGAAAGAGGACCCCGGATTTACTTAGGAGATCTCCCAGTGGTTCTAAATAGAGATTGAACAGTGTGGGTGCAAGTATAGAGCCTTGAGGAACACTTTGACCACCCGCTGAAGGAGGTGAAAGACTGTTTGCTATTTTGATCATTTGGGATCTACCAGAGAGGAAACCATTTAAGCACATTGCCCTCAATGCCCATTCTCTGTTGAAGAGTGTTGAGGAGAGTGTTGTGATTGACAGTGGCAAAGGCTGCAGAAAGGTCAAGGAGAATTAGAAGACAAGACCCTCCTGAATCGAGTATCCGCAGCGCATCATCAATCACTTGCAGCAGGGCTGTTTCAGTGCTGCAGTTTTGGATGAAGACGGACTGAAAATTGTCTAGAAGATCATTGTCCTTGATATGACGAGAGAGTTGTTTCGCTACACATCTTTCTGTGATCTTTTCAAGAAAGGGTAGGATAGTGATGGGGCGGAAGTTGTTGAGGTCATTCGCATCAGCAGTGGGTTTTTTAAGCAGAGGGGTGATCTGCCCAGTTTTGAAGGGGACAGGAAGGGAGCCTTGACAGAGGGAGAGGTTGACAAGAGTGGTCAAAAAGGGAAGAGAAAGGGTATAGAAGTCAATGGCAATGGCACTAGGGATGGGGTCAAGAGAAGGGTTGGAGGGCTTTGTTTCGCGGATGCAATTGAGGAGGGCATCTTCAGAGATGGGGTCAAAGGTCTGCCAAATGACTAGTGATTTGGCTCCTCTGGAGGGATAGGATGAGCGACCTGCTCCACCAGTGATTTCACTTTTTTGTCAAAGATTACAGCGAAATCTGCTGCTTTCTTTGTAGAATCCTCCAGCTTAGAGGTTGGGGTTGAGCAGTTAATATTCTTGATGAGATCAAATAGTTTTTTGGGTCTATTTTTGGCTGAATCAAGGAGGGTTCTGAAGTGCGACGCTTTCCCAAGGAAGATGTGCTTGTGGTACTCGGATCTTGCTGAACGAAGCGTGGTCAAATTATCGGTGGAGGGCGCTTTCCTCCATTGTTTCTCCAGGAGTCTTAGGTGCTTCCTTTCTTCATAGAGGGATTTGTTGAACCAAGGTCCTGAGGGAATGGGCCTTTTCTATTTGCTGTGGAGAGGAGCGACGTTATTGATTTCCACTGCAAGGACTGTGAGGCATTGGGAAGTGAGTTCGCCAACATCTAGGTTCAGGTCTAGACTTGGAAGTGACAGCAAAGCTAAATCACAGAGGGAAACAGTGTCAATATTTTTAATGTCACCGAACCAGGAGGTAGCCGTCTTAGGTTGGCCGAAAGTTATAGAGTGTGATAGGTGGAGAGAGAATGGGATGAGGAAGTGGTCAGACCAGTCTACGTGAATAGGGTTAGCGATAGAAAGCATGCCTGCTTTAGAAATAACAAGGTCCAGGATTGAGCCCTTGGAGTGTGTTGATTCTGTGCAGTGTTGGATAAGATCGTTTTCAGAGAGGAAGGTGGCCAGCAAATTCGCGGACAAGTCTTGCGGTAAGCCCCAGTGGATATTGAAGTCACCCATGAAGGTCTGATTGTCACTTTACGAGTATTGGTCGCTGATCAAGTCAGTGAGTTCCTCCATAAACGCAGGGCCGCTGCCAGGCAGGCGCTAAACGGCATGGAATCTGAGGGGTGAGCGTGGTGTTGTTGAAGCTCAAGAGACAGGCATTCAAAAGTGCGGAAGGAGCTGATAGGAAAAGCCTTAAGTTAAAGGGCGTTTCGAAAGATGACTGCAACACCTCCCCCAACTTTTTCAGTTCTGTAATTTCTAAAAATCGAATAGCCTGTGGGTAATAGGAGATTAAACATAGAGTGAGAGGTATTGTTGAACCAGATCTCCGTGAGGAAGAGCATGTCAATATTGTGAAAGGTGATGGTATCGGAGATTTCAAGTTTGTGTTTAATTGCAGATCTGCTGTTGTGGAGCAGACAGCGCAGCTCTGTCAAGACTGTTTTGGTGACGGGGGCACTTGGGCTATGAAGAGTGATAGGGATATTGTACTTAGATGGGGGTACACGGGCGGGTTTAGGTGGATGCTTGGCTCTGACAGAGGAGATGGTCGGAATAGTGTAAATAGTTGAGTTACTCGGAGATGCAAGTTGAGGACGGGTGGCGTTCAATGGCTTGTGTGGATTAATGATGGTTGCAGACGACTGTTTATGCTTGGCTATACTGGGGTGGGGGGTGAGGTGCATCTCGTGGGAAGGTGAGCGTTTTCCAAAGGAGTAGAGGTGTAAGGAAAAGTGGAGATCTTGGAGCTTAAAAGTGAAATGGTAGCTACAAGCTGGGAGATGGAGGTGATAAGAGAGCCTAGCTTAATTTCCAAAGAGAGTAGGGCAGAGCAAGGAAGGTTGTGTGGCTCGATGGAAACAGGAGGGGGTGGAATTGGTGGTGAACACAGGACAGGCGGAGAGTTGGGGTCTAGGGTTCATAGGTGGGAATAAGTGGAGATTGAGAGCGGGAGTTGGTGTATCAGAGGTGCAGGTTGGGTTGTCTTTTTTGGCGTTGCAAGAAGTAAAGGAATTAAGGACTAATTTAGGGGGAGATGGGTGCGGCTCAAGGAGGTAGAGTAGAAGGAGAGGGGAGGACTGTGTGGAATCATAGGGAAGTAGGAGGTTAGGGCGGAGGGGAGGGGAGGTGGTTGGAGAGGTCCTGTCAGCTCGGAGAGGTGGCTGTGAGGGAACGGGCATCTGACCAAGTGAGGGGGGTTGGGAGAAAGGGAGGTTGAATAAAGGAAATGGTTCTGCTGGGCCAGAGGGAGGGAAATGGAAAGATTTGCCAAGGGGGAGAGGGGGTAGCATAGCCATGCTGGAGGAGTGGGGGGAAGGAGAGAGATGCAATGGGTTTGTGGAGAAATCGGGGTCAATAGCGACGGGAGAAGGAGGTAGAGAATAGGGGGAGAGGGAGGAATAAGGGGAGCGTAAGGAAAGTTAACTGGGGAGAAGGTTGGAAGAGCAGTGGACTAAAAAGGGGGATGGCAGGTAGGAATAGGTGGGAGGGTGGAGTATCGGGACGGTGCAGATTGGACGAGGAGCGAATTAGCTAGAGTTAAGGCTGAAGTGACAAAGGGGGGGTGTACTGTGGGGGGGAGGAATGTGAGAGGAGGGCACAGGAGAGGGGGAGGGTTGATGGCCGACCTGTGCTTCTCGGGGTTGCAGCCTATTAGAGTGTGGGGGGGGTCAGGGGAGGAGAAAGGGAGAAATGGGTGTAGCTAGATGGAGAGTCAGGGGATGACCCGGGCGCAGAAGAGGGGAATAGGGAGGGGAAGAGGTGGTCAAAGAGAGAGAGACAGGTGTCTTTGCCTTGGATCATGACAGTACCGTTGTTATAGAGCGAGATAGTAAGAGAGCCGTTGAAACACGCAGATGGGAACATTTTTAGTTGTTTCCCATGAGGGAGAGAGGAGGAGGAGGAGGTGACATTAAGGGAATTATATAAGCTGGTGGACCAAGAGGGGGTGTTGTGAGTGATCAATCAATCAATCAATCAATCAGTGACACTTATAAAGCGCGCTACATACCCGTAGGGTCTCAAGGCGCTGGGGGGGGGAGGGTGCCGCTACTGCTCGAACAGCCAGGTCTTCAGCTTCTTCCTGAAGGAGAGGTGGTCTTGGGTCAGGCGCAGGTCGGACGGGAGGGAGTTCCAGGTCTTGGCGGCCAGGTAGGAGAAGGACCTTCCTCCTGTAGTCGCTCTTCGGATGCGGGGGACGGCGGCGAGGGCGTGGTTGGCTGATCGGAGGTGGCGTTTGGGAGCGTAGAAGTTGACTCGGCTGTTGAGGTAGCTCGGGCCTTGGTCGTGTAGGGCTTTGTGTGCGTGGGTGAGGAGGCGGAAGGTGATTCTCTTGTTGATGGGGAGCCAGTGAAGGTCTCTCAGATGTCCGGAGATGTGGCTGGAACGTGGGATGTCGAGGATGAGTCTGGCTGAGGCGTTTTGGATCCGCTGGAGTCTCTTCTGGAGCTTGGCGGTGGTCCCGGCGTAGAGGGCGTTGCCGTAGTCCAGTCGGCTGGTGACGAGGGCCTGGGTGACGGTCTTCCTGGTCTCTGTGGGGATCCACCAGAAGATCTTCCGTAGCATGCGTAGGATGTTGAAGCACGCCGAGGAGACGCTGTTGACTTGCCTGGTCATGGAGAGGGAGGAGTCCAGGATGAAGCCCAGGTTTCGTGCATGGTCTGTTGGTTTGGGTGCGGTGCCCAGGGCGGGAGGCCACCAGGAGTCGTCCCAGGCGGAGGGTGAGGAGCCCAGGATGAGGACCTCCGTCTTGTCTGAGTTCAGTTTCAGGCGGCTGGTCGTCATCCACTCGGCTACCTCTTTCATCCCTTCGTGCAGGTTGGCTCTGGCGGCGGCAGGGTCGTTGGTCAGGGAGAGGATCAGCTGGGTGTCGTCGGCGTAGGAGATGATGCTGAGGTGGTGTTTGCGTACGATGGCCGCGAGGGGGCTCATGTAGACGTTGAAGAGGGTGGGGCTCAGGGATGACCCTTGGGGGACGCCGCAGATGACTTCGGAGGCCTCTGACTTGTACGGTGGTAGGCGGACTCGCTGTGTTCTACCGTCGAGGAAGGAGATGATCCATTCCAGCGCCTTGTCCTGGATTCCGATGTTGCTGAGGCGCCGTGTTAGGGTGCGGTGGCAGACCGTGTCGAATGCCGCGGAGAGGTCTAGGAGGATGAGGGCCACTGTTTCTCCATTGTCCATCAGGGCTCGGATGTCATCGGTGGCGGCGATGAGGGCGGTCTCGGTGCTGTGTTTGGCTCGGAAGCCGGACTGTGAGGGGTCGAGGGATCCGTTCGTCTCGAGGAAGGCGGCCATCTGCTTGTTGACGGTCTTCTCGATGACTTTGGCTGGAAACGGGAGAAGCGTGATGGGGCGGTAATTCTTGAGGTCGGTGGGGTCCGCTGTTGGTTTCTTGAGTAGAGCGCTGAGTTCGGCGTGTTTCCAGCTTTCAGGGAAGACGGCGGTGTCGAAGGATGTGTTGATGATGTCTCGCAGGTGGGGTGCGATGACCGCGTCGGCCTTGTTGAAGACGTGGTGAGGGCAGGGGTCGGTCGGTGATCCGGAGTGGATGGAGTTCATCGTGCGGATGGTGTCTTCGGTGCTGATCGGGGTCCAGGCGTGGAGGGTGGTGGTGGGGGGGGGTGGCTGGTCGGTCGTGGTGTGCGTTGGTTGGTTGTTGAAACTGCTGTGTATGTCCGTGATCTTGTTGTGGAAGTATGAGGCGAGGGAGTTGCAGAGGTCTTGCGATGGGGTGATGTCGTTGTTTCCTGCGCTGGGGTTGGAAAGCTCTTTCACGATGTTGAAGAGTTCCTTGCTGTTGTGTGCGTTGTTGTCCAGCCGGTCCTTGAATGCTGTTCTCTTGGCGGCGCGGATCAGCTGGTGGCGTTTCCGGGTGGCAAGTTTGTAGGAGGTCCTGTTGTCCGGTGTCGGTTCCCTTTTCCAGACTTTCTCGAGGGCTCGGCAGTTCTTCTTGGAGCGCTTGAGTTCGTCGGTGAACCATGGGGCCTTCTTGCTGCCGGGTCTGCTAGGCGGGGTTCTCAGCGGGGCGAGTTCGTCTGCGCAGTTGCTGATCCACTTCGTGAAGTTATCGGCGGCCTGGCTGGGGTTCGCTGAGCTGGCCGGAGGGTGTTGGCTCAGGGAGGTGGCGAGCTGGTCTGCTTTGATCTTGTTCCAGCTTCTGCGGGCGGTGTGTTGCTGGTGTTGGTGGGTCGTCGTTCTCTTGAAGGTGAAGTGGACGCAGCTGTGGTCCATCCATTGAAGCTCTGTGGTGTGGCTGAAGTCGATGTCTGTGCTGGATGAGAAGACGGCGTCGAGTGTGTGTCCGGCGAGGTGGGTGGGGGTGGACACCAGTTGCTTGAGACCCAGGTTGGCGAGGTTGTCGAGCAGGGTGCTGGTGTTGTGGTCGTTGTTGTTCTCCAGATGGAAGTTGAGGTCTCCCAGGAGGATGTAGTCAGCGGAGGGGAGGGCATGCGGGCTGACGAAGTCGGCGATGTCCTCGCTGAGTTGCGTGCGTGGTCCAGGGGGTCGGTAGATCAGGGTGCCTCTGAGGGTGGTGTTCGGGTTGGTGTGGATCTGGAAATGCAGGTGTTCGGCGCTGGTCAGGGTGTTGTCGGTGCTGGTCGTGAGACGGATGGTGTTCCTGTGGATGATGGCGATGCCTCCTCCCATCTGGTTGGCGTTACGGTCCCTCCGGATGATCTTGTAGCCCTCTGGGATAGCGATGGCGATGTCGGGAGCTGAAGAGGCGTTCATCCAGGTCTCCGTGAGGAAGGCAACGTCAGGGGCAGTGGCGTCTAGCAGGTTCCAGAGTTCGATGGCGTGTCTGTGGACGGAGCGGGTGTTGAGCAGGATGCACTTGAGGTGGGTGCTGCTGGAGTTCGACTTGGTGGGTGCTGGTGCGGGGCTGGTCCGGATGCAGGTGAATTTGCAGGCGTGGCAGCTGAAAGGTCCGTGGGTGCGTCGTGGTGTGGCTTGATGGCATTCTGGGAGTCGGCCGGAGTTGAGAGCGATGAGGGTGGCGGCCAGATACAACCAGCACGTCATCGGCACAGGCTGTAATTTTTATCGTGCATTCGTTAAAGGGGATTCCGGAGATACCTTTATTTTCATGTATGTTGTGTAAGAACGGCTCAATAGCCAAAAGGAATAGCGAAGGGGAAAGGGGGCATCCCTGTCTGGTTCCCTGTTGCAGTCTGAATGATGAGGAATATGACCCTCCCTCTGACCCTGGCTGAGGGGCAGGAGTAGAGGGACATAACCAATTTTGCAAAGGACGACCCTAGTCCAAATTTGTGTAAGACGGCCTCTAAATACGTCCGGTCCACTTTATCTAACGCCTTTTCGGCACCGAATGGGATTGCTGCAGTAGGGGTGGTAAGAAGATTCGCTTTTTGAACGACGTGTGCTAAGGTCCTGGTATTGTCGCTGGATAGCCTGTGTTTCAAAAAGCCTGCCTGGGAGGGGTGTATAAGTTTAGGCAAAACCCTCTGGAGACGGTTGGCCAGAATCGAAGCCAGAAGCTTACAATACAAATTGATAAGCGAGATGGGTCTATAGTTTTTGGGGAGTGTTGGGTCTTTCCCATCTTTGGGAAGAACAGCTATGATAGCCTCCGCTATGTGCCCTTCACTTCACCCGTTACATTAATTGGAGGAGGAGTGGGGAGGATAGTATGGAGGAGAAGTATTTATAGAATTTAGCAGTGAACCCATCGGGTCCAGGGGCCTTAACGCATTTGAGAAACTTTATGGCTTTCTCAACCTCAGTGAGTGAAATTGGGCAATTGAGATCTTCTTGATCTTCATCAGAGAGAGACGGAAGTACACAGCCCTCGTAATAATCTTTGATCCGGTCCTTTTCTACACTTACGTTCTTGTCATACAGTTGTTCGTAAAAATCTTTAAATATCTCTGCAATCTTTAGGGGGTCTGAGTAGGCCACTCCAGATTGGTCAGAGATGGAATTGATCGTGCTTTTCTGAATTTTAAATTTGAGGTATGCTGCCAAGCTTTTCCCAGCCTTATTAGATTCACATATTTTAAATCGTTTCCTTCTGTTCAACCACACCCCTGCCCTTTCGCTTACTCTTTTATTGTATTCATATTTTTTATTAGCTAGTTTGTTTAGTGTCTCCTCTTTCCTGTCCTTCAGATGTCTTGCCTCTAGAGTGGAAATTTTGTGTTATAGAACCTCTAAGGCCGCGTTGTAGTTTTTGTTTATGGCTTATTTAAGTTTAATGATAACCCCCCTGATAGTGCTTTTTAGTGCCTCCCAGCGGGTCAAGTCAGTTGTATCTCCCCTCTTATTGTTTTCCAAGTATTCTTTGATGGCCACTTCAATGGTGGCTCGATATTGCTCCTTCTCAAGGACTTCCTCATTTAGGCGCCACAGAGATTGGCGGTGTGACGGTTTCATATTGGAGACGGTGAGCGTTATGCAAGAGTGGTCTGATAAGACCCTCAATTCTATAGTCGTCTCCTCTATTCTGGGGATGGCATTCTTTGTAATAAATAAATAATCAATAAGGGAGAACGAGTCGTGTGGAGAAGAGTAGAATGTGTATTCCCTCCCATCAGGATTCTGCAGTCACCACGAGTCTACGAGGTAAAACCTACTACAAAGGGTAGTGGAAGCTTTATGTGACTTGTTACTACGGAAGGCGCACTTGGAGTCCCTGTCAAGAGTCGGGTCGAAAGGGAGGTTAAAGTCTCCGGCAAGGATATTAACGGCTGAGTCAGGGATGGTGTCTAATTGTCTCGTTAGGTCTGACCAAAATGTTAAGTCACAAGTGTTTGGGGCATAGACATTTGTAACATAGAATTCAGTGTTATCTTTGAGTAATTTGGTTGTAACTCACCTCCCCTTAGCGTCAGTCGTGGAGGAAAGTAAATCAACATTCGAGTTCCTGGCTATTAAAGTTAGAACGCCATTCTTTTTCGCAATCGCTTCCGAGCCTGCCACTTCAGTGTAGAATTTGTTCCTAAGCGTGTGGAATTGCTTAGCATCCAATTTGAACTCCTGCCGCAGAACAATATCTCCTTTCTGCCTACGTAAATAATCTAAGATTTTCTGGTGTTTGATAGGCTTGTTAAGCCCTTTAACATTAAGGGAGAGAATTTTCAAGTTTCCTACTTTCGTTACCCCCAAGGGTGTGTCAATTATGGACGACGCCATATGAAGTTAGTGGAAGATCAATACTCAGGAAAGAAGTCAAACGCCTGTCTACCTCGCATAGGTTCCAAAGTGGGGCACATCTGTAGGAGTATAGTGAGCATATGTGAAACATGAGTTGCAGCATCCCGAACTGAACAGTAGTCTGGTGATGATATGCAACAACGGAAAGATTCATAAGCATAGATGTGATCAAAGCAAAATACAAAAAATAAGAGAAAGAACAAACCCCTACCCCATCCCAAACCCCACCCTCCCCCACCCCCTCCTTCCCTCTCCCCCAACCAACCCACCCCTCCCCAAACGTAGATAGTAGGCATGGTGACTAGGAAAAAACAACAGCGCCATTCGTCCCATGGCATCCATACAGTTCTGGAAAACAAAAGTTAAGGAGGGTCAAGGGGACTATGTTTATAGACCTACCAAACTCTAAACCCCTAAGTCAACCTATAACAAACAAAGAGAGTCGGAAGGTCTGTTAAACGGCGTAGCTGAGTCTATGCGGTCCTAATAAAGTGACCCTTTTGGATTGCACTGAACCAGGCCAAGTGGTCACATGACACAAAAATGTGTTAGATATCCTATCAGCCCACCCATCTGGCGGAGCCTCGTCATGTAGGACATCTAACCAGGGTGGTGAGTCTGAGCCCAGGAGAATTGGCCAGACAACACACACTACTGGTTCATCTTGTAAAAGTGTCCACTTGGCCTGGTGCAACACAATAACGCAATAACATCAGTTTCGGAACGCCGTAATATCAATCCTAGAGCCAGTCGACTATCCCAACCGGTTATTTCTATATATCTTCAGTAATGGTAACAAGCCGGTGAACAAGGGTCATGTTTACCAGGTCTGAAGAGCACAGGAAAACCATATGGCAACAGTGTGTGATAGAGCATCGATATCACATGGAGTCTAGTAAAGCGTCTTGCTTCCTTATGCAAAAAGGAGTGCAACAATAGCATATGACAGTGTACAATAGAGCATTAATATCACAAGTTATCAAATATAGCGACCTGCTAGTTATGTATGAAGGAGTGCAACGGTATCATGTATCAGCACGTAATGCAAAGTGAGTTTAGTGGAGACACCCAACTACAAAGGATCACTGAGCCCCACAGGCAAAGGATACTCATTTATATCCAGGGGCAGATGCCCCCGCTGCTTCAGCCGTGAATGTGTACATAGTTAGTTCTTCTGGGCCATTTAAGAGCCGTTTGAGCTTTTGAGGGTCCGTGAAGACTTGTGAGACTCCTTGGATAGTCACTCGGTACTTAGCTGGTCCTACAAAGCCGAATTGGTGTCCCAGTGATCGGAGCTGTGGTCGCAAGGCCAGGAAGGCCTTCCTCACGTCTACAGTTTCTTTACTATAGTCCTGGGAGATATATACTTTATTCGTCTTCCATAAGACATGGTATCTGCTCCACATGCTGGTATCTTAAGGGCTTGCAGACGATGGGCCTTGGACCTTTTTGGTTCTTCGTTATCCTGCCTGGGACTCTATGCGCCCTGTCAAATTCAAGTGGTTGAGTGAAGGTGAGGTTAGTCGCTTGTGTAAACCATGTCTCTAGAAACGAGATAAATGAGTCATGAGCCTCTTCTGCGCCTTCCGGAATTCAAAAAATTCGAAGATTCCCCCGTCTATTCCTATCCTCCAACTCTGACAATCTTCTCGTCATCTGGTCTGATGTTATGGTAAGGCAGTTAAGTTCTCTACAGGTCCTAGCCTCTGCATCCTCAAGGCGACTGATCCTGGACTCCGTCTCAGTAAGTCGGGAGTTAGTGTCACGTATGTCCTGTCTAATGGCCACGACTTCTTCCTTTGTGGATTTTGCTAGATCGCGCACTTTCTCAAGTCTGCTCAGTATAATATCCATAGCTTCGCTAACTTATTTTTTACCTTTGATGGGTGATACTGGGTTTGGAGGCTCAGCCTTGAGTCATTTGAGATTTTTCGCCATTTCCTTATCCACCATGGTATCTCTTGACGTGAATGTGTGACAGGCAAAAGGTCCGGTCGTAGGAAGTGGAGCTTGAGAAAGACAGATGTAAAGTGGGTTCAAGAACTTTCGCCCAGTATTACCATGCACTTTAGGTATTAGCAGTGAATGCTCTCATATATCCGTATTAGGGAGACAACAGTGACCTTAATCCGATTATTTCGCCGATTTGGATTGGAGTGCGTCCCAGCGATCGCGTTGTGCCACTATTGTCTTGTGTGCCAGCCGCCCCAACTCTGTCTTTTGATCTGTGCCGCACTGCCTTATGCTGGTACCGGCTTCAGTGTTGTTTATTTCGCCATGCTAGTAGTGCAGTAGTGCAGGTGCAGGTGCCAGGTGCCCAATGTATTCCTCGCAGCCACAAAAGGGGTTTTACAGCGACTGGCTGTTATTCCATGTAGTTGGCACCATCCACACAGACCTTAGCCACTATGAGGCTTAACAGAGAATGCTATGTAGTCCTTATGTGTCTCCCTTCAGTCATGTATACCCATTCATGACATGCATTGCATTGCTTCCTTATAGCGTGTGCCTATCTCTTCTTACTCTGCTGTAGCGCTCCTCTTCCTGTAACTACGTGCCTTTTTATTATTGACTGGTATTTGGTGTATCAGCTTGTGGTGGAGCTCAAGCTGTAGGGAGTGGAACATCGGTGTGTTTAAGTGCGAGTGGGAATTGCGCCGTCACCGCCATTTTGATGAGGCAGGAACATGTGTGCAGTAGCTATGAGAGTCCAGTGGTATCCATCTTGTGTAGGGTTGGCAGTGCTAGGTAGCTTAGGCAGTCCCTACAAGGTTGAAGTCGAGTGAGGCTGAGAGGGGCCACTAGCGCATGAGATAGGCTCCGTACTGGCCGCTTTTCAAATTAGACTGGGAGCGCCCGACATTTTATACGTGCCACTCAGGAGCCTGAAACATCCTCATGAGGTGTTATCAATGCGTACTCACTCAGGAGTCCGTGAAGTCTCAGGAGTCCGTCCGTCTTTTATAGGCATGCGAATGCATTTGAACCGGAGCACCTGTTGAAGTCTCCGTATTAAACCCTGTAGGAGCCGTCGGGTCTGTGTGTGTCCTTCGTTGTCAGCGAGTGTGGAAACGGTTCTTCACATTATTGCCGCACGCAGACCTTCCAGCTGTCCAGGAATCACCCTCAGGTTAGCCCTCCACTTCCGACTTGTAATCCTGCCGTCAGAGCTGCTTTTTAGCCATAGAAAGTGTCCCAAAATCATTTAAGGCTGGCTGCCACGGGAGGAGAGAAGCTTCACGCCGCCATTCTTCCCGGCGTCCAAACCACGCCCCCTCCACTGGTCATTCCTGTACTTAGCATCAGCCTGTAGCAAAAATCACATTCAGCACCAACCGCATTGTATGCCCATAATCTCATCAGACTAATATTGGACCCTAATCTCCTGAGAATCACTAACATTAGGGGCATAGATCACGGGGTGGAACAAAATCTCACTATCATAACCAAAATAAGCAAGACAACCACATCATCATGAGACCACCTCTAGGGGTACTCAGAACAGGGTGCGTAAATCATACTACTTGAAAAAAATTCATACTATATGACAAACATTTCCTAGCACCACAAAATCGTAATAGGGTCTGAAGCCCTGTATCCAGAATGTCAGCTGGCACTAAGTGCTGCACAGCTGTAAAGGAATGGGGCAAAGTCAAGCATCTCACTGCTAACTCGATTGCTGTTATTGACCCCTGAGGCTTGAGCTGGGCGGTTATTTTTAATTGTTCTAAATACTGTGCGTATTATCTTTCTGTGTGCACCTCCCTTGTGTCCGCTCCCCCCCATGCACTAGCGCTCGGATTTTATCGAGGCGTTTGGCGTTTAGCTCGCCGATTTTAGGGCGAGTGAACCCAGCTAAATTCATTTCCTGATTGATGGCACTCTGCCTGGTGTTGGCAGCTTTACCTTCCTCTTCCCCGCAGTGACAGGCTGATTGCAGAGCCGTCTTCCCTCGGGGCTCGAGCTGAGGATTCAGCGGCGGCCATCTTGGGCAGGGAACCCCTCTCCTGGCGCTCTAGTCGCCACTATAAAAACAGAGGAAGCACCACAGTGGCGTGATTGCTGTTATTGACCCCTGAGGCTTGAGCCGGGCGGTTATTTTTAATTGTTCTTAATACTGTGCGTATTATCTTTCTGTGTGCACCTCCCTTGTGTCCGCTCCCCCCCATGCAGTAGCGCTCGAATTTTATCGAGGCGCTTGGCGTTTAACTCGCCGATTTTAGGGCGAGTGAACCCAGCTAAATTCATTTCCTGATTGTTGGCACTCTGCCTGGTGTTGGCAGCTTTACCTTCCTCTTCCCCGCAGTGACAGGCTGATTGCAGAGCCGTCTTCCCTCGGGGCTCGGGCTGAGGATTCAGCGGCGGCCATCTTGGGTAGGGAACCCCTCTCCTGGCGCTCTAGTCGCCACTATAAAAACATACAGCTATGGCTCTGCGCAGCGGGCGCGCCACATTCGCGCCGGAGTCAAGCCAGAGTCCAGCCCGTCTGTGCCCGTCTGCGCCCGTCAGCGCCCGTCTGCGCCCGTCCGCAACCGAACGGGCCGGAGGCTGGGCCCCCGGGTTCTTCCGTATCCCTCAGCACATCGGAAACCCGCGGGTATAGCCCACATTACACTAGACAAGATTTAGTCTCACTGTGTCCGAAACTCGCAGATAGCTGCTACCACTCTTTACAGGCTGATTCACCATCTCTCTTTTGTGACACCTGCAATTACACTTCTCATCCTGCGAAAAGGTCTAAGCGGGAAAACTCTAAGCTAATCATGTCATTGTTAAACTGTAGATCTATGAAAAAACATAAAACAGAAATATTTGATTTGTTATTGAAGAGCTGCCTAGATGTGCTGTTTCTTACCGAGACGTGGTTAGACGAAGCCTCGTCGCCTGATGTCCTCGAAGCCATTCCTCCTGGGTACTGCCTACTCAGATTAGATAGACAGAAGCAGCGAGGGGGGGGCTAGCTCTCATTTATAAATCTGATCTAGAATGCACCCTACTGAAAGCCATGTTGCCTAACAGTGAAAGCGGTCTATTTACCATAAAAGTAGGACCGAATACCGTTATTAACTGGCTGCTAATATACCGCCCGCCCGGAGGGGTAGCACAGTTTGGCGACCAGCTTCTGGAACTGATAACTCAACCGGCACTCCGATATAAACAGTTTCTTATTCTGGGTGACCTAAACCTCCACTTCGAGGACATAAAGTGCGGGGAGGCACAGGCTATGGTTACAGCTCTGAAATCCTTTGGCCTTAACATACAATCTGCAGCTCCCTCGCAACAACTGGGCCATCTTTTGGACCCTATTTTTGCGAATTGGGAAGGTATTAAGGTCTCCTCTCTGATCAGAACGATTTGGTCTGACCACTTTATTATTCCGTTCGAACTACAAGATGTGCGTTTAGAAACTAGATTTAGCAAACCCTTACCCCAGAAGCGCAGAGACTGGAAAAAATTCAAGCACTTTGCAGGAGGCATGGAGTAGTTATGAAAAATGGGTGTCCAATGCGCTGGATACGGTAGCACCCTGGACACCTAAACCTCCTGCAAGGCAAACCAAAACTGCACCCTGGTTTTCTGATAAACTGAAAACAGCCAAAGCCAAATGTAAAAACTTGGAACGGTACTGGAGAAAAAGTTATAATCCAGAATACAAAATACACTACAGGGCGGAACTAAAAAAATATCAGAAATTAGTGTGAGTAGAGAAGGGCATCCATCTTAAGAGTAGAATTGAATTAGCTGACAACCCCACCAGAGAACTTTTTGCCATCTACAAAGAGCTAACGGTCCCGTCCAGACTCGAAGCCCAAGATAGCTACTCCAATGAGCTTTGTGATTCCATGGCTGACTTTTTTGTAGGTAAGGTTGACAAGATCCATGCCACTTTCACTGATAGTGCTGACCTCTTGAGTAAACAGGTTGAAGCTAGGGTTAACCATATAGGGAAATCTCATCTTACATGTTTTAAGATACCCGAGAGACAGGAATTATTAAACATTGCCAACAGCATCCAGTCTGGCTCTCCTTGTGACGTGTGTCCGCCTGTACGTTGTAAAGGAGTCATGGAGAGTATGATTGATCAGATTGGTCATATTGTCACCCTGTCTCTCCAACATTGCCAGGTGCTAGATGCGTGGAAAACAGCCCAGGTCATCCCACAAAAAAAACCCTAATATCCACATATCTCAATTCCAAAATCTGCGTCCCATCTCCCTTCTTCCCTTTTGTTCTAAAATTGTGGAAAAGGTGGTCAATGGGCAACTCATGAAATATTTGGAGGAGGAGTCCCTCCTCTACCCCACTCAATCGGGATTTAGAGCCGGCTACTCTACGGAGTCAGCCGTTCTCTATTCTACTGAGTGCCTTAGACAGATGGCGGATGAAGGGCAGACAGCAGCAATGATTTTATTAGACCTGAGTGCAGCTTTTGACACCGTGCTGCACACAACGCTGCTGTCACATCTCTCTGAGATGGGAGTGGAGGGATCGGCCCATGCCTGGATAAAATCCTTCCTGGCCAACAGGAGTTTTCAGATGCACTGTCCCCCTTTTAAATCTTCTTTGAGGAAGTTGAGCCACTGGGTTCCTCAGGGCTCAAGTTTGAGGCCTACTTTGTTTAACCTATACATGGAGCCCCTAGCTCACATAGTGGAATCGTTCGGGGTGGGTATTGTCAGTTATGCTGATGACACCCAACTGATGTTCAGTCTTACGCCTGACAGCAGAGAAGATGCCACCAACTTTTCCAACTGCCTGTCATCCGTGGCAACATGGATAAACAATAATTGTCTGCTCCTAAATGGCAAAAAAACAGAATTGTTGGTCGTTGGGAAGTCATCTTCAGCATGGTCGCAGATGTGGTGGCCCACTGCACTGGGTAGCCCCCCCCCCCCCTTCCTGCTGACTCCGTGAGAAATCTAGGAGTAATGCTTGATTCTGATCTCTCGTACAAGTCCCATGTCAGCAAAGTGACAGGCAGGTGTTTCAGCACACTGAAAACTCTATGAAAAATCCTAGATCTCCTCCCCATTAGCGCTAGAAAGACCATTGTCCATGCCCTAGTCATACCCCATCTTGACTATGGTAATGCTATACTAGTGGGTCTGAGTAAAAAACGCCTTCACCAACTGCAGTGCGTACAGAACGCAGCTGCACGCCTTGTACTCAACCTACATCGCAGAGCATCTGGGAAGACTGCTTTAGCCAAGCTCCTCTGGCTCCCAGTCAGGGAGCGAATTAAATTCAAGGCTTTCTGCTTTGCGCATCGCATAGCCCAGGGCAAAGGCCCAGGCTACCTGCAGAACCTCCTTACTGTCCACCGCCCCACCCTGAATTTGAGATCGTCCGGAGTGATGCTGTTCAAACCCCCTCGCATAACCAGAGCCAGGATGGGCGGGTGCTCGTTCAGATATCTGGCTTCTAAATATTGGAATGATCTTCCTCTCGACCTTCGTATGGAACCCTCAGAAGCTAGATTCCGCGGAAAACTTAAAACGCTCCTCTTCCCTTCGACTTAATTCTCTTGTGTGCTCTGTCCCTGGCTTTTCGCCTTAACTTCTGCCACTCGTGATTTAGCAGCATTTAGCGCGGGGACACACTGTTTTTGTGTAGCCAGGCGCTCTAGAAATGGCTTATTATTATTATTATTAACTCAATCAGAACTGACCCCACAGATAGAGCGGCCTAAACGGTGCAGCTGGAACTACTTGCTGCACACTTGTTAGTGGCCTAAACGGTGCAGCTGGCACTACTTGCTGCGCAGCTGTAGTAGGCCTAAACAGTGCAGCTGGCACTACTTGCTGCGCAGCTCTAAATGAGGGAGAGGCCGCCAGGTCACTCAAAGTGTCCTTTAAGTAGATAGGACGAAACGTTGCAGCTGCCCGCGCTGTTGCTGCACTTGAACTATTGTCCGATGGTAATGGTTTATCAGTAGCACAAGGGCAATGTTAAGAGGAGAGTTCCTGAACCAGATCTGTAGTGATTGTGTGCTATGTATTTAAAGTAGGGCAATGACATCCGTTACACAACTGTTACGAACCTGCATGCGTTAGCTTTGCAAAGGTCTGAAGATACTGTGCCACTCTGTGGCATACTGCTAAAACCGCTCCGATCCCTTAATTCGGTTGGTAATCCCAATAGAAATATCTGAAAGAAGCCGCTCCGGGACAAAGGAAAAGACAGCCGGGAGATTATGCCGCCATTTTGACATCAGGCAAATAGACACTGGCTTGCGTTCTGTTTACAAGCTACTCCAATCCCTGGTTGTTGTGTAGGTTCATCCGCGCTGGGCGAGGGTGCGAAGTAGCTACCGTGCTTTAGGCTTCTGGGAGTCTGCCTGCTGTGGTAGCGTCTGGGCCTCTACCCTTGATGTGACCACTCTTTCTTTAAGGCAATGCACTGCTGGGCTACGCGCTCAGGATGTCCTTATGCCCGCCATTTTGGAGTCAGGCAAGCATGTTTATACCGATTCGAACGACAAGGGGTGCACAGCTGACTATGCTTATGGTGTCAACAGCTCCGTTATAGATACATCAGGTGGTCGCTTACGTTGTTTGGTGAGTTGGAGTGCCGGTCCGAACCTTATCACAGGCTTTGTTTGGCAGGCGCCACTTTGCGAATGCCAGTTTCGGTTTTGATTTCGAGCTTCTGTTTCAGTTGGTCCCACTTTAAACACACAAAAGTCTCATCGAGTCGCTAAAGCCCTGGTTAGCTTAAAGCATTAGCTTATAGCATTTAAATGCATAGCTTCTGATTCTGTTACCTTGTAGAGCACCTCACTCGTATACGCCACTTCCCCTGTCACTTTCGTAATTCCTGGCGAACTTAGGCTGTGTGTATGCATGCCGTACCTCGACCCGCTCCTTGGGTGTACGGATCTCCGTTTTCGGCATCTAAATCTAAACACAACTGAAAACATCTGATGTGCAAAAGAAAAGACAAGGGCTGTAGTAATTTGTCTTTGGCGGCATGGAGTGAGCTAATCATGTTAACAGTCGGATTGCACCAAAACACCACAGGATGTCATTAGAAAACTCCAAGACAACTGTGATGTCACCCAGTAGACAATGAACTCTGGATGTTGTAAGGTTGGAATGAGAACAACACATACAAGGACACCCCTGACCCTCATCTGATATAACCATCAAATGTGAAGGTGAAACTGCACAGTCAGACTTTCTGGCGGGGCATTACATGGCTGTCATTGTAGCTTAAACACTCACTGCCTTTCACATTACCAGGCTCTGCACATTCCTGTCCCAAAACACTCAAATATATTGTGTATCATGGAATTCACAGTATATTGCATAATATGGAATGCACAGTGCCACCTGAACCCCTTGTTGTCGCCATGGCTAAAGAATTGTGTGCCACATCTCCCAACTGCAACCTCCCTTGTCAGGCATAGTTTACCAGCCCCCATTCCCCAACTATCACAGGCTTTTTACCAGCGCAGCACAATAACATAACTCAAGTGTTTCTGGGAGATGTAGTCCTCTGGGAGAATGCTGAGCTCAACAATTACTCAGTATGTCATGGTTCTGTCTGTCTCTTGTTCAGAAGAGAGGTTGGAGATCTCTCTAACCGAAAGCATGTCTTTCTGATCTGGGCACGCTGTGTCAAAATAATTGCACGATATCTTTATATTTAACTACATTTCCCAGATAGAAGAGAATGCAACATGCACGATGACACAAACAAGGAAGAAGGTGGGGTGGGCAAGGAGGGATGCAAAAGCAACAAGGGACATGGAAGCAACACAGAGAAGGTGAGACAGATGTGGAAGTCTCAGGGGGTGGAAGGAACAATGGGGAGGAAGAAGGAGTGCATGTTAGGGCAAGCAATTGGGAGAAGCTAAGAGATGAGCTCAAGAGGGAAGGAGTGAGGAGAAGCACACAGGTGACAGAGAGCAACATGGAGTGCCGGGGGATAGAGGTACACTAGGGAGACAGCTCAAAAACACATGTACTCTCATGGAGGGCTTAACGTAAGTGAAAAAAGTAGTGCTTGAAAAGCAAACAGTGGAAGCAGGATTGCCAGCCAATTAACGAGATGGTAAAAAAGCAATGTTCCATGGGAGGGACAAACACAAGACTGACAAACTGGAACATTAATAAGAAACAGGCAAATTAAAGTGACAGGAAAGCCATACAATGATAAGCAATGGGCAGACTCCAAGCCTCTCTATGTTCCTAGTAAGTCACAATATGGGTCGCAACAGACTCAACCTAAAAAAGAGCAAACCAAAGAGAATATGAGGTATGTCTCTTTTGAAAATAGTGTCCACACACTTGGGCATAAAGCTAGCTATTTTAACTATCTTGACCATCAGTAAATATCACCCATCCCACTTGATAAACCGCTTCGGAGCAGTAAAATGGAAGGATTAAAATGGTATTTAAGATCCTGCAAAATGTTCGTATTTGCAAAGTTTATATTCAAGGTGGTTATGAGGCAACTTTAGTCTCTAAACTAAAGTTCAAATAACATTTGTAAGAAAACGGGTTGTTGGGTGGGGGTAGTGGAAGCTCCACTCAGACAACAATCACAATCCCTGTCAGATAAAAAGACAAAAGTCTCCAAACTAACCTGTGCTTAACTCTCTGGCAGCTTGGCACAAACACGTCTGGCTTAACTTAGAGGTTATGTAAGTGAAAACTCACAGAACACAAGAAAAGTCCCAAACCAATGTCAGAAAATAGAGCAAATTGTAATAAATACAATGATACCAGGATGATAGAAATCTAATCAGTAGAACCAGAGATATACAATTTTAATGTTTTAAGGGAAAATAGTGCCTAAAAGCCCAAAGCACCACTCACAGCTAAGTGATCATGCTAGACCAGTGGTATGTCACAAGATCAGGCAGACCGCGATGGAACACGCGTCGGATACAGGGACCGAGTTAGTCCAGCTGAAGAATTACATTCTTGGTCCGTCTTGAAGAATTCTGTTCGTGTTGATGACCATGCGGTACAGGGTGAGCATCATGGATGATTGTTTTTGTTGTGTGAAGAGCAGACTGGGTGTCGTGGGCTGTCATTGCTGTACCGCAAAATGCCGGCCAGGAATAATGGACAGTGGTTGCTGGCAGTCACAGTGGGATGTCCTTGCTGTAGCCAGATATCTCATTGCCAGTTATCGCTGACGGTTGCTATGGCATAAAGAACAGATCTCACCATAGCTTCAAATTATGACAGAATCTCACTGCAAAGGGGCCCGTTTGTGGTCGCCAAGAGCCCAAACTTCATGATTTCAGGATCCAGGGCCTTGGGGCCTCTCTTAGGGATCAGGAACTCACCACAGAAGAGACCAATAGGGAGCAGGCATGTCCGGTGCAGCAGGTCTGCCCCCGGAGCTTATGTTCCTGCTGCTCACACCGGAGGTTTGCAGCAGGGCAGTCCTTCTTCTTTAATGTCCATATGTCCAAAGGCTCTGGGTGACCAATATTTATGCCTGATGTCTTACTTTGTGTGGGAGGGATCCCTGTCCTATCGCCATATCTGGTTCTGTGGGAGTGAGCCTTTTCAGGGGCCCACTGGTGCAGGGGTTCGCCCTTCTTTGTCCTTAAGTCCTTAAATCCTTAGACTAACAAAATAGAGATTGTCACGGAAGCTGTAATATCAAAGAAAATAGATTTATTAACCTCTCATGAGGCGGACTACATCTATACAACAACCTCGGGCACTGTATGAGGTAGTCCAAGGAGTACAGAAACCATGGGCCTTTTTATGGCCAGTTTATAGCTGAGTAAGCATGAAGACTCAAAAAGAGGCGGGACAAGTATACACAAGTATACACAACAATATCTATTCACATATAAGGACAACTGGAAACTACTTAGTCAACTGAGTGGGAGGAGTAACAAAAACTATTATCAGTTGGAATAGCCTGACAGTTACACACTAAGACAGATGCATTCTGGCAGCTACAGGCCTTTCTAAGCATGTGCAAGGCTCTGGCTCAGTGCTGAAAGAGTTAATTATAGTTGATGACTCAAGCGAAATACAAGGGCAGGAAACAGGGAAGATGGGAGAAGCATATGGCGAGCACATAGCTAACTAAAATGGCTGCCATAACCAAACTGGCTTCAGCTCATGCTAACAGCGATTTCTGCTAGTTTCCACAGACGACCCTTTTAGCATTAGCTGAAGACATCTCTATGATCTAGAAGGAATATAGAAAGTATCTTACACATCTATTCTTATCATATTGCTAACTTCTTGGTCTAATTCATATTGGGCATTCACATTCTTAACGTTGCGCTTGGTAGGTATACAAGTAGAGACACAAAGGGAACAAAACATCGGGCCACATTGTATGCGTAGACAGCTTGACAGTAGGATCGCAAACAATATACATAGAACTGTTAACAGTTTCCAGCCCCAAGTAACAAACAATGTCCCTATCAAGCCAATTAAATTCCAAGTTCCTATATCAGGATGGATTTCAGTGGTTGTTTTAGGCCGACTGGAAATCGCCAACAGCACATGTTGATGCAATGTTTACATTAAAGCATTTTTAATAAACCTTCCAGTGTTCTTCTTTATGAGGAGGACTAGGGTACCAATGATATGTTCAGGAGGAGGGTAGAGTAGTATTTATCAAAGTGTGCACAAAACGTTTCTCTTGCAGAATAAACAGTAATGCAATATTAAAGCAGATAAACTTATTATCACAAAAACAATTTTTGCTTTAGGTGTCTTTCCTAAGATTGTGAACCCTGTGCATTCTATTTTTCACGATGTGGACTATGTAACATCATTTTCAGAGAAAAAAAAGATTCACCAGCTATAATAAGGGCTGTCAGCTCAATTGCACAGACTAACTAATAAGAGACTAGTGATGCCTTTGCAAAACTGTATGCAGCATGAGAATAACATAAACAATAATGGTGTTATCACCTGAGAATTTTAGAACAAAAACTACCCACATATAGTTCCCCTTAAAGGTCAAATAAGGGAACATCAGTCTATTCTACCCATCCTTTCATAATTTCATCAGTTTACAGACAGGATGGGCAGTAACATGGCATATTTATTTATTCATTTTATTAATTCTAACAATTTTAAAAAAGTATTACTGAATAGCTATTCAGACGTGCACTGGTGAGGTGCTTTATCTCTATTGATTCAAGAACATAGTCACAGCATCCAGTGGAATGAATGAGTAAAGCGAGCTCAACCAATTGTCTCTTGGCCGTACCTACATAGCTTAAACAGGCTCGAGAGAGAGTGAGAAAAAGAGAGAGAGAGAGAGAGCACAACAATAAGCTGCCCTCCGTACTTTCCATGCAGAACAGCTCACAATAATACACATATAGGCACATAAATCAAGAAAAAGGACAATGTGTTACTTAATTTTGCTTACCCTTAATTTGCCCAGGAGCTAGTCTCCTTTCCCCCTTCAACGGTAGGTAACCTATGCAGGTGACCTCCTGTCGCCCCCCTTTTTGGCAGCTGGGCACAAACAGACTTGTAGGAGGTAAATAGATAGGGGAATCCAAATCAAGGAGGCCTTATCCAATACTATTGAACAGTACCACTTTGTAAATTTTTGCTGTACAAGCACATTGAGCTAACTAGAAAACATTAATAGCCAACTACCTATTCCTTTAGCAATTGTACAAGTTTAACATGAGGGCGCATGAATGCAAACTGAATTTCATTGCCTCCTTATTCTAGCCCTAGCACAGTAATCTTTAAACTAAAACCAATATTTCTATATGAATGGCAGAGCTGATCTCTACACAGGGCTCACATACGCTACTGCCTCTCCTTCTCTCTTGTGACTTTGTAGAACCTGCCTGGTCTTTTGCCAAAAATAATAAACAAAGCTTCTCTCTCTCTCTGCGCTGTCATCCCCTCCTTCAAAATCTTTTCCAGTGTCGAAATGCCAGAGCAAGCCTTACCCTTAGCCCTGCTAGTTTGCTAAATACAGAACTCGACCTCTGACCCTTAAACCTGCTGTCCCTTGTCTGTGCAAGGCTATCCCCACGTGGCCTTTACAATTCAAAGTAACTCTCGAGAAGCACGGCTGAAGGGCATTCCTGCTCCGTGCCTGTGTGCTGGTAATTTAAAGGTAAGATGTAACTTGTACACTTTACTATTTATTTATTTCTTGTGCACTGTGCATTCCAGCACCTAAAGAACTAGAGTTTTCATAATGCCATAAGCGCCCAGAATTCTTGTGCATAAAAGATTGCATAAAGGTTTGCAATGCAATTCACATATCTGTATAGCTACTCTTTGCATAACTTATAAGTGCATTTGAGACTGCAGCCAGTAGGCCATACTAGGAATCATATTTTAAGTTTGTCCCTAAGATTCAGTAATATTGTCATTGCAAGAGAAACTAATATTCACCTTTTTAATTTGGTGCAACAACATATTTTAACCAGTTGGAGATAGAAATCTTAATGTGCACATTGAAATCTGAATACATACTTTGCACAGGGTAATTTTCCTACAGTGCTAAATACTATTACATTTTCACAACTATCTCATTAAACATTATGAAGATCATGATAATACAAAAACGATATTAGTGCAATGACTTTTAACAATTTTTTCATGTAGTCATTTTTTTTTTAATAATGATCATTAATGCTTTTGTTTTTTCCACATATGGAAAGCAAGCCTTATTCTTTTCCTTTTACTTTTAAATGCATTTATTTATAACACTAAGCACAGAAGCTTTACAGAAACATAAAATGTTTGTATCACTTTTTAGAGGGCAGTCATTATTTACCATCAGATAAACAGACGTGCTTTATTAGGAAAGCCACAAGAAAGAAAGTCCTTACTTTTAATCCTTTCTCTTTTATCCAAAATATTGAAGCTGTATTTCTAACTTTCAAAATCAGTAGTCTTTAATGCACGTGCCTTCATACCATGTTGTAAAAACTTAAAACCTAGTTTCCACAGCGTTTATCTGTAGCTTATGAGCCATTTGTTATTTACTCAGCTGTGTTTTACGACCAGCTGGCGTTATCTTCTACGTTTTTTCAGGAGAAAAAAAACCCTTGCTGTATTCTAATGTCCTCACAGAAACCCCAGAAAGTTGATAAACCATTAATTACGTCTGTCTGTTCTAACAGACAGCTTTCTTCGGACAGGCAGCTTTGAACAGCTGTTAAAAGCTCTTGTTCTAGCGCTGGGAATGAGCACTGTTCATTCTATTTAAAACTCAGCCATTCCAAGCCAGTCAAAACCCATCGTTTTCCAATGTGGTACAAAAAGTATGCTTTTATTTTAGCAGCAACAAATTACTCAGATATTGTGAATGCCTTTTAACATTTAATATAATGTATCTAAGGATAATGCTGTAACATTTTGTATTGAGTCCTAGTTGTGTAAAGCACACAAATTCTTCTTTTTTTTTCTTTCTGCGAGGCCTATTTTTTCCCTACTGAGTGTTAATTCTAATTTTGTGTTTTACCACTGGGGCGATATAATAATTGAAGGTTCAGACATCTATACTTTGTTACTGCTTTACTTTTAATAGTAGCATTCAGAAATTTTGCATATGTTAAATAATTCATCCGTTGAATTTTAAAGTGTAATTCTTCCAGTGGCATTTGCAGATCACAATGACGACAACAAACCAAATTGAGCTCTTTCCAGACATTTTCAAGAAGGGGGCCACAAACTCAGAACACACAACACTGCTTGCTAAGGCAAGCCATTCTTACACAAAGAGCACAGTCGCTACTCGCTCAAACAAGTACTTCACAAGCATCACTACCGGTGTCAATCCACAAACCACATAGACACTCAAACACACAATCAACCCACACTTAAGACAAAAACTAAAGGCATGTACTCAAACCAAACCATTTATAAATATCAATTGTAAATCATATTTACAAATGAAAGGAATCTCAAAAACAGTATAGCGGCTGCACCAAGACAAGTAAACAGCCCAAAGACTGTGCCATGTTCAAGAAGATAGGCTCTAGCCCCAGACCTTTTCCAAAATACAACTAATTACCAATGGAGGTGGCGGAACACTCAAAAGCGCTCCGTATCACCATTTACAAATTTTACTAAGTGCGTAGATCAGGATCCCTTTTTTTATATATTTGTTCCACAGTGTACTATACATTATGGAAGAAATACCATATTTAATGTACATAAACCTATTAGGTATCCCCTCTAGGGGAGTCCGCTTAGTACTTTCTAAATCCATATTGATACCACCAAGAAAGCAACACATTCTACGAAGTGCGCTAGGAGCAGGCATGCCAAAAAATTACAATGCGATATAATATTATAGTCAAAGCGTATTTATCCTGAGAATTATCCAAAAGTAGAGAAAAATCTCCTCATTACCTGGCTTCATTTGCTGCAGCAAACAAACAAACAAACCAGAATCTTGGCCAAGCTAATCCAAAACAAGAGTGTCGCATCGCGACCTTAACAAACAAAAGTCTCCAGCTTCCAACTGCCAAGCTCTGAATCGACCGAATGATCACTGTGAGACGAACACCAAAGGGATCTCAGTCGGGGACCAGTCACCACCTGGAGGGTCAAATTGGGAAAATCGGAAAAGCACTTTGGTCTGCAAAGACTTGGGTCTCCTTGTGCAGTGTACATCCTCAGCGAGATTCCAAACCTCAGTCGAGACCACTCCTTCGGGTGACCGCGTCTCCGATGAGCCCTACGTGACGGGCGCCAATTTGTGGGAGTGAGCCTTTTCAGGAGCCCACTGGTGCAGGGGTTCGCCCTTCTTTGTCTTTAAGTCCTTAGACTAACAAAATAGAGATTGGCACAGAAGCTGTAATATCAAAGAAAATAGATTTATTAACCTCTCATGAGGGGAACTACATCTATAGAACACCCTCAGGCACTGTATGAGGTAGTCCAAGGAGTACAGAAACCATGGGCCTTTTATAGCCAGTTTATAGCTGAGTAAGCATGAAGACTCAAAAAGAGGCAGTACAAGTATACACAACAATAGCTATTCACATATATATACAACTGGAAACTATTTAGTCAACAGAGTGGGAGGAGTAACCAAAACCATTACATCAGGTGGAATAGCCTGACAGTTACACACTAAGACAGATGCATTCTGGCAGCTACAGGCCTTTCTGAGCCTGCGGAAGGCTCTGACTCAGTGCTGAAAGAGTTAATTATAGTTGGTGACTCAAATGAAATACAAGGGCAGGCAACAGTGAAGACAGGAGAAGCACAAGGCGAGCACATGGCTAACTAAAATGGCTGCCATAACCAAAATGGCTTCAGCTCATGCTAACAGTGATTTCTGCTAGTTTCCACAGTTCTGGAACGATCGTACCCTTTCCCTGTCAAGGCTCTAAACTGTCTCCAGTGACAAAAGACAGGACAGGCCTGGTACGCTATAATCATTTCTGGGTGGATTGGTGCCGGACTCCAGAAAGGACGAAGGCTCTGTGGATGACTGCAGGACGATTTATTACGATCGGCCTACTGATGTCCAGTGCCCACATCTTCGTCTAAAGTGGTATATAAAATATTATATCCATTGGACATTTGAATTTAATACAGATTCGCATGATCTATAAATATTTTTCTACTACGTGGCAACATTGATCCAAATGACTCTGCATCACCCACATTTTATAGCTTCCGAGACCTAACAAAAGACTCGGCCTAATTATACAACAAGCCTTTACAAAGACCTCTGACATATGGAAAGGCACCTTATAGACTCCTGATGTGGATTATAGACTGAAAAGCACTGCTTGTGAGTAAACAAGCCCTGAAGAAGTCCCATTGGGACGAAACGCGTCGGCTGTACGGTGTTAATGATTGAAAATAAAGACTTTTTGAAAAAACAAGAAAAATATCACCTTTCCGCAATTCATTAGTAATACTGTGTTTTGAAGAAAATTGTGGTGCACCTTTGCTGTTGTTTTTCTGGATTTGCTGTGGGATGTATTTAATTGCTTCCAGGTAGTAACACAAAGGGTGCTTAGTTGTGGATAATTTCACATCGATACTCACTTAACTATTGTTTGTCTTGCTAATTTCAAGCATGCTCATCTCTGCTAGCCTGGCAGTGAGACTATCCTGTGAACTGATATAACAGCAGAACAAATTCCTGAGCAAAATATCATATCTTATAAATATAAGTGAGTGAATGTTTAATGCAGAGTACCAAAAATAGTAATCCATATTTGCAGTCAATGTATATAAGCCATTGTTAACAGTCTATTGTAATTTTGTGAGTATATTTTTGGTAGGGCTGTATGTGACAGCTTCTTATTTTGTACTTTGAGTTTTAAAATGTTTTTAGGAGTCCCTAAACAAATTTGATTAATTACAATAATAGACTATTTAGAGTTTACTTTCTGTAAGCTGTCTTACTATTGACAATTTTGGTTAAGTTAGGAGTACGACATACGTTATATAAAAAGCTTTTTGAATCAGGCCAATATAATTTTCCAAATTTCCTTATGTGCAAGCACAGTTGCGTGGAATGATTTGAACTTAAAGCACAGAAAGAGTATTCTGTTAATATTGCTTCAAGTCAATGAGAACAGCCTGAATGCAAGAGACTTGAAATATGTGGCAGCTGAGTTATATACAGGCTTTGAATTAACTGACCCCTAATATTCAATAGGCACAAAATGCTCACTTTTTCATTTGCTGATTAGCAATTTGAACATAGTTAACATTGCCAGTGATTTTAGGATTTCTTACTTGATTGAAAACCCTAAGCAGGGCTAAAACAAATGCTTAATTGATAAAAAATGAAAATGCACAACTGACTCTTATATGAACTGTACAATACGAGCATTGCTGAGCTACAAACATAAAGTGTACAATGCCTGATGCTTTGTTTGAGAGGGAGCGATAGAGCCAAAGTGCAGGAGTGTCTATCATCTCATCACAGTCTGCTGCAATTAGCAGGCATGTTAGAAGGGCATGCAAGAAGAAAGTATAATACCAGACCACTAGGAGTCATACAGGCACAGCCTACAGTCTGCTAAACTGTAACTCTAAACTCTGGGTTGACTACACCATCAACTCTCGAGGACTCTAATCCCTCTCGCTACCCCAGTAGGCTACAGTAAATCATTGCTACTTCCACCCATGGAGCTACACATTGTTTGCATCCTACTTTTAGGGTATCCTGTGAAGTCTCTGGTCCTGTTGTTTATGAGATTACTTGGAGTAGATGCAGATCTAGCCCTGTTGCGCACTGAAATTGTAAGGTCTGCTCCAAGTATCTTGAGCACTGTCAAAGACATGAGACAAATGCTCCTTTGTGAGCTGTCTTTCACTGACACTCACATTGTACACAATTGTTAATTATTGTGAAGATTGCTGTGGAACCATTTAGCATTGGCTGCAGAATGTTCCCTTCGTACTTTCCACCTGGTGATGTGCCCTAACTGTTCTCGTGGGTTCCTTCTTCAGATTAAACATGAATGTCCGCACCTACATGCAGTATTGACTGTTGTTGTATCTGCAATTATGGGCCAAACTGCAGGCGAGGGTGAACGAGGATTGTTTAAAACAAAGGCAAGATTTGCACCTGTGTGCAGTATCGGCCACTGCAGTTAAGCGCAGTGGGCGGGTCAGGGTGTTGAAAGTGACAAACGATGGGATAGAGAATGTAAAATTAATCAATAAATAAAACCACCTACCTTGTGCTTGACGCATCACCATTATCATCCACTGCCCCGCATCCACCCGGGTCCACCACACTTACCGGCACAGCCTGCCACTACCTGTGTGTATTCGTTGATCAAACTTGTAAATAGGGTTCATTAATGCAAAGTCTTTAATTTTAGGGCGCTCTAAGGAAATGGAGTGAGCTGTGAGCTTATCTTGCATTACTGACAGTGTTTCCAGTATGAAAACGTTTACAAGTGTTTGCAAAATGTAACTGTCTGAGGTGTCATATAATGCTGTCACAATTATTCCTTACTATATGCAAACACAAGCAGATGATTGAAAGCAAGATTTTTTTTTATTCTTTAAAATACAATTTACACAAAAGAACTGCATGTTGAAAAAAGTGCTTGCCTACACTATTGTGCTACATTGCACACCATTAGACACCATTTACTAAGGCATTGTTAAGTAAAACGTGCTTGACGCAGGCAATATTTTTAAAAGATTGATTATGTAGAAAACCATTGTGGATAGCGTAATGGGCAGTATGAAAATAGTTGAGGGGCTCAAATCTTAAAGAAAGTCACAAACCGGCACCTGCAGGCAGTGCTTAATTTGTAAAAGAAAGAGTACTGGTGCTCAAAGTTCTGATCAGATCCTGTGACCGGTGCAATAAAACATCAGTGCACCAAATGCCAAAGCTGGTATTCTTAAATCCACTTAATGCCTCTTTAATCCACTACCAGACACTGCCTGACCCTTTATCTAACTTTTGCAGGTTCCAGCATTCTGCCTTTGTAACAGATTTTCCGTCTTTCTCTGTCTTTCAGATTTCTGCGTTTTGCCCTGTCTTGCGCTCTGTAACTGATGAAGGAAAATAAGGGCCGGTCCACAAAAACAAGTGCCAGTGAACAGCACTGGCTCAAATTATGCACTGCCTGCAGGTATATGTCCTTGCATTGGTACACCTTGTTGGAGCTTGGGCCCAGCCCAACATTTATCTCCATACTAAGCAGATGACGAGCTCTATGACAGTGATGCAGACGATCAGGAAAAATAATAGAGTATTGTATTTCATCTGATGATTATCTTCATAAGCATGAGCCGGCTGGCATTCTCTAAATTTTCTTAAAAGGGCTAACGTAATCTAAGAACCATTCAATAAAGATGAAATAAGAAAGGTATCAGCTGTCAGAGTCTTCAGTAGAAGGTACTCTAACCATGGATCAAGTAGCATGAAGCCACACAAGCTGAAGCATAGGTCTGCCCCCTGTGAAAACCTAAGATGACTCTCCTTTTACTTACTTCATCTAGCATAAAATATCAATTGCAGTCAGAGTAGACAATTCCACGTGATCTTTGCTGGTGAATTTCCATAGCTTGGGTACAACTGGATACTTTCACCACCTTTACCTCATCAATAATTTGCAACTTCGCCTGTCCATGATCATTCCTCTCCTCTCCCATGAGAACTTGCTTCCTTGCTTGTTACCGTGGTTCTCCTTGCCAACTTTGCTTTCACATACCTTGTTATCTAAAGAAAACAAAACCCTTTATGCTAACTATTGAGGCTTTCTCTCTCCAATACTGCAGTAGACACAAAATACAAGTACACACATTCTACATTGAAGTTTAAATATGAATTACATGTTAAACTCTAAATGTGAGCATGGACCAAACTGTTTCTTGAAGCCCATGAAAGACAATTTTAGGGGCACAGGGTTACAGAATATGTGCGTATTTCTGCACACCCAATAAATGCAGCTCCTTAATACATGTACAATTTGAAAATAATTGTGAATATGTCATTCTAAATGCACCTGCATAAAATAAATTCTTGTTACACGTATAAATGTTTCATCATTAGTTTACACACATTCAAATGTAGTAACCCCACAATGAGACACATCTGTGTTAACTTTTCTGTCACATTAATATGTAAGTATCACATAAAACTTTAATAATCATGTTCTATACACGAGTTTGTCATGTGGAACACTTCAAATATGCATAACTCCACTCCATTGGTAACGTTAATTACACAGAATGTATTTGAGTGCTGACTACGCATGAATATGATGCACTCCTATGATATCTCAGTTGGGATCAAGATTAGACTTCTTCAACATTTAAGACCTTTAGGAATTCACTATAGAGATTACAGAAGCAGGCCTGAGAACCATTCTCGTAAAAAAGCATTTGTGAATTCCATTTTTCATGAGTAAAAATACATGCATATAATTGCCCCAGCGAAAATCTGCTGTTATTGTCAATTCACTTTCCATTCATTCCTTTTTTTCCCACTGCTAAAAAAAGGTTTTGCTTGCTTTTATCATAAGTACATTCTCAACATTTCCAGTGTGGGAAGTGTTTAAGAGGAGTTGATGAATGCAATTTAGCATGAAAGGTGGTGGGTGTGCATAGACTTCAAGGGCATTATAACCCTGGAACTACCCATCCTGCCTACTTCCAGCCTGTATGTAGATATATGGAAATGTGGCAAACTTGCTAGAATCAAAATCCTGATATTACATGGCCCCTATATGAACATACAGGTTATTATCAGAGCTCAGATATAATGGAAATGCTGTTATAATTGTTTAGAAGTAGATTTCCGAAGCATCCTGCCTATTCGAAAAGTGCATATTTCATACAAATTTGACACCTCTGGTATCCTACCAGGTCTGCATTTTGCAACGGATTAACACGATCTTTTCCACATACATCTTCCAAGAACATACGTCACCATCAGACAAACACACCTTCTGCAGCAGACATCAAACTCTACACCCCGAAAAGCCAAGTCCAAGAAGCAGAAATCAGGTGATAGGTATGGGCAACTCCCCAGGTATTTTCTCCACAGATACAGAAGGAATTTCTTAACCTGCTCTTTTGCCCTCAATGCACACAAGATGTGTGCTTCACATGGTAATGAGTCATCAAACCATTCATTTGGGGGTAACAATACTAAAATATTTTCCTTCCTTAGAATATATTTTCAGGAAAATTATTTAAATTGAGTGTTCTGGGATTTGCCTTCTGGATATTTAGATCCTAATGAAACCTCGTTGGAACACAGGGGATTCTAAAACGGAGAACCTATTATGGCATTATAAACTTAATTTTGGATTGAAGGGAGCTCACCACTTGCATTGTTGTTGTTCAACCAGCAGTTTCGCAAAGATTGAAACAATAAATAGGAGATGGCAGCCAGAGAATGATAACCCCTAACAATTTGCTCTTCATCCTGCCCCTTGTCTAGCTAGGCCTTTGATCTTCCAACCGCTGGTAGAGATCGAAGGACGGTCCTCTAGAATAAAGCTATATGTTTTACCTTTAGCCAAGGAGGTGCAAATATTCACAGAAATTGCCTTCTAACTTGGAAGTATATGCAATGGTAAATCTTCAATAAAGAAAAGAATCAAACGATTTGTCTGAAATCAGCAAAAAGATGTCCTTGTTTCAAGCAAAAATGCAGTTAGGTAGTGAAAATGAAATTAGATGCTATCTACATTCTGGGTTTAGAATTGGAATTTCTTCGTTGAGGTATGAAAGCACACTGTTGGCAGCTGGCTCCTTGTTTTGTGAGCCACTAAAACACCCAAACGTTTGTGATTGGTAGAAATTCTATTTCTATCACCCCCCCCCCGTAACTACCAATGTAATTGAGCTGTCAGTATGCACAATTATGGGTGGTAGATGGATATTAAATATTGCATACCTTCCCTTCACCCCAGTACTAATGCTAAGGCCTCCTTAAAAGTAGGCCAGGAACAGCAGACTGCAATGCATACGAATTGATCTCTATTTTACACATAGCATACAGGTGCTGAGGATTGCTCAGAATGTTGCAAATCGCAGCATAGAACAAAACGTAGCGGTCCAAAAAGTGTAACAAAATGTGATATATATTTAACAGGTCAGATATCCTACCGGGATATTAGGATACTTGTCAAATTGTGGATTATTATTGGAGAGTGACCCCTAAATTGGTGTTGGAACAATTTTCAGAGTGGGGTGCTGCCATTAATGTTATATCACCGAAGTCATACAGACTGTGAAAAATCAAAGCATCATACACAAAAACAAGCGTTGCTAATTTGCCATGACCATCCCGCACGGGAGTGGTATGGGTGTAGTTTGTAGATGATGGTGCAATTTGAAGCACTGGTGAGATAGCGCACTGTAATTTACAGACAGTGTATTTACTGTTGAAATTGTAACAAAATGTGCAGAGATATTCAGTTTTACTGGTAAAACGATATAGCACAACATCGATAATTTGTGGAAATTGGGTTTCAGCGAATATTAATAATTTATTAATCACCAAGTAAAGTGTCTAGATTTGCTTTGATCCTACTAAAATCTTTGTTTTGATCTCACTACAGAATTACAAAAAAAGTGCTTCATTTGTGCTTTCCTAATTGCTAATATAATTTAAAATATGTGTATAGTTCATTTACTGATGTTTCTGTGTTAGAAAAACACTGAGATCCTACAGTCTTTCCATTTGTTTCCTGTACACCAGCAGGATTGCCACCTTGATCACTTTTACAAAATCCTTACTTTGCAGTAAGAGAAATAAAAGTACCCTCTAGTTTCTAAATAAGCCTTAATTTGTCAGAAAACATAGCCTGAAATTTGACCTTTGTCATTGAACAAGCAGCATAGGTTGGAAGATAACCCCACAATTTAAAGGCATCTTTATTGTTCATTTACCTTCTAAACTCCACAATTAATTCAGCATCCCTATTTCCAGCGCCTATGGTCTACACAAATAGTAAGCTGGTAAACAGAGGTACAAGCATTGGTCACCATCCATCTTGTAATTAACCAGTGCTTCCACAACAGCCTTATGCTCCGCTATGGCAATGATAACTAATCACAACCTGAAAATTACTTTTCAAACCAACTTCATTGGGGTGGATGTCTGAGCATGCATACTTCAGAGATTGCATCATTAACTGGAATTAGTGACATTCACATTGCACATGCATCTTGGCACCCGAAACATTAGCACGCTTCACTATTTTAATTATTTTCTGTTTGTGACAGATCATTGTGGCAATTCGAGAAATATTGAGATGGGAACGACACACCTTCAAGTTTCTCACAGATTTGTACTGTAGGAGCATGAATCTACTGAGCTACCTCTTTGGGTTTATAAAATGTGATAGGATATATAACTAATTTGCAACCAGATAAATGCTGTAAACAAATGTCTCTAAGGAGATATTTCGATGGATGGGACAACTGCAGGTTATTCAAATAATTCTACAGCTGGTACATTAACATGCTGGGCTATTTTATTTCAAATACAAGGAGATGATGGCCGGAGCGCTGAAACATTTCTGACACTCACTCCCAGTCAAAAATCTGGATTGAATCCATCATCGTTCTTTAGTTCACTTCTCCACCCCAGTTCAGACCCAGCCATATGCAAATCAGTCTTGATCATGTGCCTCATGGGAACAGTCCAGCACGAACTGCCGAGCTAGGTCTTCGCTGGACCAGAAAAAGCATCCTGTGACCGGTTTTGAGGTAACACTCTTCATCAGCCAGACTAGCTTGAATCCAGTGGCAAAGTGAGCAAGGGATCCATGTCTGGGCATATCCTTCCAACATAGGGGCCGATTAGGATTGCGGTGATTCCGCATCCTCCGGGCCGGCGGAAGCAACTGCCGGCTCGGAGGATGCGGAATCACCGCAGCAGTGCATTTAAAGACCCACCCGCCAGATTAGGATGGATGAGGGGGTCATCGGCGGACGGGAAAACCGCCTGCTGCTTTTCCGCCGTGGTCGCCTTCCGACCGTGGCGGAAAAGCTCTAATATGGTGGCGGTGTCTATCAGACACCGCCAGCCATATTAGGATGGGGCAGGAAACATGCTTTTCCACGGCGGCTTTTCCGCCGTGGAATAGCATGTGGTTTTTTGAGTTTGGGGGCCTGTTGCGGGACCCCAGGGTGTCAGGGGGTGGGGAGTGCACATGGGGAGTACCTATGGTACCCAATGCATTTACATGCACAAAGCGGCAGGCACCGCGCGGTGCCTGCCGCTTTGTGCATGTAAATGCAATACATGCATTTTTAACCTTGCGGCGGGTGCTGCTTCAAGCAGCACCCGCCGCAAGGTTAAAGATACGGGATGTGACTGCCAGGTTGGCGGTCACATCCTAATCGGCATGAAGGGACCGCAGCTGCCTTTGCGGACGGTCCCTCTACCTCGGGGTTGGGGGACGGACGCAGGTCCGTCCGCCATCCTAATGACCCCCTTAGTGTGAACAAAGAAAACACAAGAAGATGATGGCCGGAGCGCTGAAACTTTTCTGACACTCACCCCCAGTCACAAATCTGGATTGAATCCATCATCGTTCTATAGTTCACTTTTCCACCCCAGTTCAGACCCAACTATATGTAAATCCGCCTTGACCCTGTGGCTCATGGAAACAGTCCAGCCCGAAATGCCAAGCCAGGTCTTCCCTGGTTTAGAAACAAGTATCCTGGGACCGGTTTCAGGGTAAATCCCTTCATCAGCCAGACTAGCTTGAATCCAGTGGCAAAGTGAGCAAGAGACTCACTTCTGGGCATACCCTGCCAACTTAGGGTGAACAAAGAAAACACAAGAAGATAATCGTTGGAGAGATGACATTTTTCAAACTCCCACCCCAAGTCACAGATCTGTGTTGAATCTATTATCGTTCTTTAGCTCACTTCGCCACCCAAGGTCAGACCCAGCCATATGCAAATCAGTCTTGACCCTGTGCCTCATGGGAAAGTCCAGCCCGAACTGCCAAGCCAGGTCTTCCCTGAACCGGAAACAAGCATCCTGGGAACATTTTCAGCGTAACACCCCTCACCATCCAGACTAGCTTGAATCCAGTGGCAAAGTGAGCAAGGGACTCACATCTGGGCATACCCTGGCAACTTAGAGCGAACAAAACAAACACAAGGAGGTGATGGCCGGAGCGCTGAAACCTTTTTACAGTTGATGATGGGCTACAGGTGTGGAGTGTGGTGCACTTGACTAATAGCTCCAAACTAAATTCAGTTCGTCAGTGGTTAGTGTGACTTGAGTAGCCAGCTGGTGTTAACCATTACAATGGTGCCTTTAAAGTGGCATCATGATATGTTTCTCCAATGTTGGGTAAGTTTACAGCTCTCTTCAAGTAGATTGCACTCCTCAGTAGGAGGATATGTGACTTAGAGTAGGAGGATATGTTACAGTCAAGGAGGATGAAGTGCTGAAACAGTATCAAAAAGACAAAGTATAAAAAGATTTCATTCAGAAGTAGGTTTCTTCATCCTTCCTATTGTTTCTATTAGACCTAATCAAAGACACCTTCTCAATACTGAATTGTTGAGGCATTTACAATTCAGTATGAATTCATGATGGGCATAAGTGGAAAACTGTTTTCAACAAATATGGAAAGGGTTTTTAGGTTGAGGGAAATATTGGGCGCACTGCTCACAGGTAATGCGCAGGAGATATGGTGTTAGGCAGAAGGTGCATGCCGGTGAGGGGCAAATCCCTATAACCTCTCAAAAGTGTGTTTTGAGGACACACCGTATACAATTAAAACAAAAACCTGCTGCACACTAAATACAAAGTACAAGCATGAGGGATGTCTCAATGGACATAAAAGTTCAAATTTTCATGGACGAAGTATTTCGGCTCCACTTTTATTGTTCATAGATAGCCAGCCGACACATGTTTCGTTGCAAGAAAAAACACTATTTCCGCGACTCCTCAGGGCTGTAGGTAATGAATATAAAACCACAGGTCGCACTGCCGGTGATAATTCCGACCCAGCTCCGCTCGAGACCGGGTTTTAGTCTTCGTCAGATTACGTGTTTCGTAGTTCCGAAGTGATGCTCTCCAGCGGGTATGTGGAGATACTTCAATCAGTAGTATTGCTAAATTAAGGAATCTTCAAGGTGAGTTGCTCGGGATTGTGTCTTTGTCCACGTTTGTGAAGCGCGGGCAGTGTGGAGACTTCTGAGGAATATATCCCAGTAGTGCGGGGAGAAAACGCCGACAGTGTGATTGCTCAGTATTCGGTTCCGGGTGTTTAATACTGTTTATGGTCACTGTGAATATTTAATACTGCCACATGGCTTGTGTAAAGCCCCTGTGGCATTCCAACACTTTGGCAATGATATATATTCAAAGAACCTTTAAATATCTTCTTGATTGTGTATCTTGATGACATCTTGATATATCCTAAAGACTTACAACAAAATGGAGTACATGTAAGAGAAGTCCTGAATTCAAAGAACCTCCCATATTCAAAGTTAGAAATTGCACATTTGAAACAACACAAGTCATGTTCTGTGGATTCCAGATCTCAAAACAAATCATCAGCACTGATATGGCTATGGGCAGAACTGTGTTAGAGAGGGCCGCACCCACAATAGAGAAGCAAATAAAGAGGTACCTGGGGTCTGCTAACTTTTAGACATTTTATCAACAATTGTTTTTAGTATTGTTCAACCCATACCCTAGCTGTCCCAGAAAGGGCAAATAGGATAAAGAACAAGAGAAGGCTATTCAGACTCTCCAGACGGCCTTTAATACTGCTCGGATTCTCAGAAAATAAAATATACTGCTGTACTTCACTATAGAGTCTGATGCCCCCTGCGTTTACTGTCGGTGCAGGCTTGTGACACTGAGATCCAAAACCAGAGCAGTCATCTACTACTCTCACACCATATCCTCATCAGAATACACGCACACTATATATGATCAAGAACTATGTAAAGATGCATCTTCACATGCAAGCTGTGATCCAAAAGGTTTATTAAGTGATATATCAAAATAAGCCTCATCCATCAGCAAACCACCAGAATTCCTTAGTTTCTTATCAATGCTCAACCATCCTCAACAATTCAAAACAGTACATTCCATTCGCTTGGCAACACCTCCGCTGTTCCAGAACTAAATGATCAGCGGACTCCACAGATGGATACCACACACCTCCCTCCCAATACACCAACCATATAACAATAACGATTAATACCATCATTTTATGTTGAGTTGTCATACAACGTTTTAAAAAAACTTCCAAATCATAATACAGGCAATTATACGTAATCTTTTAAACAAACTGGTTTATTTACCACCCTTGAACTCTTCCTCTCCACCTGATGTACATTCTCTGTAGTATTTGTGACGCTCTTGTGTTCCCACCACAGCTATCCTTTCCAGATTCCAAAGTGATGATCACTGGTCTTGACTGTATTCTTAACCAATTTCATGAATTTCATAGGCTGATTGAATTTGTCAGTCAATCCACCTATCCTTGGATTCTTTTTTTTGTCCCAATCTCCAATGCACACGTTACAGCCATCCTTCTATCAAAAATATCCTTTCTTTTCTTTTTCACTTCAGTTTCTCTGTCCACCCAATTATCTCTGGTTTTAGATTCATGACAACCTCCCAATGATTTCAACTTGTTCACCCATGAGGTTTCTACCGGATTGTTTGGATATCTCTTCTTGAACAAGAAGAAAGGGGTAACACTGGTTGAGGAGTTTGGTGTCATCCTGTACACATGCACTTTAGTTTTCAGTTCTTTCATCCAATTCAGCTTGTTGACTTCGAAGTGTTTGATGCTTTCTTTGACTACTTTGTTAAAGCTCTCAATCATTCCATTTACTTCTGGGTGATATAGTGATGTTTTCTTAAGTTCTATACCTCTCTCTCAAAATAATGACTCCACGGACCTGGTTGTTGATTGAACTTCATTGACTATCAGAAGGGATTTGGAAAATCCCCCTCTTGCAAAAACAACCTCCTAGAAGTCTATGACTACCTTGGTCTCTAATGTTTACTACTTTAACTTCTGGTCTATTATATATTTGTCTGCACTAGAATTCTTTAAAGGCACATTATATATATAGCTACCTCAACCCATCGACCTGATGCTCTGTCTCTGACCACCATGGGTTGAGTCTTATACGTCAGTATTTTCTCACTTCTCATGGTTTCTATGTACTCTCTCACGGTATACACTCAAAATATCGAGTTTTTAATATCGATTTACATTATTATCAAATGAAAAATATAGAATGGGCACAATATCGAATGGACAGAATATAGACTGCAAAAATATCGAATAGAATAGCAGTAATATTGAATTCCAAATATAGAATGGACAAAATATCGAATGGACAGAATATAGACATCAAAAATATAGAATGGACAGAATATAGACAACAAAAATATTGAATGGACAGAATATAGACAACAAAAATATCGAAGTTGAGGTAAGTAAGTTAATATTAATTTTTTAATAATATCCAATGTTTTAAAGTGTTTTTTATGTTAGTATATGTGTGAAAAGTGTATCTTTATTTTATCATTTATTTTAATTAATTAATTTTATAGTATTTAATTTTTGCGTAATATAATTCTGTAGCGGGTTGTGGGTTTATAGGGGAATAGGGTGGGAAGTAATTTAGTTATAATTATTAAATATGTTAATTTATTTATTGGTATTTATTTTGAATTAATTGTTAATTAATTATTAATTGGTAATTAATTAAAATATACTTGGTAAATAATTTTAATAAATTGAATAATTGATAATTATGTTAATTTTATTGATTTATTTTCTGTAGCGGGTTGTGGGTTTATAGGGGAATAGGGTGGGAAGTAATTGAATTATAATTAATAAAATATTTTATTTATTGGTATTTATTTTGAATTAATTGATATTTAAATTTTTAATTGGTAATTAATTAAAATATAATTGGTAATTCATTTTAATTAATTGATTAATTGATAATTATGTTAATGTTATTAATTTATTTTCTGTAGCGGGTTGTGGGTTTATAGGGGAATAGGGAGGAAAGTAATTTAATTATAATTAATTACATTTTTAATGTATTTATTGGTATTTATTTTGAATTAATTGATATTAAAAATGTTCATTGGTATTAAATAAAATATAATTGGTCATTTATTTTAATTATTGATTAATTGATAATTATGTTAATTTTATTAATTTATTTTCTGTTTGAGTAATGATTCAAGTTCTTTATCAACAGCTTCCTGTAAATGAAATTCACCTCTGTGTTTGAGCAACAGGACGTACGTCCTCATTAATATGTAATTGTGCTTTCATAGTCTTCAGTTTCGAGGCATCACCCCTCATTAGCCAGGCTAGCTTGAATCCAGTGATGCAGTGAGCACGAGACCCACGTCTGGGCATACCCTTCCCACTTAGAGTGACAAAAGCAAAAGGAACAATAAATGGACGGAATGCTGAACAATGCAAATATTCACTCCCAGTCACAATGATCAGGATTTAATTCATTGTTCTTTTGCTCAACAAGCCACCCTAACTTTGACCCAACCATATGCAAATCAGTTTTGACCCTGTTCCTCATAGGAACAGTCCAGCCTGAACTGCCAAGCCAAGTCCTCCCTGGACCGGAGACAGGCCAGGTCCTCCCTTCTCACATTGAAACATGAGGAGTGCAAATTCAGGGTGACAGAGTTTGGTTATTTAGAACACATAGTTACTGGTAAAAGTATTCAACCCAAAACTGATTTAGTAAAGGTGACTGTAGACATGCCAAACACTTCTAAAAACGAACAATTGGTGAAATTTGTACGTACAGCTGAGTACTACAACAAGTACGGAGAAGTGTGGTAACATGAGGAAGTTATTAAAGAAGGGGACTGAGTTTATGTGGTCGGAAGCTTGTGAGAACGAGTTTCAAGGAGTGACAGAGAACTTAGGGCCAGATGTAGGTAAAGTACATTTACTTATTCTAAAATACCGAATTTTACAGATTCAGTATTTTAGAATCGGTAAATGCTAAGTAGCAAAAAAATTGGTAAACATTACCGAATCGGTAAGATTCAGTATTTACCGAATATGTATTTACCGATTTGGTAATTGCCATTCAGTCCTATGGGCCTAGAGGCCTATAGGAATGAATGGCAATTACTGAATCGGTAAATACCGATTCGGTAAAATGGGGGAAACATTCAAGGGTGCCAGGGTGTGACTTTGACACCCTGTTGCACCCCTGAATCGTGCTTGTGTGCAGATGTGGCACACATACATGTCCTAAGGGCATGTATGTCTGCCACATGGCACAGTTGAAAATGCACAGATTTGCATTTTCAAAGGTATTCGTTATTTTCCACCAACTTATAGTTGGTGGTAAATAACAAATCCTAAAATGGGAAAAGCACTAGTTTGAGTGCTCCCTACATTGCAAATTCGGTAATTTACAGATTCTGTATTTTAAGGAATCGGTAATTTACTGATTCCTTAAAATACCGAATCGGTAAATTACCGAATTTGCAATTTATGCCACCAACATCTCAGTAGCCTAATACCGTTCGGTAACGGCCGAAATTAGGTAATTTCCGACGTTACTGACCGGTATTGGGCGACCTACATCTGGCCCTTAGTGGGTGCAGCTAACCTGTGTAGTTTTGAGCCTGGAGCCAAGACTAGTCTAATAACTGACACCAGTACAAAGGGTCTTTGAGCAGTGTTATAACAGGTAACTGGAGTGGAGGTGAATACAATTTTGTTTATCTCAAGGGGACTGCAAGGAGCTGAGATTTTACCCTCCCGCTATCCAATGCTTTTCCTACTGTTGCACTCACTGGAGTGGTAATAGTAAATTTTATGCCTGCGCTTTCCAACGCTTTCCCTACTGATGCACTCACTGGAGTGGGAATAGTAATTTGTACCTCTACGCTATCCAACGCTTTCCCTACTGTTGCACTCTCTGGAGTGGGAATAGTAATTTTCACTCCTACGCTATCCAACACTTTCCCTACTGTTGCATTCTGTGGAGTAAGAATAGTAATTTTTACTACTGCGCTTTCCAACGCTTTCCCTATTGTTGTACTCTCTGGAGTGGTAATAGTAATTTTTACCCTTCGCTTTCCAACGCTTTCCCTACTGTTGCACTCATTGGAGTGGGAATAGTAATTTTTACCCCTACGCTATTTAACTCTTTCACTACTGTTGCACTCACTGGAGTGGGAATAGTAATGTTTACCTCTACACTATTCAACGCTTTCCATACTGTTGCACTCTCTGGAGTGGGAATAGCAATTTTTAGCCTCCCGCTATCCAACGCTTTTCCTACTGGTGCACTCACTGGAGTGGTAATAGTAAATTGTATGCCTATGCTATCCAACGCTTTCCCTACTGTTGCACTCTCTGGAGTGGGAATAGTAATTTTTACCCCTAGGCTATCCAACGCTTTCCCTACTGTTGCACTCACTAGAGTGGGAATAGTAATTTTTACCCCTACGCTATCCAACTCTTTCCCTACTGTTGCACTCTCTGGAGTGGGAATAGTAATTTTTACCCCTACGCTATCTAACACTTTCCCTACTGTTGCACTCTCTGGACTTGGAATAGTCATTTTTACCCTACCGATATCCAACTCTTTCCCTACTGTTGCACTCACTGGAGTGGGAATAGTAATTTTTACTGCTACGCTATCCAATGTTTTCTCTACTGTTGCACTCACTGGAGTGGTAGTAGTAACTTTAAACCTTTCGCTATCCTACGGTAAAATATTGTATATTTCTTATTAATATTATGTTTTTATATATATATTTATATATGTATTAAAAAATTATTATTTTTTTAAAGTTACATTAATTATTTATTAATTTTAAGGTTATTTAAGTATGTTAAGTATGTTTAAGTTAATTATATTTATTATTTAATTAATTTTCAATGACTTTTAAGACATTTAAAAAATTCGATATTTTGACTAACTATATTTTTTACAACAATATTTTTGATTTGCTATTTTTGTACTTACCTGTTTGGAGATAGGGAGTCGATGTTTTTGGATTTTATATTTTTTACTCGATATTTTTGTAAGTCTATATTTTTGTCATCGATATTCTTTCAGTGATCCCTCTCTCACCACCCTTTCAATCATGAGATCCATGGCCGGACATCAGTAACTTTCTGTTACCCTTTCTTTAGTTTTACATATACCTGAGACTCACTGGCGGTACTAGCCACCAGCCCTTCATGATCAGTCCATCTTCCATTGAGAGCTCATCCTTGACATACCAATATCCTTCGAGTTTACCTCTCTCCTTATGTTTGAAAGAGCACCATTCCTTCTCACTGTTCTTTACCACTTGTAAATCTTCATCTTTTTCTTTCTCCTTTCTCCATTCTTCTTCTTGCACGATCCCACAGAGTATTAGACCCACTTTCATATTCTCATCACCAAACTCATCTTCATCTCTTTCCTGTTCTTCACCCTTGTCATTCATTACATAAAACCTTGAAAAATAATCTGCCTCTGTATTCATCACACCTGGAAAGTATGACACTACAAATTCCAATTCTTGCAACACCACAACCCATCTTATTATGTTGAAAATCGCATCAATGTCTTTTGTGCCAAAAATCTATAATAGGGGTTTGAGCTCAGTTTTTCCTTCATATGGACTATCCCACACACACTTCCTGAGTTTTCTGACCACCCAGTAGTCTGCTAATGCCTCCTTTTCAATTACTGAGTAGTTAATCTCAGCTCCTTGTAGTCCCCTTGAGATAAACAAAATTGTATTCACCTCCACTCCAGTTACCTGTTCTAACACTGCTCTAAGACCCTTTGCACTGGTGTCAGTTATTAGACTAGTCTTGGCTCCAGGCTCAAAACTACACAGATTAGCTGCACCCACTAAGGGCCAGATGTAGGTCGCCCAATACCGGTCGGTAACGTCCGAAATTACCTAATTTCGGCCGTTACCGACCGGTATTAGGCTACTGAGATGTTGGTGGCATAAATTGCAAATTCTGTAATCTACTGATTCGATATTTTAAGGAATCGGCAAATTAGCGATTCCTTAAAATATTGAATCTGTAAATTACCGAATTTGCAATGTAGGGAGCACTCAAACTAGTGCTTTTCCCATTTTAGGATTCGTTATTTACCACCAACTATAAGTCGGCCCATAGGAATGAATGGCAAATCGGTAAATTGGCAAATCGGTAAATTGGCAAATCGGTAAATACCCAGCTCGAGAGGTGGCTACACACAAGAACTCCCCGTTTCTGGTGATCTTATTACATACATCTAAACACTTGCTGCTTGATTACCTTCAACCTCTGTACCTACAGTTACCCACCTCATAAGACACATGATGAAAGTAGGGAAAAAAGTCTAACACCATTTCTTAAAAGACTAGGCAGGTCATTAAAGACAGTCAGATTGCCATTGTAGCACAGCCCCTACAAATGAAGTTGAAGATAATGTATGACTAGCCACTGATCCAGCTTAAGCAGTATAAATATATTTAGGTTTAACTTTGAAATGACTACTTACTCATTTGTACTGGGTCCCCTACAGCTAGACAGATTCACAGCATTAACCTTACCACTGAGGCTAATTGTCCTATGGTGGATCTTTCTTCGCTGTTTGGATGGGTGGAATTTAGGATGTTCAAAACGCAATGTTAGCCACCCAATGAGGGTCAATAATTGATGACTCACTCACAAGTTTGAAATAATGTGCAAATGCAATGGGAGATGCCATTTTCCTAAAGAAATTAGGTCTAACTAGAATGATACACACAGGAAGCTCTGCTTCTGCAACACAGAATACAAGAATCAGAGCTCGATATTCTGAAAAGATTAGCTGACTGTCCCTACAATGCATGTAGATCAAAACAAACATTTTGAACAGTTCAAATAAAGAATATGAGGACTCAATGATAGACTCAGGCAAATTAGATAGTTTAGGTATTGTATTAAAGTTCCAAAATCAATACAGGTAAGCAATTTCAGTCAATAATATTATGGCATGAAGTACTACGCTATGCATTTAGTCAGAGGTTCAACACCAAAGAGGATAGTTTAAAACAAACATCAGATACAAGGTTACAGATTCCTACTATCATTAAAAACAGAAGGATTATACATTTTAATAGCATCTAAAGGTTTAAAATAAAGGAGTAAAAGGTGTCCATGAGCATGGGCAGAAAGGAAATATAAAGCAAAAATCAATTAGTTTGGCAAGCAATACTCCAGTCTACTGCATAAAGACAGCAGCATCAGCAAAAAGGCAGTTCAAGATAGGGAAAAATTACGGTGTTGTGATTAAAGAATAAAATCAAAGCATGATGAGTTGTATCCCATAGAAAGAAAAGTAGCATGGCGTTGCCAGAAAGGAAAACGGGCATGTCCTTGTCCCTCGTTGGGGTTTCTTCTTTTATTGTCCTTATGAGACCTTAATAATGTGGTGTCACTCCACAACTCAGTCCATCTTATGGTTAGTTTACGTACGTAGTCACCAAATACATTTTAGCTACTCCTGCATTCTTTCCTAAGCACTTCATGTAAATGACTTGGCTTTCCTGGTGTCATAGGTTTGTCAGCAGTAGAAAATATACAATGTAACAGATTATGGCATGAGGTTAGAGTTGATTTTCCCAGTGAGTCATCTCACAGTGAACTTCTAAAGAATGTCCTTTGTATGTAAGATGAAATTTACACAGAACAAATAATGCAACATTTGCAGAAATGCCAATGAATTATTATACTTGCTAAGGGAATATTGCAGCTCTAGAAAGAACATGTGTAATGCTTAAAATGCATACTTCAGCTTTTAATGAATTCAACTTAAGTGGATTCCAATATAATTCATACAATCATCATTTCACAGTAAGACAATCCTAATAAATGTTTCACCAATGTATTATTATACAAATTGATTAGTGTTAGCTATGGCCTACTGCCACACATTTTCAACATCCATACATGTAAATTATTATTAAAAAACATTTTGCTAAAATTGTTTCCTAATTTTTATAATCATTAGGGTCTCTCCTATCACATCAGTAAGTTTCAATTTCCTAACTAAATTTATCACAAAATTGCACCACAATCTATTTATATTGCATTCATAATGAAAGACAATAGAACCTTTAGGCCTCATCATCAGATTCATTAGTTTTTATCAGTACGTGAATAGTAAAATATCATTTAATCAGCAATCTTGTCATTGAAATCTATTAATAAGTGTTTTAACTAATTAAAATGTATTTTCTCCTTTTCTAGCTCTTTCAGGCATGCTTTTACGGTTCAGTTACCTCACTTGTCTCTATAACTGTATCCCTTTGTTCATTATGTGCAATGTGCACATTCAGGTTTTTGTCTGTAAATCAACAATGTGTAATGTAACGTGTTTTTGAAATATTTGCACTACCAAGCCATCACAATATGTACTCATCAGATCTCATCACAAATGATGGGATTGTTATGTTTTACTCTTTCTTCTACTCTCTTCTAAGATTTTCATTTCATCATATTATTTACATTGTTCGTCTTCTATTTCAAGATCAGTACTCATTCTTTCTGCTCCTTGTTTGTCTTTTTGGTATTTAAAACATGTGATAAATAATATTGTCAGCATTATGCACAAAGAGATTGCCACTAAAAGTTTCAAGATGGAAATTACCAATTTGTTTCCTAAGTTACCTAACCAGTTGTTGCAAACAGTTGACAATCCCTTACCTATTTTTTTCCATGCACCAACTGCTTTTAAATCCTTCAAGTCCTCATTTAAGTTAGTAATGTTTTTGATGTAACTTTCCAAGTCTTTGTCTGCTCTTACCTGGTATGTAGGTGACACAATGTTGGAGCATTACTACTCAACAAACTCCGCCCTCCTTCACAAGAAGGATGTCAAGGGCAAGTCGATTTTGAATCTCCATCAATCTTATTGAAATAATTTCTACATCTATCACATAAAATCCCCCAGCTTTACTGGTGGCTAAATATCACTAGGGTACAAAGTTTTCTAATTTTATGTGAGTTTAATTCTACTCCTATTGGGGGCATTAAAACGACCAAAATATCACCTACTATTTCACTTGTTCTCACACTTCTCTTCATTGTTCCTGTTCTCAAATTTGTCTTCTATGTCAAAATCTTTAACATGATACATTTTTGGAACAACAATTCCCATATTTCAGCTTCCATACCATCCTCAGAGTAATCTATAATAAGTATCATTTCCACAAATATGATACACTCCAGGAAAGATAGCAAGCATCTTCCTCAGGCCTCACTCATTTCAAAAGTTTGTTCACATTCACTAGAACCTACAAATGTTGTGCTAATAATCAGTCTTTTTCTATATATACAAAGGTTACCTTTGTGTTGCCAGTCTGAAGCTAATGACACCATTTCTCTTGTTGTATTTCTGTCTTGAAGTAGTTTCCAAGGAGTAAATGTATGAAATACATTAGTATTGATAGTTATATTATCTCATCAACTTTCCCCTAAGTTTATAAGATTCTTCTCAGACATAGTTTAAAGCTTCATAATGTGGATTTAAGCTTTTTGACACCAAAAGTTCAGAAAAGATCTGAACTTGATTAGAACTGTAATCTTTTTATTTTTTTATTTGTTTTATTAGGTTTTATGACACAAAATCATAAAAAGCATACAGGCATACACAAAGACATGGCCGGGGCCGCAAACAGTACTCCTCTTACCCAAAAAGTACAAAGCCTTAGTACCAACAACCCAGCGAGGGGCAGGCGGCGTATTACACTCTTTTCGCATTACCCCTTAACAATAGGCAGAATCTCCCAAGTCAGCTCTATGTCCCAAGTTCACATTCTAAATCCCTCTGAGTCTCAGGGTGTACCACTGCATTGCGTTTTGGCCTCATCTTAACGGTCCTCGCAGGCTCAGACTCCTCCTCCCTACTGTGTATCTGTGCCACAAATAGACCCCAAAATATTTTGGGACAGCTACATCGGCAGCAGCTCATTGTAGTTTTCACATCATGCAACCAACGCTTAATTGTAGGTGTCGGCCCCCTCATCCAGCACTGTGCCACCACCCGCTTGGCTATGAGCGTGCCCATGTCCACCAGTCTGGGCGTTGCCCAAGGTAGCTTTTTTTTTAGTATCCCAGGAGTGCCACTGCGGGTTTCGTGTCCAGCGTCACTTCAACTATTCTACTCAGTTCCCTGAATATATCTACCCACTATGCGTATATTCCCTGGCATAGCCACGCCAAATGTAGGAAGTCTGCTGTTGGAGCACGGCATCTCTCGCATGTCGCTTCCTCTCGTAGCCCATACCTGCATAGACGCTCCGGGGTGTAGTATACCCTATTTATGTACTTGAAGTGTATGGGTCGTTGCCTACCATGAAGCGAGATTCTTCTAGTGTTCGTGCAGCAGTATTGCCACATATCATCTTCTATTGTTACTTGCAGATCTCTTTGCCATGCAAGCCGCGCTGCTGTGTATCGCTTCTCCCTATGGGTCATTGCTATTTTATAGATATTGGTTACCATCTAGCGTTGCGAGTCTGCCTTAATCACATAGGTAAGTTCTGGCACCTCCGGTGGCTCATCTAGTTCCTCAACTAGCTGTTCTGACAGGGCCCTGCGCACTCTGTAGAATTGGAATTAATGTAATGCAGTACCCGTTCCGGCCATTCTCTTTGCCTGTTCCCAGGTCTTTACCATCCCGTCTTGGAACATGTCCCCTGTTGTCCGAATGTTCAGTTTGTGAAGTGCGTTTATCACTCCCTTGTCTCTACAGGGGGTCAACCAGAGGGCCCACACCACCGGCATGGATGGGGAATACAGCAGTGCTCCCCCTTGTTGCTGCAGTAGGCAATGCCTTGCATGATTAGTGGTAGTTATAGAATCTAGTAACCCAGTTCTACGGTCGACCGGTTTGAATATCGTCGCTGCTAAGGAGAGAGGGTCTGCAAATAATCTTTCTATTCTGACATGCAGGATATTCGAGTCTCCATGGATCCAGGTGTGCCTATTAAGCATGGGCGGAAAATCCGTTACGCTCGCGGATTTTGCGGATTTTCGGGAAATTCGCAATCCGCGAGATTTGCGAATTTCTCGCAAAATCCGCAAATTCGCACGCAGCGGATTTTTTTTGCGGCGCGCGGCGTTGGTGATACAATTTTTGCGGCGCGCGGCGTTTATCATCGTTTGCCGGGTTGTTTTTCTTGATAGTTTGCGAGTGCTGCGCCATTTTGGATCTTGCTGTGTGATCCCGCGGGAATTGGCGAGCGCGATTACGTCATCGCGGCTTGCGAGCGAGAGTTTGTCAACGCGAGTACGGCGAGATCACGTCTCGCGGTACTTCGCAATTGCGAGATTTGAGATGCGGCGAGCGAAAATATAAATTTGCAATTCTGCACAAGAAATCCACCAGCAAGCAGCATAAACCTTCTAGAAATGATGATTTTTATCTGAATAACTCCTTAGTTTGACATTTGCCTGCACTTTTTTAGCGAGGAGTCCATTTTGGGGAGGGGGGCAGGGGGGTGGGAGGAAGGAAGTGCCCCACAGTCTTCAACTTCCTGTTCCTGTTCAGCAGGCTCCTCCCAGTGCTTTGTCCATCTCCTGGTCACTTTTCATTTGGGTCTGGAGCTGGAAGGATTACTTTTTGTGGATGCTGCTGGATATTTGGATTTGAGGCCTTTTTGACTTTCTTTGGATCACTGTTGGATTAGAAATTTTACAAGTAAGTTTGTTTGGGGCATTACAGTTGCTGCAATTAAAATTTTGGAATTTTCGATTTTTGGGCTGTTTTGGGGCCTTTTGCCCAGGGGTACTCAGTGGTGGGTGGACTGAGTCTTTCTGTGGGTTGTCTTGAACTTAAACATCATGGAGGCCATGGATGAATTGGGATTGTGCTGATTTTTCAGTGATTTTCGTTTTTTGGGGCTGTACTTGTGGCCTTTTCACCAGGGGTATTTGAGTCTAGCATGGGCCTAGTCTTTCTGTAGGTTGTCTTGAATTTAAACATCATGGAGGGCACGGATGGAATGGGATTGTGCTGATTTTTCAGTGATTTTCGTTTTTTGGGCCTGTACTTGTGGCCTTTTCACCAGGGGTATTTGAGTCTAGCATGGGCCTAGTCTTTCTGTGGGCTGTCTTGAACTTAAACATCATGGAGGGCATGGATGGAATGGGATTGTGCTGATTTTTCTGTGTTTTTCGATTTTTTGGATTGCTCATGGGGACAGGCCATGTGGGTGGGGGCCATTTTGAGTGCTGGTACAGGCAGGCCCTGGCCATGTGCTAGGAGGCAAGTGGCCATTTTGAATGCAGGCTTTGTTGTTAGGCCTCCAACCATTTTGCCTACTTTTCAACCTTTATTTATGCCCAGGGGTAGTGAGTCTTGCATGGGCCTAGTCTTTCTGTGGGTTGTCTTGAATTTAAACATCATGGAGGCCATGGATGGAATGGGATTGTGCTGATTTTGCAGTGTTTTTCGATTTTTGGGGGTGTTCATGGGGAGGGACAGGCCATGTGGCTGGTGGCCATTTTGAGTGCAGCTACAGGCACTGGCCATGTGCTGGCAGGCAAGTGGCCATTTTGAATGCAGGCTTTGTTGTTAGGCCTCCAACCATTTTGCCTACTTTTCAACCTTTATTTATGCCCAGGGGTAGTGAGTCTTGCATGGGCCTAGTCTTTCTGTGGGTTGTCTTGAATTTAAACATCATGGAGGCCATGGATGGAATGGGATTGTGCAGATTTTTCAGTGATTTTCGTTTTTTGGGCCTGTACTTGTGGCCTTTTCACCAGGGGTATTTGAGTCTAGCATGGGCCTAGTCTTTCTGTGGGCTGTCTTGAACTTAAACATCATGGAGGGCATGGATGGAATGGGATTGTGCTGATTTTTCTGTGTTTTTCGATTTTTGACCTGTTGTTGGGGCCTTTTGACCAGGGGTAGTGAGTGGTGCATGGGCCTAGTCTTTCTGTGGGGTGTCTTGAATTTAAACATCATGGAGGGCATGGATGGCATGGGGATTGTGCTGATTTTTCTGTGTTTTTCGATTTTTTGGATTGTTCATGGGGACAGGCCATGTGGGTGGGGGCCATTTTGAGTGCTGGTACAGGCAGGCCCTGGCCATGTGCTAGGAGGCAAGTGGCCATTTTGAATGCAGGCTTTGTTGTTAGGCCTCCAACCATTTTGCCTACTTTTCAACCTTTATTTATGCCCAGGGGCAGTGAGTCTTGCATGGGCCTAGTCTTTCTGTGGGTTGTCTTGAATTTAAACATCATGGAGGACATGGATGGAATGGGATTGTGCTGATTTTGCAGTGTTTTTCGATTTTTGGGGGTGTTCATGGGGAGGGACAGGCCATGTGGCTGGTGGCCATTTTGAGTGCAGCTACAGGCACTGGCCAGGTGCTGGCAGGCAAGTGGCCATTTTGAATGCAGGCTTTGTTGTTAGGCCTCCAACCATTTTGCCTACTTTTCAACCTTTATTTATGCCCAGGGGTAGTGAGTCTTGCATGGGCCTAGTCTTTCTGTGGGTTGTCTTGAATTTAAACATCATGGAGGCCATGGATGGAATGGGATTGTGCTGATTTTGCAGTGTTTTTCGATTTTTGGGGGTGTTCATGGGGAGGGACAGGCCATGTGGCTGGTGGCCATTTTGAGTGCAGCTACAGGCACTGGCCATGTGCTGGCAGGCAAGTGGCCATTTTGAATGCAGGCTTTGTTGTTAGGCCTCCAACCATTTTGCCTACTTTTCAACCTTTATTTATGCCCAGGGGTAGTGAGTCTTGCATGGGCCTAGTCTTTCTGTGGGTTGTCTTGAATTTAAACATCATGGAGGCCATGGATGGAATGGGATTGTGCAGATTTTTCAGTGATTTTCGTTTTTTGGGCCTGTACTTGTGGCCTTTTCACCAGGGGTATTTGAGTCTAGCATGGGCCTAGTCTTTCTGTGGGCTGTCTTGAACTTAAACATCATGGAGGGCATGGATGGAATGGGATTGTGCTGATTTTTCTGTGTTTTTCGATTTTTGACCTGTTGTTGGGGCCTTTTGACCAGGGGTAGTGAGTGGTGCATGGGCCTAGTCTTTCTGTGGGGTGTCTTGAATTTAAACATCATGGAGGGCATGGATGGCATGGGGATTGTGCTGATTTTTCTGTGTTTTTCGATTTTTTGGATTGTTCATGGGGACAGGCCATGTGGGTGGGGGCCATTTTGAGTGCTGGTACAGGCAGGCCCTGGCCATGTGCTAGGAGGCAAGTGGCCATTTTGAATGCAGGCTTTGTTGTTAGGCCTCCAACCATTTTGCCTACTTTTCAACCTTTATTTATGCCCAGGGGTAGTGAGTCTTGCATGGGCCTAGTCTTTCTGTGGGTTGTCTTGAATTTAAACATTATGGAGGGCATGGATGGATTGGGATTGTGCTGATTTTGCAGTGTTTTTCGATTTTTTTGTGCTCTATAACTGAACTGATGTTCCTCTGTCTTCCATTTTTTTTAGGTGCACAAGACTCAAGAGAACCACCAGTGCCAGGAAGAAGTCCTGCAGCGGTGTGTGTGTGCAGCATAACGTCACGCGACGTCACGTCTGGCCTCAGACAACTCTACAATTCGTGCAACTGCGGCCTGCTGTCTGACCTGCTCTGAAGAAGATGGCCCCAAAGAAAGGTCTCCGTAGCTCCTCTAGCAAGAAAGTTGCTAGTAAGGAGCAGAAGAAGCAAGTTACCAAGGAGGCTGGTGTGCCACCCGCCACGTTTTTTGGGAGAAAAAAAAAAAGTACGCCTGCAGCAGCAGGATCTGCTGGGGACCAAGCTGGGAGCAGCACCCCTGCTCCATTGGGTTCAGTGCCTCCACCACCACGCCAACTTAAGTCAAAGCCCTTGAGTGCTTCAGAGGCAGTCAGTGTACTTCTCCAATCACCATCGACCAGTGATGTTGGCTCATCGCAAGAAAGTAGCAGCAATGTCCCTGAATCAACACAGGTTGTTGTAACTCATCTGACAAGTGTTGAACAACCACAGCCGCAACAACAACACCATGTGCAAGTACACGCCCAAGTACATGTGGAAGGAGAGGCAGCAAAAGGAGATGCGCAAGCAAAGGTGCATGGAGGTTCACAAGTGCCCACAATAGTTGTTCCTCCCGAAGTAGGGGCACATCAGGAAATCGACAATGAAGCCGAGGTATCATTGGAAGCCACTCCTCCTGATGATCATTCATTGTCTTCCACATCCCTAGCAAGGAAAAGATCAAGGGGGGTGTCTACATCTTCTTCAAGCCCACCTCGTTCTGATGCAAGTGATCTGTCTTGGGAACCACAACTGCGGTCTGACAGTGAGGCACACCATGATCTGACACCGGTACCTAAGCGTAAAAGGAAGGTCGTCCAAAAACTCAAACCTATGGAGTGTGATGAGGCTCAACAAGAAGTGACAGATACTGCTGGTGATGAAGCCTCTCACGATGACGACGAGCCAGTCATCACAAAGGTCACTGCAGCCCCACCGGGCATGCAGCAGAGAGACATTTTGACCCTATCCCGAGAAGCTGCTGAGCGTGATGATGATGTCGGCGAGGAGGCAATGGAAATGGAATCATTAGATTTGGAGTTAAGTAGTACACCAAAACCTACCGCTTCCATATTTCTTCCTCGCAAGAAGGTACCCACCTCGTCCTCGACCTCAATTCGTGGTGGTGAAAGTGCAAAACATACTGAAGTTCGGCAATCCACATCCTCCACTTCATCTGGCATTAGCAGCAGGACCACCACCACCAGTATCGCCGCCTCCTCCGGCCCCCAAAGACATTTCAAGTCTCCAGTTTGGGACTTCTTTAGTGTTTGCCCAAAAAAGGAAAACGTAGCCATTTGTAGCATTTGTAAGCTTCGAGTTAGTCGTGGTAAGTTTGGTACCAACTATGGTACCGGAGGCCAGAGAGGTCATCTTAGGAGAACGCACGATGTCCAATGGTTTGCGCACCTACACGCGATCAAGGAAGCCCGAATTGCACGCAATGAAAACGTTGATTTTTCATCTGATGATGACGAGGAGGAAGAAGACGATTCAAACACTTCACTAACACCCAGTTCCCCTGTCAGCAGCACACCCCATGGGAGCCACACTAAGAGTGTGGGAGAGAGTGAGACATCAATGCGGAAAAGTTCATCAGCGAGCGTAACTGGGTCGAAGAGATCATCATCATCCCGTAAATCCTTGGTCCAGGGCAACATTAAAAAGATGTTGTTTACAGAAGCGCAATATGAACGCAACCACCCAATGACCCGTCTGTATAACACTAAGCTGGCTAAAATGCTAGCTCTGGACCTTCTCCCTTTTTCTTTTGTAGAAGGGGTTGGTTTTCTAGAATTAGTGGCAGCGCTCTGCCCTAAATGGAAGGTTCCTAGCCGGTTCTATTTTGCCCGAGTTGCGGTTCCAGCACTACATGAAGATGTTCTGAAGGTGATTGGGGCAGCTTTGCAGAAGAGTGCTGTTCACACTATACATCTGACAACAGACATGTGGACCAGTGGCGCAGGCGCTGATTACATGTGCATCACTGCACACTGGGTCTCTTTTTCAGGGGCTAAAGCAAAGCTAAACACAGGTGTTGACACGAACATTGTTTTTAAAGCTGCTCGGAAACATGCAACACTAGCCATGTTTGGTTTGGAGAAACGTCACACAGCAGAAAACATTTTGGATGTCTTTAACACAAAGGTCCTTAACTGGCTGTCCCCACTAAAACGCAAGGTTGGTTATGTTTCCACGGACAATGGCGCCAATATAGTTAAGGCCATGAGGGACGGTTACTATTTCAGAGTGCCGTGTTTGGCGCACTGTATAAACCTGGTTGTCCAAAAATTCTTGGGTAATAAAGGCAGTGCAGCGTACAGTGTATTGGAGACCTGCCGAAAAATGTGCAAGCATTTCAGCCATTCTTTTAAGGCCCGGAAGCAGCTGAGGAGCCTGCTATATCAACGTCAAATGCCAGTGAAAGCACTCATCCAGGAGGTGGTAACACGTTGGAACTCAACCTTCTACATGCTTGAGCGTCTGTATGAGCAGTATACGGAACTCGATCAATATTTCCTTAAAGAGGGTACAGAGGAGCTGAGGATGGGTGGGCCGCAATGGAACATAGTTGAAAGCCTGACACGCATGCTTCGTCCTTTTGAGTTCTTCACGCGTGCAGTCAGCAAGGAGGACTCTAATTTGGGAAAAGCTATCCCATTGTTGTACATGCTGGAGGACCAACTGAAGGAGGTGTGTTCTGTGTTTGGAAAAGATGACAAAAACCAAGACTCTTTGCTTCTGGCTGAGCAATTATTAGAGCTCCTACAAGGTGATGAACGTCTTAAAAAGATCCACTCAGAACAGCATTACATTTGTGCTACTATTCTGGATCCACGCTACAAAAAGGCGCTGGCAGGCCAAGCATTCTTTCCTTTTGATGATGAACATGTTCCAAAGTACAAACGTTGGCTAGCCTTGTCAGCCAAGAGGTTTGAAACAGAACGGCTGGAAATTGAAGGAAATGGCAGTACATCAGCAGGCCATCCCCAGTCAAAACAATCCACTTCTGCACCTGTGGCTGTGGCACAAGTGACCTCTCAGCCGTTAAAGACACCGGCAACCGGATCATCTGCACGAAACACAACAGAAACATTGGAGGCTGAAGAGGATTGGCTAGCTCTGCGTGGGTTTGGTTCTCAAAAGGTCAGAGGCACAGCAAGAGCTAAGCAAAGTGGAGGAACCTTGGATGAGGACCTTGAGTCGATGGTGAAGGACTATCTGAATGACTCAACAGAGGTCTATGTTAATTCTGACCCATTGGCGTATTGGCATGGGAAAAAAGAATTGTGGCCACAGCTCACCAACCTGGCTTTAAACTACTTGTCTTGCCCACTCGCAAGCGTGTCTTCTGAACGGGTTTTCAGTGCGGCTGGTGGGATTGTAACTCCCAAACGGAGCCGCCTCTCGCCCAAAAATGTGGAGAGGTTAACAATGATCAAGATGAATCAGCACCTCATACCACCAGATTTCAGAGTACGAGAGAGCGTGCCGGATGAAGAGGAGGTGGCCAGCAACATAGATGAGGGAATTTCTACTCTGTCAGGTGACACTGAGCTCACCCTGTCTGAATTCGCAGAGTATGATGACGAAGCCTTATTCTCATTCCTGGACCGTGATACCGAGCCCTGAAAATGAGACAACGAATCAATAACTTTCTTTTTCGTCCCTATTCACTTTTATTCCTGTGTGTCTGTCTTTCTTTGTTGTGCACAGTTAATATATTTCAAACTTTAATCAGATAATCACAAAATCAAGCCCATCAGCAGAACTGTCTTCGCTGGTTTGCTAATTGATTTGAAGTTGCCGCAGTCTGCATTCCTCAGGTTCACAAGTTCAGAAGAACATGCTCCTCTATCCTCCTCCTCCAGACTCCTATTTCCATCAAACCAGAGGGCTGGTTTACGCCCAATGAAGAAAGACTCAGCACTTGTGGGGGTGTTGTTGTACCTCTTTGCAGGTGAGTTGACGGCTCTGGGGCCATTGTTGGGAAGCTCTAATACCGGATAAAAGTGGTTTGGACCAAATCCCAGGAAGAAATTTTTTTGTGTTTTTGATGACTTGCTTGCCTTTTAGGTGCTCTTAGGGAAGGTTCCGTCTGTTTGTGGGTGAGTTTCGTGGTCTGGGAGCATTGCTGGGACACTCTAATCTTGATTGCATTTGCTTTTCAGGAAATCCGACGTGCCAACCCCGACTTATGGCCTAGCTACGCAGCGCGTTTGGACCGAAGGCCGAGAAATATTGCAAGTATGAGATTTTGCTTTTGGCCTGTTTGGGGGTGTTATGCTTCTTGGCGGGTGGGTTGGCGGGTCTTGGGGCATTCCTGGGAAGGTCTAATACCGGGTAGAAGTGGTTGGGACAAAATCCAGGCCGATTTTTTTTTGGCTATTTCTGACATTTTGCTCTATGTAGCGTTTTCGGGGGCCTGTTTGGGGGGCTTCCTAGTGTTTGTGGGTGGGTTTCGTGGTCTGGGAGCACTGCTGGGACACTCTAATCTTGATTGCATTTGCTTTTCAGGAAATCCGTCGTGGCAACCCCGACTTATGGCCTAGCTACGCAGTGCGTTTGGACCGAAGGCCCAGAAATATTGCAAGTATGAGATTTTGCTTTTGGCCTGTTTGGGGGTGTTATGCTTCTTGGCGGGTGGGTTGACCGGTCTTGGGGCATTCCTGGGAAGGTCTAATACCGGGTAGAAGTGGTTGGGACAAAATCCAGGCCGATTATTTTTTGGCTATTTCTGACATTTTGCTCTATGTAGCGTTTTCGGGGGCCTGTTTGGGGGGCTTCCTGGTGTTTGTGGGTGCGGTTCGTGGTCTGGGAGCACTGCTGGCTATATATACTTTACTTTGCAAGAGGTTTGAAGCAAATCCATGGTGGCAGAGGGGAGTTAGGGCCTAGCTGCAGAGCGCGCGCGGAGTGATTTGGGAAATTTGTGAAAAATTGACTAAGTCCCCATTTTTGTACTTTTGCTCTTTGGCTGTTTGGGGGTCTTCTACTCGTTTTCTCCTGGGTTGACGGCTCTGGGGCCATTGCTGGGAAGCTCTAATACCGGATAAAAGTGTTTTGGACCAAATCCCAGGCGGAAATTTTTTTGTGTTTTTGATGACTTGCTTGCCTTTGAGGTGCTCTTAGGGGGGGTTCCGTCTGTTTGTGGGTGAGTTTCGTGGTCTGGGAGCACTGCTGGGACACTCTAATCTTGATTGCATTTGCTTTTCAGGAAATCCGTCGTGGCAACCCCGACTTATGGCCTAGCTACGCAGTGCGTTTGGACCGAAGGCCCAGAAATATTGCAAGTATGAGATTTTGCTTTTGGCCTGTTTGGGGGTGTTATGCTTCTTGGCGGGTGGGTTGGCGGGTCTTGGGGCATTCCTGGGAAGGTCTAATACCGGGTAGAAGTGGTTGGGACAAAATCCAGGCCGATTTTTTTTTGGCTATTTCTGACATTTTGCTCTATTTAGCGTTTTCGGGGGCCTGTTTGGGGGGCTTCCTGGTGTTTGTGGGTGAGTTTCGTGGTCTGGGAGCACTGCTGGCTATATATACTTTACTTTGCAAGAGGTTTGAAGCAAATCCATGGTGGCAGAGGGGAGTTAGGGCCTAGCTGCAGAGCGCGCGCGGAGTGATTTGGGAAATTTGTGAAAAATTGACTAAGTCCCCATTTTTGTACTTTTGCTCTTTGGCTGTTTGGGGGTCTTCTACTCGTTTTCTCCTGGGTTGACGGCTCTGGGGCCATTGCTGGGAAGCTCTAATACCGGATAAAAGTGTTTTGGACCAAATCCCAGGCGGAAATTTTTTTGTGTTTTTGATGACTTGCTTGCCTTTGAGGTGCTCTTAGGGGGGGTTCCGTCTGTTTGTGGGTGAGTTTCGTGGTCTGGGAGCACTGCTGGGACACTCTAATCTTGATTGCATTTGCTTTTCAGGAAATCCGTCGTGGCAACCCCGACTTATGGCCTAGCTAAGCAGTGCGTTCGGACCGAAGGCCCAGAAATATTGCAAGTATGAGATTTTGCTTTTTGCCTGTTTGGGGGTGTTATGCTTCTTGGCGGGTGGTTTGGCGGGTCTTGGGGCATTCCTGGGAAGGTCTAATACCGGGTAGAAGTGGTTGGGACAAAATCCAGGCCGATTTTTTTTTGGCTATTTCTGACATTTTGCTCTATGTAGCGTTTTCGGGGGCCTGTTTGGGGGGCTTCCTGGTGTTTGTGGGTGAGTTTCGTGGTCTGGGAGCACTGCTGGGACACTCTAATCTTGATTGCATTTGCTTTTCAGGAAATCCGTTGTGGCAACCCCGACTTATGGCCTAGCTACGCAGTGCGTTTGGACCGAAGGCCCAGAAATATTGCAAGTATGAGATTTTGCTTTTGGCCTGTTTGGGGGTGTTATGCTTCTTGGCGGGTGGGTTGGCGGGTCTTGGGGCATTCCTGGGAAGGTCTAATACCGGGTAGAAGTGGTTGGGACAAAATCCTCGCGGAAAAGCCTTTTGGCACTTTTTGTAACTTAGGGTTCGTTAGGGTTAGCCCTAGCAGCAGGATTGCATGTGTTTCGGGGTGTTCTAGATTTTTCCAACTGAGTTCTGGGGTCTTAGAGCACTCGTGAGAATGTGTAATTGTGGTTGCAAGTCATTTGAAGAAAATCCATGGTGGGAAAGGGGGGATTTGGCATAGTTAAAGAAAGCCTTTGCCACTATTCTTAACTTAGGGTTTGTTAGGGTTAGCAGTATTTCTATTGCATGTGTTTGAGTGGGGGGGATTTCGAGTCTTGGAGCGATGCTGGCTATGGCTACTTTTGCTTGGTTGCTTGCAAGTGGTTTGAATGCAATCCACGGTGGGTAATGGGTAATTAGGAAGGGGGTACTTCGGCCTACTTTTACTTTCAAAGTAAGTTTTGTCACCAGTTTTCTGCTAGGCCTCGTTTTTTGAGATTTGATTGGGGGTCTTCTACATTTTTGCGACTGGCTTTAGTAAGGGTCTGGGTGGGAGCACTGCTAGGAAGATCTAATTTTGTTCTAAAACACAGTTTACAGTACACCTAGCTTGAGGGGCAAGATCCGCTACATTAATTTGCCCATACTTATTTATCCTTCAAAAGGTGACTCAGAGTACGCACTTTCAAAAATATTGTACTGTCTACTAGGAAAATCAAATTGTGACTTTTTGCACTCCACAGCCTACATACCTTATATTTATTTATCAGTGGTGTTGTAATATTATATCACTTCCTGTTTTTCGTTGAATAATTACAGGCCGGGTTTCAGTCTCTGCAATGGGGAAAAAAGGATGGAGTCAGGCTTCACAGTAGCGAGCCACAATTCAGCATCAGGCAGGCAGTGGACAGGGTGTCTTCTGGTGACCAACATCGATGGACGAAGCGTCGGCTGCAATGGAGGAGTGCCGCTAATAGGAGGATTTTTTTTCTGCAGGCAACTTACTTACCACTTCCAACAGGACCACTACAACCACATAGATACAGTATCCCTTGCCTTTTTCTCTGACTGTGACTGCATTTCTTGGATCTCTCTCTGCTTCTAAATTGATCCCTTAACACATCACTTAGTCCACTCCACTATCACATCTGCACCACACATAGTCATTTGTAAGTGCTCCTACGTAATTCGCAAGTCGCAGCACGCCCCAGGCCGTAGAGGACTGGGATGGCCCCAATGATGAAGCATGTCACCAAGGGGCAACCCTGGTGAGTGAGGGGACACCTAGAAAACAAGCAATTTCTCCTTTTCTATCTACTATACCTTCCAGACCAACCCCACTGAGTGTTGTTGTGAATGGATTTATAGTGACCAGCAAGGCTCTCGGGTATCTGGCTAAGTACAGAGACCTTATGTTGAATATCGTTATCAATAATTCCACACAGGCCCTGTACTGTCGCATTCTTTCTTCCACAGTTGTCGAATGTACTACTTACTTTTCACTGACATGCATGCAGTAGTGCATGCACTTTCAAAGATTGATGGATAGGTTTGTACCCAAAGAATTGTTTATGTTCCATTGTTTGTCTATGCTGTGCTTTTTTTTACAGGGTGTCTTCTGGTGACCAACATCGATGGACGAAGCGTCGGCTGCAATGGAGGAGTGCCGCTAAAAGGAGGATTTTTTTTCTGCAGGCAACTTACTTACCACTTCCAACAGGACCACTACAACCACATAGATACAGTATCCCTTGCCTTTTTCTCTGACTGTGACTGCATTTCTTGGATCTCTCTCTGCTTCTAAATTGATCCCTTAACACATCACTTAGTCCACTCCACTATCACATCTGCACCACACATAGTCATTTGTAAGTGCTCCTACGTAATTCGCAAGTCGCAGCACGCCCCAGGCCGTAGAGGACTGGGATGGCCCCAATGATGAAGCATGTCACCAAGGGGCAACCCTGGTGAGTGAGGGGACACCTAGAAAACAAGCAATTTCTCCTTTTCTATCTACTATACCTTCCAGACCAACCCCACTGAGTGTTGTTGTGAATGGATTTATAGTGACCAGCAAGGCTCTCGGGTATCTGGCTAAGTACAGAGACCTTATGTTGAATATCGTTATCAATAATTCCACACAGGCCCTGTACTGTCGCATTCTTTCTTCCACAGTTGTCGAATGTACTACTTACTTTTCACTGACATGCATGCAGTAGTGCATGCACTTTCAAAGATTGATGGATAGGTTTGTACCCAAAGAATTGTTTATGTTCCATTGTTTGTCTATGCTGTGCTTTTTTTTACAGGGTGTCTTCTGGTGACCAACATCGATGGACGAAGCGTCGGCTGCAATGGAGGAGTGCCGCTAAAAGGAGGATTTTTTTTCTGCAGGCAACTTACTTACCACTTCCAACAGGACCACTACAACCACATAGATACAGTATCCCTTGCCTTTTTCTCTGACTGTGACTGCATTTCTTGGATCTCTCTCTGCTTCTAAATTGATCCCTTAACACATCACTTAGTCCACTCCACTATCACATCTGCACCACACATAGTCATTTGTAAGTGCTCCTACGTAATTCGCAAGTCGCAGCACGCCCCAGGCCGTAGAGGACTGGGATGGCCCCAATGATGAAGCATGTCACCAAGGGGCAACCCTGGTGAGTGAGGGGACACCTAGAAAAAAAGCAATTTCTCCTTTTCTATCTACTATACCTTCCAGACCAACCCCATTGAGTGTTGTTGTGAATGGATTTATAGTGACCAGCAAGGCTCTCAGGTATCTGGCTACAGAGACCTTATGTTGAATATAGTTATCAATATTTCCACCCACGCCCTGTACTGTCGCATTCTTTCTTCCACAGTTGTCGAAAGTACTACTTACTTTTAACTGACATGCATGCAGTAGTGTATGCACTTTCAAAGATTGATGGATAGGTTTGTACCCAAAGATTTGTTTATGTTCACATTTGTTTGTCCATGCTGTGCTACTTTTTCTTGTCTCCCAAAACCTTTCCCAAAAACCCCCGTACCCATCCATTTTTCAAACCCTAACCCTCTTCCCCCGGGCTGTGTGGTTTTGATTGATGTGTGACTAAATTACAGCAATAAATCCACACACTTGCTGGGGAGGATAAGGTGATAGCAACAGGCTGGTGAAGAAATCTGAGGATATATTCTTACTCTGCTTGACAAAGACCCATGGCTAATGTCAAAGAACTTCAACCGAATTAGTTATACTTTAACATTTGTTAGGCTACAATGTGGCACTGTTCTAGTGTACTTCTGTCACCTGCTATATTCTGTATTGTACCTTTGTATTGCTCAGGAGGACAAACCAGATTTCATTTTCTTTTTTTTCATAGGCAAGCAACTGCCACTGTGTCACACCACTAGTACCACCGCTATGAGGAAATTTTATCCGCCCAGGATTGCCAACCTTATTTGCTGTTTCCCGTGGAGCCAGCCCTGGGCCTAGCCCTACTTGCAAACAGAAATTACAGGTAAGATAGGCGTTTGGTTGGAGGTAGTATAATGGAGTATTAGGAGAGACGAGAGATTTGATTGACGGTAGTACTACTAAAGTCCTAGGACTATTCAGGAAAACAAACTTACTGTTATGTTAAACCCCCACCCACCAGACTCAAAAGCAGTAAAAAACAGGTATGGTCAGATAAAGTTTCAAAAAGTATATTTTTATAGCCCTAACAAAAGAATCTCCCGCAAGACCCTCCCTAACCCCAACGATTGTCCTTCAAAAGTCCCCAAAAATCACAACTCCCAATTCCCACCCCCCAAAAGTCTCTAAAAAAGGGGCAAGGGACACTATGGCAGGGTGCTGTTGGAATTAGCAGCCAGGGCATCATGCTCCTTGCGGAGGGTGGCAAGTTCGAAGCGGAGGCCCTCCACCACGTTCTTATAATTATGGACCTCCTGCTCCAGGTAGGACAGTCTGAGGGATAAGCGGCGCCGGTGTGCCTTGCAAATCCTGTGAGGGGCAGCTGCTTTCTTTGCTGCTGGGCGGTGGCGTTTGGCTTTGGTAGCCCGGCTCCGTACCGCTGGAGCACTGCGCTGGCTGGCAGCCCGCACGGAGGAGGATGCAGCTGTCCCAGTGGACGTTGTTGTTGTACCAGACTGCGTCTCCTCCTCCTCCAGGGCCACCAGCCGCCGATATTCAGCAACAGTGGCATCCAGCCTCCGTTGCCGGGCCATTCGAGCCAGCTCCTTCCTCCTTGATGGTGTCTTGGATTTGGAAGGAGCAACTACATGAAAAAAGAAAGACATAGTCTGTAACCAATGCTCCTTAAGATTAACACAAAATGATTGAGCAGAAAGTTGTCACAGTACAAGTAGCAAATTGAAAGCACAGTGCATAACTATTGAGGACAGTATCTATGTAACCTCCGACTTCTTCATCCTTGCTCTAACATTAGGGGGAGTTTAAGGAACAAATTCTACGAGCACTATGGACTTCTATTACAGTCGACTATGACAGTACACCACTCTTATTCTTCTTCTTCTCTCTTGTTTAGGAAAATTGGTACGTTATCTTATGCAAGCCGGCATAATGCCAGCGCAGTGAACTTGCACCCGAGAAAAACAGACGCACACCATGGTGAGTGAGACAGACTTGCGTTACTGTACCGGTCCAGTACATGCAGGTGGTGAAGCTCTTACTTTTCTATTACGGGTGGCACTGAGAATACTCTGTTAAAAGGGCTACTGCTTAATTAATTTAGCTTTCACCCTACAGTGCAAATGAGTATTAGAAAAGGAAAATGAAGAAGCTAAATTATCTGATTATCTATCACTTCACATGGGATGTATTTGATGACATATGGGATGACTTTAGGTGCTTTGCTTATTATTGAGTGAACAGTGATACCCCCACACATGAATGACGTACTACTACTAAACTAAAGTTATTAAGGGAGGTAGGGAGTGTCCACCGTAATAACTGGATATATGCTGTGCTTGCAGTTGCAATACAAACTACTGCTACTATTCATGGTAGTCTTTGGACAACGTTACAACTTCTTTTCCTTGCCTTTCCTACACTGGAACGGACGTGCGGGTGCGGTGTTACATGCTCTTCAAAGTAACACTTAGTTCATCCAGTGACCGTCTACTCTCTCTAGATTCACATATGCTATCTAAGAGTCAGATAGTACCATGAATGATCCAGGCATCCATCCATTCAAAGTATATTGCACACATACAGTTTCTGTCTCACCCACCCAGGCTGTTCTCCTTCCACCCATCCTTGCTTCATCATTCACCCAGCCATGCACCATACCATTTTCTTACCTTCCCAGCCACCTCGGGGACCAAGCAAACACATATCATTCTTCTTTGCCAGTCATCATTACATTTCTCGTGCTTCCACACTTACACCCTTCTTTCGCTTTTCGTTCATCCCATCCATCAAGTTCACCTCAGATCTGATTGGGATTCTTCTCGCCAAAAACTTCACAGCTAAGTCGAAGTACATTTAGAGGAGGCTACTACCTGTTTTTTTTATAATACACCCGTGCAGAAAGCACACTCTGCAGTCTTCAATCCCAATGAGTAAGGAATGTATAGCTTACCTCTGCCCGCCACCACCGTGTGAACCCTCACAGGCATGTCCTTGTCCGGCACTTGCACCGCCTCCTCCCCAGAGTTGTCCTCCTCGTCCAATGCCACCACCACCTCCGCGCTGGCCCCGTCTCCAGATGTTCCACCTACAAAGTACATTTAATAATGTTAGAATACACCACTCACTACTATATAATATTTGGTCTAGGAGGAAGAAAGAAATGTGAAAAAAAGTGTACAATTTAATAATTTTTGACTGTGTACTCTAGAGTAAAAATGTCCCTTTTTCCAGGGAAGGCTGTTGTCTTGCTGCACTTTTTGGCACAACTGATGAATGTTTGCTTTTTACTTTTTAACACGCACCACTTTTTCTCCTAACAGACAGAACCTTGACTTCTAAGAACACGAGCAGGATCAAGTTCAAACCAGGTGAGAGCTCGGCTCGACCACAAGAAATGTGTCCAATTAATCGTCAGCACTAAGCACTTTTCCATTTTCAGTTACACGTTCACTTTTATGACAAACTTGAATTTAATAAATGTGTTTACTTTTAATAAAGCTTTTAAACTTAAATAGACTCTGTGGTTTTTGGTCCTCCAGACTAGAGTGGATGAGCTAAAGGTTTTCGAATTTTTGCAAGCATGAGTCCGTGCCTCTGCCGTCGGTGACTTTGGGAGCTAAATGACTCTGCCACACTATCTAGTCAGTAAGGAGATTGGGGGTTCAACTACAAAGTCTGTTATCACTGAGGTATGTGGAAAGTCTAACAGTTAGAGCACCTATTATAATTGATAAGCTAAGCGATGCATTATTTAGTGTCCATAGTTCTGTTTGTGCAGATTTGTCCCTGCAACAGTAGTAGAATGGATTGTCCTCCTATCCAAACCAAAAGTAAAGTAGTATCTTATTATTTCTTGGTGGTGGTCATTCACCTTTTTATTGTTGGCAATGGTCAAAGCATAAACATTTAGAATACTTGAAAAGACATTATGGACAATCCCAGAGGACTACACTCAGTGCATAGACCTATTGCTGACTAGAATGGGAGTCCAATGGAAATGCCAAATGTGCAATCTTAGTTAGCTACACAGACAGACTAATAAGAATAATCTAGTAATACCACACGGAGTCATAGTCGAGGCAGGATAAGAATTTAGATCCTGTCTACAAGAAGATCAAAGACGATTTAGAAAAAATCGAATGAGGAACGCTAGGAAAAAATAAGTACTCTATATTAAAATTAAAACTTACTGGGGCCAGCAAAGGAGCCCTCGACTGCCCGGTCCTGGCCTGCATCGACAACAGCACCCTCCTCCTCCTCCTCCTGTGTCCTCCTCTTGCCCCTGGGGGAAGCTGATGTACAACATGAAAGAAAGAAAAACAGAAAACATGGATGATATTTCTCAACCAAATCAAATATTTAAAAAAGAACTAACAAAGTAACAAAATATTTTTGCGAAATAGCAAATAGGGAACGACTCCACGGGATATATTATTGACCAATCTCATGTGGTCGACTACGTCATTACTTTAGTATTGCTTGATTTGAGGACCGTCGAATTGGAAACTACCCTATGTAACTCACTAAACAAAGTACTAAAAAGGTTTGCCTAGGATTGGCAGGCAGCAGTCCGCAGCACGCAAAGTGACAGCCAAAGTCCATCGTGATTGAAGATCAGCGACAACACTAAAGTTTCCTACTACATTCACCAGTCATTAAAATACTCAAACTATTAATCCACCACCACTATTTCTTCTTATCGCCATGTGTACAAAGGAAGGACTGGACTTGAGTCTGTAGGGGCTGATTTAGAAGGCCCTTCCGGCTCTTTTGCTCCATTGTTGCGTGACTTTTGTGACGCAGCGACAGCACAAAAGAGGCGCAATGGTGCGGCGTATATTAACAACGTGACGCATCTGGGAGATGCATCACGTTGTAAAGCCCTGCGCCAATAGGGGTGTTCCGGCGCAAGGGAGGGCGTTCCTGCGCAGGAACGCATCCTAAAACTGGCTGAGGGAAATCTACAAGATTTCAATCAGTCACTTTGAGGACAATGATGCGTGACTCAAACCCTGCGCCTGCTTGAAGCAGACGTACGGCTTGACGCAGCATTGGGGAGATAGGGCACCCCAGAGCATTGATGGAGCTGCACCATCGTTGCGACGCAACTCCAGCAATGCGCCGCCTTTACGGCACAGATGCGTAACGCTTTGGTGACGTTTTGGGCCCATGGCGCGCCGCATTGTAAATACGGCGCACCATGGGTGATGGTGGCGTGACGCACAATTACTGGCGCATCCCTGCAACTTTGCAGGGATGCGCCGGTAATTAAAAATCTGAACCTTAGTGTGTAGCATTACGCAGTTCTTTCAACTACACTCATACATAATTTCACAGGCCAATGAAATGAACACAAAATCTAAAACAAATAAGCATAGTAGCAACACTACTGAGAAGAAGGAGAGCAGTGTACCTGAAATGCACAGAAGATTTTGAAATAAAATTTACCTACAATGTAATGAGCAGCATTATTGCTCTTGGTAAAAAACAAAAATTTGCAATATAATAACACAGCAGGAGAAAACATAGTAGTAAAGACATAGCTACTACTACTCACCAAGCCCGGGGATCTCAAGGCCAAGGAGGTCGAGCAGATCTCGCTCACGGGTCAGGACATCCGTCCAGCGGTGGGTGGCCTGGTTGTAGGTGCGCCAGACCCGAGAGTGGTGGTAAATGGCCTGGCACACCTTCTCCCACCGCTTCCGGCGCTCCCGGGCCCCGTACCCGGCACTGATCTTGCCGCCTCCCATGATGGTCCTGGGGAGGCGGCGCTGAACATAAAAAATGAGTTGGGCCACCTCCTCCGGGGTAAAGATCTCCCGTGGCATCACTAGCTCCCCCCTCAAACGCCCGCACGGGAGCCGGACACGGGGTGCGGGACCCTTCCCCTTCTCGGGATGCTTCCCGGCTCCCTTCACCATGGTCTGGGCGGAAAGGAATAAAGAAAATAGAATAGGGAAGAGAAGAAAAGAAAAGAGTTTACAAAAGTAGTTTAAAATTAACCAAAAGTAGCAGTAAACACAAAAATATAGGGCTAGAAAAATAGAGGGATAGATAATAAGTAAAATAGATCAAAAAAAACTTCAAACAAGCAAAGGATGGCAGAGATTGACAGAGGATACAAAGACCATGCCCAGAACCATAGCAATGAATGAGAAACAAGATGGCCGCGCCCGTTCACGACCGCGCGGGTAAGTTCGCGCGAGATTTTCCTTGCGAACACGCGCAAGACTGTACTGGCAAGCCGCGGACTTTGCGAGATTACACTTCGCGCCCGGAAACGGAAATACGTCAGGCAAACAAGATGGCTGCGCCCTTGAACGACCGCAAGGGTAACTTCGCGTCTTGCGCTACGAGCGGCTCGCAAAAACGCACAAAACCTTGCCAACTAACACGCCGCAAAAAAAACAAATTGCATATTCGCACGAATTTGCGGCTTCCGAATCCGATCTCGCGCGTGTTCGCACCCCGCGAACCCCGCGAAATTGCAGAAAAACGAGTTTTTCAAAACTGAAAGCACTCGGCAGGGGCAAGAGTTCAAACTCATCATTAGTAACAATTCCCGGTAGTGCTTCCTGACTGGGGCCCCTCCAGAATTCAGTTGCTAGTTGCAACAATTGTATGACCCTGCTCTGACCCTCACAGCAGGCTCATACAATAGCTACAAGTAGGCCACAAAGAAGGTCCTGGGGGAAAAAAATGCACTGCAACAGAAAGCAAAATTACAGATAAGGAAGCAGGTGCCAGACTGGAATTTTAAAACAGTGACACATTAATAAACTAACCCCAAATTAATTCATCTCAGTTGAAGCAGGGCTGGTGTGCTTGCTTTTCCCCCCCATAATCTACAGTAATGATGAACCAGAGGGTGGCATTGATGTAACAGAGGGTTGCAGTGGTGAAACAGAGGGTGCTGGGAACCTGTGATGATGAACCAGACGTAGAAACAACATAATTCGCGACCGTTGCGCGACAAAATGTAAGTTCGCAATTGCGAACTGGTACGAAACCCTCGCGAACTGGCAGAAATCCTTGCGAACACAAAAAAAAAAAAAATCCGCAAATTCGCAAGAATTCGCGGATTTTGCGGATTGCGAGTTCGCAAATCCGCAAAATTCGCGAACGCGAGATTCGCAAAATTCGCCCATGCTTAGTGCCTATGTGCTCCCTGTGCGACTCTGTAATTCAGCTCAAAGTCTGGAGCGCCCAGACCTCCCATACTGTATGGTAGCGTGAGGACTTGCCATTGGACCCGTGCCTGTTTGCCTGCCCAGGCGAGCTTAAGCATGGATTGTTTCAGTCTCTGAAACAAGACTCGCGGGAGCAACATGGGGATATTTATGAACAAGAACAGCAGCCTAGGCAACACCACCAATTGAGATGCGCCCCATCAATGACAGTGGGAGGCACCACCAGGCCTCTACATCATCCTTCAATCTGCTAATGGCCACACCATAGTTCTCTAGGAGCACTATCTCCGAGTCCGTATGTAGTTGGATTCCCAAATATCTAACGGAATCCACAGACCACTGCAGAGGGAACTCCATCTCGAATTCCTTTGTGTTTGGCGTGAGAGGGAAAGCTATGGACTTCACCTAGTTAACTCTCAAGCCTGAGAGTGCTCCAAAGTGTACTACTTCCCTAAGTACCGCTGGCAAGTTATTCTCGGGGTCGCGTACATATAGCAGCGTATCATCAGCATAAGCGGACACTACGATTTTGGATGTAGGGAAGCCTATGCCCTCGTTCCCATGATATTCTCTGAGTGCACATGCCAGTGGCTCCACCACTAGGGCATACAGCAAGGGTGACAGTGGGCAGCCCTGTCTAGTCCCTTTGGTTATGGCAAAGGGTTCCGTAACTAAATTGCCCACTCTAACCCTCGCCCTGGGACTGTTGGAATTAATGTAATGCAGTACCCGTTCCGGCCGTTCTCTTTGCCTGTTCCCAGGTCTTTACCATCCCGTCTTGGAACATGTCCCCTGTCGTCCGAATGTTCAGTTTGTGAAGTGCGTTTATCACACCCTTGTCTCTACAGGGGGTCAACCAGAGGGCCCACTCCACCGGCATGGATGGGGAATACAGCAGTGCTCCCCCTTGTTGCTGCAGTAGGCAATGCCTTGCATGATTAGTGGTAGTTATAGAATCTAGTAACCCAGTTATACGGTCGACCGGTTTGAATATCGTCGCTGCTAAGGAGAGAGGGTCTGCAAATAATCTTTCTATTCTGACATGCAGGATATTCGAGTCTCCATGGATCCAGGTGTGCCTATGTGCTCCCTGTGCGACTCTGTAATTCAGCTCAAAGTCTGGAGCGCCCAGACCTCCCATACTGTATAGTAGCGTGAGGACTTGCCATTGGACCCGTGCCTGTTTGCCTGCCCAGGCGAGCTTAAGCATGGATTGTTTCAGTCTCTGAAACAAGACTCGCGGGAGCAACATGGGGATATTTATGAACAAGAACAGCAGCCTAGGCAACACCACCAATTGAGATGCGCTCCATCAATGACAGTGGGAGGCACCACCAGGCCTCTACATCATCCTCCAATCTGCTAATGGCCACACCATAGTTCTCTAGGAGCACTATCTCCGAGTCCGTATGTAGTTGGATTCCCAAATATCTAACGGAATCCACAGACCACTGCAGAGGGAACTCCATCTCGAATTCCTTTGTGTTTGGCGTGAGAGGGAAAGCTATGGACTTCACCTAGTTAACTCTCAAGCCTGAGAGTGCTCCAAAGTGTACTACTTCCCTTAGTACCGCTGGCAAGTTATTCTCGGGGTCGCGTACATATAGCAGCGTATCATCAGCATAAGCGGACACTACGATTTTGTATGTAGGGAAGCCTATGCCCTCGTTCCCATGATATTCTCTGAGTGCACATGCCAGTGGCTCCACCACTAGGGCATACAGCAAGGGTGACAGTGGGCAGCCCTGTCTAGTCCCTTTGGTTATGACAAAGGGTTCCGTAACTGAATTGCCCACTCTAACCCTCGCCCTGGGACTGTTATACAAGGTGCCAATCATTTGCAAGAATACCGGGCCTAATCCCATCCTCGTCAGTACCTGCCTCATGAAGGGCCACTTTATGGAGTCAAAGGCCTTCTCCATGTCTAAGAATACTGCAATTGCCTAAGTATCCTGCCTTACCTGCTGCATTTTCCCAAAAACCTTGCAAATGGTATATGTAGGGTTTCTACTCTGAATAAATCCCGCCTGTTCCGGGGCCACTAGTTGCAGAGCCAGGAGTGCTAGTCGATTAGCCAAACTTTTCGCATAGATCTTGGTGTCCACGTTCAAGAGTGAAAGGGGGCGGTAGGAGCTACACTCCTCCGGAGGCTTACCCTGCTTGGGGATAGCCACCAAAATTGCCTCCCGCATCGTCTGTGGCATGCAGCCCGTTATGCACAGGTTGTCAAAGAGTGCTGCCAGGTGTGGAAGCAGAAGATCTATAAACGCCTTATAGAAACCCATCCTGAGGCCGTCAGCGCCCGGGGCACTCCCAGATCGCATGCTTGCCAGGGCCTCCACTATCTCGTCCTTCTCTATGGGAAGCATAAGGAATTCCCTGTGTGTGTTTGTAAGTGACGGGAGGTTGATGTGTTCCAAATAGTCTTGGATCTCCTCATCTAGGTCCCCTGCTCTTGACGTGTACCAGTCTGCGTAGTAATGTTGAAACCGTTTCGCTATGTCAGCTTCTTCTGTTAGGGTCTCTCCCTCCTCGGACTTCACTGCAGTGATTAGTGTTCTCCTCCGTTTCTCACTTAGCACCCTTGCAAGTACCGATCCTGGTCTGTCTCTCTTTCCATACGTGCGTGCTGATGCATATTTCCCCATATGCTTAACTTCCCTGTCTGCCTCCTCATGGTATTCGTCTAGTAATACCTTAATCTCCTCCTCTAATTCCCTACCATTGTCCGTCACCTGGTGCATTTCCAAATGCCTCAGTTTCTGTTCTAAGTCACCTAATCTTTGTCTTATGGCTTTAAGGACCCCCGCGTGTTTAGTTATTGCTATGCCCCGAACATAAACCTTAAACGCCTCCCATATTGTTTGAAAGCTGTCGACTGAGCCTACGTTTGCCTCAAAGTACGTTTCTATTGCCTCCGCAAGCTCCCCCTTGAGAGTGAATCCAGCAGCGAGTAGGGTGGAAAACGCCATGTAAATGGTTGTATCGTTTTCTTAGGGGTAGTGAGGGCTAGCAGTAACGGTAAATGGTCTTAGAGTGTACGTGGCAGAACTCTGCAGTCTCGGATGTGACCCAGCAGTGACACGGAGGCCAACCAGTAATCTATGCGAGTGTGTATGTTGTGGAAGGCTGAGTAGTGCGTGTATTTTCCCTGTTCCGCATAGTGTATTCTCCACACATCCTCGAGCTCCATACTGACCATCACGCTGTCTAGCATTTTCGCAGCCGCAGCTGGCCTCCGTGTGGGCCCCGCCGATCTGTCCAGGTCTGGGTCCCTCACCAGATTGAAATCCCCACCTCATAAAAACTGTGCTATGTGGTATCTACGTGTGGCTGCTGCCATTGTTGTGTAAAACTCTGGGCAATCATAGTTAGGACTGTATACGTTCACTAACACCAAGTCAATACCCTGTCCCTTACATTGAGATATTACAAAACGCCCTTCTGAGTCCGCTCTCAGCAATTCTAGTGAGTACGCTGACCTTCGGTTCACCCATGTCAGCACGCCCCTGGCATGTGTAGTGAAGCCTGCCAAGGTTATATTGCCTGCAAGCCCCTGCTGCGCAGCATCGCACTCGCCTGCGGGAGGTGGGTCTCTTGGAGCATGGCTACATCAATATTCTGCCTGTGCAGGTAGATCAAAACTTTGCACAGCTTGCGGTGGTCGTTGAGCCCCATGACATTCCACATCAGCGCTGTTATACTATCTGCACTGCGAGCGCATCTGCCTATGCCTGTCCTGCAATCTGTGCCATCACAGTATATAGTAGGTTCTAGTTTGCTGTGCTCTGTATGCAAAAACCAAAACAACCCCTCTGAACATTCCCCAATCCCCTTTTGCATCTCGACCTTCCCCTCCCACAGTTGGCCTCCACCAACATGGTCACACAGTACCCCAAGACCCACCCTACCCGCCCCTTAACACTCCCCCCAAACATACCCTGCAACAGGTTCTTTGTGGTGCTTAGCACAAGTGGGCAGAGGTCGCTCCGTATACAAAGAATGTAGTTTTATCTTCCTTTGCGTAGTGCCCTTGCACCCTGTAGTCGTGCCACTGCATCTGCATAATTTTATACTATAAATTCTCATGCACGCCTGGTGCATACCCGCACGCTTCACCCCTTAGGGGGCCAGTGTTACATCTGGTCCGGACCAGAACAGTCTCACACTGCTGGCGATAAGTGGCTCTCTACTCCCTCCCATCCATAACTATGTCTGGCGCTACGGCTCCGCCGCCATTTTAGCACTTCACTGTGTCACCCATCTATCCCTCCCCACCACCGGCAGAGAGCGGGACCAGACATCAGAGGGCCATGCCCCCCCCGATCTCACCCCCCTCCGCAAATGTTCTGCATTATCAGTCCTGCTCCTCCATCGAGACACCAGTTGCTTCATCAACCGCCTGCTGTTCCGGGGCTTTGCGTTGTTCTTTCGACCACCCCTTCAGTGCCTGGCCTGCTGTAAGGCCTTCGGCTCCGTGAATATATGGGATCAGCCCTGTCGGTTCACTCGTAACTTTGCAGGGTACAGCATAGCATAGTCGATGCCCACGTTTCACAGTTGCCTCTTCATTGGTGCGAAGTATTTACGTGCTTCCTGCACCCTCACTGTAAAGTCTGGATAGATCGCAATATCCGAACCCTCAAACCTGAGCGACTTCTTCTCCCATGCCATGCGCAACGCCACGTTCCTATCCCTATAATTAAGCAGTTTTGCCATGATGGGGCGCGGCAGGGCACCCGGCCAAGGTCAGGGGCTGAGGGATCGATGTGCTCGTTCCACTACAAACATCACAGAGAAAACGCCCTCTCCAAGCAGCGTGACCAACAGCTTCTCTACAAACAGTTCCATATTCCCCGTGGGGGTCGTCTCCAGCAGGCCAGTGATTCTCAGCTTGCAGCGCCGCGAGCGGGCCTCCAGATCCTCAGTCTTATCCTGCGAGGTTTACATGAGTTTCCCCAGTTTCTTATGGTCCTTGTCCAGAGTGGTTTGCGCCTCCTCCACCTCCGTGATCCGTCTTTCCGACATGTCCAGTCTTTCTGCGTGCTTGTCCATTGTTTCCGGCATTCTATCCATTCTGTAGGTCGGGGCATCCATTTTCTTGCCCAGCGACGCTATCCTGCTCTGTAAACTTCTCATCCAGCAAAGACATCGCCTTTAGCCACGCCACAGAACCCCACTGGACGGACCACAGATGCATCCACTTCACCTTCAGAAGAACGACGATCCACCACCACCAGCAACAGGTTGCCCGAAGAAGCTGGAACAAGATCACAGCCGACCAGCTCGCCGCTTCCCTGAGCCAGCACCCTCTGGCCAGCTCAGCGAACCCCAGCCAGGCCGCCGACAACCTCTCGAAGTGGATCAGCAAATGCGCAGACGAACTCGCCCCTCTGAGGATCCCACCCAGCAGACCCGGCAGTAAGAGAGCCCCATGGTTCACCGACGAACTCAAGACTCCAAGAAGAACTGCCGAGCCCTCGAGAAAGCCTGGAGAAAGGAACCCACGCCGGACAACAGGACCACCCTCAAGCTCGCCACCCGGAAACACCACCAACTGATCCGCACCGCCAAGAAAACGGCTTTCAAGAACCGACTGGACAACAACGCACACAACTGCAAGGAACTCTTCAACATTGTGAAAGAGCTCTCCAACCCCAACGCCGGAAACAACGACATCACCCCATCGCAAGACCTCTGCAACTCCCTCGCCTCCTACTTCCACAACAAGATCGCGGACATACACAACAGCTTCAGCACTCAACCGACGCACGCCACGACCGCAGCAAAGCCGCCCACCACCACCCTCCGCGCCTGGACCCCGGTCAACACCGAAGACACCGTCCGCATGATGAACTCCGTCCACTCCGGATCTCCGACCGACCCCTGCCCTCACCACGTCTTCAACAAAGCCGACGCTGTCATCGCACCCCACCTGCGGGACATTATCAACACCTCATTCGACACCGCCACCTTCCCCGAGAGCTGGAAGCACGCCAAACTCAGCGCTCTACTCAAGAAACCTACAGCAGACCCCACCGAACTCAAGAATTACCGCCCCATCTCTCTACTCCCGTTTCCAGCCAAAGTCATCGAGAAGACCGTCAACAAACAGCTGGCCACCTTCCTCGAGACGAATGGATCCCTCGACCCATCGCAGTCCGGATTCCGCGCCAACCACAGCACCGAGACCGCCCTCATCGCCGCCACCGACGACATCCGAGCCCTGATGGACAACGGAGAAACAGCGGCCCTCATCCTCCTAGACCTCTCCGCGGCTTTCGACACGGTCTGCCACCGCACCCTAGTGCAGCGCCTCAGCAACGTCGGAATCCAGGAGAAGGCACTGGAATGGATCGTCTCCTTCCTCGACGGAAGAACACAGAGAGTCCGCCTACCACCGTACAAGTCAGAGGCCACCGAAGTCATCTGCGGCGTCCCTCAAGGATCCTCGCTGAGCCCTACTCTCTTCAACGTCTACATGAGCCCCCTCGCGGCCATCGCACGCCAACACAACCTCAACATAATCTCCTACGCCGACGACACCCAGCTGATCCTCTCCCTGACCAACGACCCCGCCACCGCCAGAGCCGACCTGCACGAAGGGATGAAAGAGGTAGCCGAGTGGATGACGACGAGCCGCCTGAAACTGAACTCAGACAAGACGGAGGTCCTCATCCTGGGCTCCTCTCCCTCCGCCTGGGACAACTCCTGGTGGCCCCCCGCCCTGGGCACCGCACCCAAACCGACGAACCACGCGCGCAACCTGGGCTTCATCCTGGACTCCTCCCTCTCCATGACCAGGCAAGTCAACGCCGTCTCCTCGTCGTGCTTCAACATCCTGCGCATGCTTCGGAAGATCTTCTGGTGGATCCCCACGGAGACCAGGAAGACCGTCACCCAGGCCCTCGTCACCAGCCGACTGGACTACGGCAACGCACTCTACGCCGGAACCACCGCCAAGATCCAGAAGAGACTCCAGCGCATCCAGAACGCCTCAGCCAGACTCATCCTCGACATCCCACGACACAGCCACATCTCCGGACACCTAAGAGACCTGCACTGGCTCCCGGTCAACAAGAGAATCACCTTCCGTCTCCTTACCCACGCACACAAAGCTCTCCACGATCAAGGCCCGAGCTACCTCAACAACTGCATCAACTTCTACGCTCCCAAACGCCACCTCCGATCTGCCAGCCACGCCCTCGCCGCCGTCCCACGCATCCGTAGAGCCACTACAGGAGGAAGGTCCTTCTCCTACCTGGCCGCCAAGACCTGGAACTCCCTCCCGGCCGACCTGCGCCTGACCCAAGACCACCTCTCCTTCAGGAAGAAGCTCTAGACCTGGCTGTTCGAGCAGTAGCGGCACCCCGCCCCCCCCAAGCGCCTTGAGACCCTACGGGTAGGTAGTGCGCTCTATAAATGTCTTTGATTGATTGATTGATTTCCATAGATAAGAGTAAACTGCGTATGTCCGTGCCGGCGGGTTCGCTCTATGCTGCGGGCATTCTTGCGACTTCTGCATCAGCTGCGTCGTGGGATTTTGAGCGTTTTTGTTCAAACGACAGCTTAGCCTGTGTCTTATCTCCTCTTCCCATGTTGCCCAAGGTCCAAATGGCCCGCACGCGGATTCCCAATCCCAGTCTCGTCTGTGGGCTGCCTGCACTGCACAAAGGCAGGGGGGGTAGATTGGCTCCAACCCCTAAGCTCCCTCCAGCGACTTTTTCAGGAGGATAACTTGTACGTGCTGGCCAGTTCTAGTTGGCGCTGGGACGGTTCTGTTCCTGGTACTTTTCTCCGCCTCTTTGCAGGTGCAGGACACTCGCCCCCAGGGTTAGCCTCAGCTTATCCTCCACCACCCACTGCGGGGTCCGTCCTGCGATCATGCAGCAGCACTCTAGGAATCCTCCACACCACCGTGGACCGTGATCCGTGGTACGTTAGGGGGTGATTCTCCGCACCGCACTGCACCGCAATTCTACCCTCGTCTGATGCACTCCCCTTCCCTGGCACACCGAGGGGGCCCACCGAGTGAGGAATGCATGGCCAGTGCCGAGCTCTCCTGTCCGAGTTGCTGTGCCTATGCAGGCCTGTCTCCTACGTGGCACAGCTTCCCACCTGTGTGTATAGGAAATGGGCAGCTCCTACTATTCTCCAAATGCGGTATTCGGGCTATAAGGCACTTCTCTGCTGCCTGTATGGTTTCAATCTGCCCGCGGCCCGCCACTCCAGCTCCCGCTCCCATAGCCAGGGCCTCTCCAGATCCCTGCCTCACCCGCAGCTGGAGCATACACTGTCCACTGCACAGAAGGGGGGTGGAGCTCGCCGCCTCTGCGTGCTCCCCGCACAAATATGCCTCACCGTGGGAACGCCAAGACCGCCGTCGCGCCGTTCTCACTGCTGCCAGGTGCATTCCTCGGGCTTTGACGCTCGTCTCTCCAGCGATACGGGGGCGCCTCCGATCTCTCCGCTTGCGTCAGCTCTCCCCGCACAATGACTCTCGCTCCGTGGGGGTGATCGCCGCAGCCTCTCCTTCCTCCGGGGGCCTCCAAACCCACCGCAGGCTCCCCCTCACTTCGCCCGCAGACTCCGGCTCCGAGGGGGTCAACTGCTGCGGCTTCTCCTCCCCGGAGGGGGCGCCCGGCACTCGCAGTTTCTCCAGGACACCGGAGTCCACAGCCTAACACCGCGTTTGCCGCAGCCGCATGTCCAGTGACTAAGCTCCGTCTTGCCCTACTCCAGTCCGTGGTTTGGGGGCCTGCTTCTCTCCGCGTGTTCTCTGGGTTGCCACTGCTGAATTCTCTCTGGGTTTCACCCGCCTGTGTCGCTCATTGTCCGGTCACTTTATCCGGGTCGTATGGCCAATGGAACTTCAAATGATGCAGGATAATTGTCGAATATTTGCACGACTAGACGGAGCTCTGGGCTCAAGCGGCCATCTTGGTCGCGAGCAAGCTCCGCCCCGATTAGAACTGTAGTTGACCAGTAACATAGAATAAGCTAGTTAATACACTGCGTAAAATTCCATATGACAGAGGCAAGCTATGATAGGTTATGCCCTCAGCAACTAATAAAGGTATTTGCATACATACATAGCAATTACTGTCATTCATTGAATTAACATATTCACTTTGTAATCAATTATATACATTTGCTGACAAACCAGTTATTATAAAATCATTATGTAAAGTTTTAGCATTCAAAGCGATAGAATCAATGTCATTAATCCTTGCAGTTTCAGAAGAAATTGAAAGTTTAGAAACCTTTGAAGGAACATAATGTGGTAAATGTACAAAAAATAAGCAAACCAAATAATATCAAAGAAATAATTGGATCCTGAGGCTTATCAAAATTCAGATTGTTTAACTAGAAAAATTCAAATTAGCAGCAGTAGTTTGAGCAATGTGGCAAAGTTTGGTACATAAAATATTCAGGCACCGTTCAACTTTTTTTTTCAATTCATAAAGATTCTCATATCAGGTTAATTTATGAGTATCTTCTAGAAAAAATGCTTCAGTCCTTCAATAGGTACACTACGGTTAAAATTCAGATGCACAACAAAGTTAGTTCCAAGGAGGCTCAGGTGGATTCTAATTGTTAATACAATGGATAATAAGCGCATGCTCCCATTCATTTGCTGCCAGATACATCCATTCAGGAGATGAGTACTTTAAGACTGGGTACTCTCACTCTTTTCGATCACCTCACAACTGTTTGCTCATCATCAGGATTACTTTGTTCAGACTGCTCAAAACCTTTGGGAACAGCTGGTGGAACTCCTCCAGGCAACTTCTCAGAATCTCACCTCTTCTAGGCCAACAACTTTGTTCGCTTAGACCCTTTGGTACCTACAGTTGACTCTTTCAGACCCCCATCAGGCCAAACAAGTGCTGTCCCAGCAACCTGTTGCCCCCCAACAGCTTGACTAACCTGATCCCTCTGTCTCACTCTAACCACTGCTACATCAGGAACAGGTGCAGTTGTATCATCAAGGGGACATGGGGCTCTGCATGTATGTCTTGAATGTACGCAGTTCAGGAGACCTCCGCACTTCATTGCAGTGCTGGTGACTAAAATCACCTGGAAAGGCCCTCTCCAGCACAATTCCAAACATGTTTTATGCACATGTTTCTTCTCCATTACCTAGTCAGCATGACTGAGGTCATGACACTGCTCCTGCTGAACCGCACAAGCAGCTTCGCCAACCTGATGAGACTCAGAATGTACCACATCAGCCAGTCCCTTGCGGTAATCCAAAATAAGGTTGTCATTTTGTGTCAGCACTCTAGTGGCTGGACCCTTGTTCAGGGCTACTTAAGGTCCGGAAGACCCGACCGTGCAACGGGTGCACTGCTAGCACGCCAAAGGCGCGCCTAAGGCAAGCCCGTCTGTGCCCGTCCGCGTCTGGCTGGGGCCAGGGGCCTCAACCCCCCACCTGTCAGCTTTCATAATAGCTATTTACTATCTCCTTTAGTTACTGAGTTATTTTGTCAATCTGTTGCCAATCAATCTCTTTAGAGATAATCTTAGTCTTCAAGTGATTTATCATCTCCTGGTATTTCTTCAATACACCTGGAGATGGTTTCCCTATTTTAGGATGCCTCTCTGGGTCTGTCTCAGCCTAATCCATATCAACTTTACATGCGGCCCACAAATCACCTGGTACCATAATGTCAAATAAAGTGTACAAATCAATCCACAAGACTTTTGAAATATTCACAAATCCATCAAACTTTCTGTACCATTCCACTTGATTTTCTTTCAATGTCGGGAAATCATTTGTAAATTACAAATTATCAGGTCATGTCCACGGTACAAGACCATATCTTCAACCAGGTACTTCTCTCATTGGGAGCACCCATATTTCTCCTACATTTCCATCTAGTGCATCAGGTGATGACTGCACCCTCTTTTTATTTATTTCTTTTTCAACCATCTGCCTTCCCAAAGACAAACAAACGCGCCGTAACACTGTTCCATTTAATATCGGACAGTCTTGTGACCGTGAGCACTACAGAGTGTTTGTTTGTCTTTCGCCTGTTTACACACGCTGCTCAATTTTACATCGGACAGCTCAGTGGCCATGAGCGCCACGGAGTGTCTCTTGCCTTCCATCCATTTTCAACACGTGTGCTACACACTGCTTGTTATTTCAGGCATAACCTTTGGAAATAAGGCATGTATGCAGTTAGCCTTGTAGAGGCACTAATAAGTATACCTATAGGTCATTGATTATCGTCTCACAAAGGAAGAATCTGAATATTTCCCTTCTTCCTTCTATCACAGTTTTAAAGTTATCGTAAAGCTAATGTGACTGTGCGATGAAATATAAGTTAAATGTGGTGTTTCAATACAATGGCACACAAACAATCTTGCCACTATATAATATAAAATGTAAATGTAGCACTTAGACCGGTAAATGTCCACAAATAGCCATAAAATGTTGACAGTGGAAAAGATATAGTGGGTAGTCATAACTACAACCAGATATAAAGACAAATAGCAGCAGTATAACAATAGCTTTGTGGATTTTGTGTTAGCTAAAAACACCAGATGTACCCTTCCAATATGCGAAAGGGGTGCCTTCAATACTGCCACATAGCTCTCGAATAAACCTGAGTCTAAAGATGTTACATGTTACCTTTTTGAATAAGCCTTTGAATGAAGTAAAACACACTGTTTTGTTACAGATTACATATTGGACATTGTCAACCCGGACCTACCCTTTTAAATTGAGGAGCATTATTTCAAGATCCTTCAATTGCAAGTTTTAATTGGAGATTACCAGGTATTGGATAGACTGTTTTTTCAAAAACACTCTTTATTAGTTAGATAAAAAGGAGCAAATGAGTTCATTGATATTCACTCTATTTTCAGAAAATTGACTTATTGCCTATCTGACTGTCGAGAGCTAAAGTATCAAGGAGCCTCGTACCTCCAATTTCGGAATCTGACTGAAGCTGATTCTTTAAAGAATAGTCCAGTACTAGTAAGAACCATCAAAAACTTCTAGTCTCAAGATGGTTAGCAGGGTGTACATTAGAAAAACATTTTTTATAAACAGATTTGTAATGCAAACAATTAACAAATGTTGCTTATTTTAACTATCGAATGTGTCACATTGAACACAATTGAGGTCATTTAATTACACGGGCTATTGTTGTCATTTTTTGTAATTGAGTGGTATTTACAGAAAAACAGCATACTTATTTATATATGTCGACTTTACCTTCCAAATACCTGTCCTTAGAGATATTCTAATTGTATTGTATATTGACTTGGCAATACAGCACTTACTATATAATTAATTTGGATTGGTTGTTTTTGATATGTGAAGTATAGGTTTTTACAATGAATTGCTTTGCTCATGTGTCTATTTGAGATCCATTTTTCACTATGTTTGTACCCTATTCTATATGATTTATAATAAGAAAATACACTTTCTTGATCGTACGATATGCCCGTATTTGTTCCTCCTTTTTTGCTCAACTTTACAGTAGCATGACTGTTAAACTTCTAAGTATTGAAATAGAGATTCAAGATTAATTACAATTGAACTATACTAATTTGCTAACTATAAGTTAAAGACAACCAGTGAAGTGAAATCCCTTGTTGGCACACATCACCTGACAATATTAATCTTTGCCCAAGCCTACAAGGGTATATTGGGTCTCCCACCTCACCTTGTCATCACTCTATTGAAAGTGTGACATCTTCTCTCTCTTGAGGCATGTGAGATTCCCAAAGATTTAGAAAGTACTGCAAAAGTAGAACTTTGATCAGTGAAGGTCGGAGATATAGAAAGGAGGCAAAGTGCCCAGGCAGTGTGGATGAAAGAGGGTGCGAGGTTGCTCTGAACTGCCCATTATAAACTGTCTCATAAAGTGAAAGAAGGGATTGAGCCAGTGATACAAGACCTTCTGTGGCAGGGCATTATTATAATGATATAGGCAATCCTCTGCATCCCCCGCTCTATCTGAATGTAGGGTAGTGTTTCTTGGGGAATGGCCCAGGATTTAAGAGCTGTTAAATATATTGCGGTCCCCAATTTTCCTGTTGTCCCTAACCATGCTATCATCCTGTCCCAAATCCCTGTTGCAGGATAGTGGTTTATGGTTGTTGATTTGTTGTTGAAGGGTATTTATTACATACCCTTGGACAAGGACAGTCAATACTTATTTGCCTTAAGATTCAAAAGGATGGTATTCTGTTGACCAAGGCTTACTCAAGGTTCTACCGACTCCCCCTCCATCTTACCCCAGGCTCTTCATAAGCATTGGAGTTCTTTGAAGCAGACACAAGGGTCTGCATTGGTCTAATACACTGGCAATTTGTTGGTCGCCTTCCCTGACTTCCCTGCCAAGAATGCATACAAATGGGTTATGTTGCATTGATGAACCTTTTAGCCCAGAGTGGGAACAGGGTCTCACTCTCGAAGTTGCAGTGTTAGAAGAAAGTGATTTATTTGAGACACAAATTAGAGAAAGGGAAACAGAGGATACCGCAGGAGAGGATTTCAGTCATTTTGTAAATGACACCACCATATACCCAAAGAAAAGTAAGGGATTTCTTTGGGATGGTAGACAGTGGCTACCAACGTTTTCTCTTATGCCTCGGCCTTATTATTATTATTATTATGTTTCTTATATAGCGCCTGAATCGACCCCCGAAGGGGTATCTCCGCGCTTGCCTTGGGAACCCGTCCTGGCTTTTCCCTGTGAGATAGCCCATACAGGGCATCCCCAAGGTGAAAGCCAGGCATCCCGCTGGGGGGGGGGGGGCCGTTGTGGAGATTAAGCAAGCTTAATGCCCAGAGTTGCAGAGTGTGAACCCATGATTAGGTCAGGCACCGAAGCGAGAATTATCGAGTCCATGGACATTTGAGCTCAAGACGCTGCCGCATCGGGAATTGAACCCTGGTCCTGGGTCTGACCTCTGCTTCAGGGTCTGCCTGCTCTAACCAGTGAGCCACACTTCTCCACCTTAATAGTGATTGACCTCTGAAGATGCGTTTGATCCCTTGCCATTGTCAGGTGAACGACAGAAAGCAATCTTGCAATTAAAATATCCCCTGGATGTGTTCTTCCTTTTAATAACAAATGTTCCCTGTAGTGTACCAAAAAGGGAAGAGTGCTCATTGTCTGCACTGACACTACGTCATGGTGATCAACAATGAGCGGTTGTGTATTTTTCTGCTGTGCTGGATCCAGTTGCGGTAGACCTTCTAGGGTGTCTATGAGTAATTGCGGCTGCATAGGTGGTTAGTAAACATTGTGATAATATTGTGTGGGACACTGCCTGACATTCTATGTGCCTCATTCAGTTGAAATATTGCTCACCGGATACCAGGCATTTGACTGATGCCCGTCTTACTCGTCATGAAGTACTATTGCTGCTATATCTATTGAAAGATGTTCTGTACTGAATGTTGCTATGCTATTGCCTTTGCTCTCTCAGCAGGTGAAGGAAGAAGAAGACCACAATGGTGTTGAAGTAACAGAGTTGTGCATCAAGCCCTAACAATACATCAAAGATGAACCCCTAAAACATCTGTTTGAGGTACAATGCTGAAACTTTAAGAGCCACTTATGTTGTTTATATGATCCACACAGACAGCTGAACTGATTGTTTACACGAGGGCCTGCTATCGGATCAAAAATATAAATGTAAATATTTTTACTGATTACAGTTTTGTTTTTGGGGTGGTCCATGATTTCAGGTAGTTATGGTCACAGACAGTGTTCATGACTTCTTCTAGTAGGCCAATATGCATCGACCTCAGAATGTGATTTGTTAAGATCTCTGCAACTGTCTGCCGAAATACCTGTTGTGAAGTGTGCAGCACATCAAAGAAGGACAGATGAAATTTCAAGAGGCAATAATTTTGTGGAATCTGTAGTGCGCTATCATGCATTGAATGCCCCTACGGGGCAAGCCACTTATTTGTGGCAGTCACAGTTCCCAGTGGGGGTTCACAAAATGTCTTGGGATCAGGAACATAAAATAGAATGTAGAGAAGGAGGAAAAGAGGCAATGGGAGAAAAAGTGTAGCAGACGCAACAAAAGTGGGTGAGTGAGTGGACACGAGAGGAAAGGGGGTATTAGCAAATGGCGTTTTTGACACAGATGACTAAGTTGTTCTATGGGCCCTTTTTGGAAAGTTGATCAAGATTATTGTTTATAATGTTTAGTTTGTCAGCACAATAAGATAGAGAAATAAACTATGGTTACAAAGAGTTATTCTCCTTTAGCGTATGGGGCTTTCTTGAGGGTACAACTAATTTTTATTGAACTACCCAACTGTCAAGGATACCATTGTGTTCTGGTGGTGGTGTGCATGTTTTCAAAATGGCCTATCAGTGGCGTAACCAAACTTGAGGGGGCCCCCCTGCATGGTACATGGATGGGCCACCCTCCAGACTCAACCAGGAGCGATCAGGCTGCAAGGTACTTTGTGGAAGAGTGCCCCCTGGAGCTCGGCCCCCCACTGTGTTGCTGCGTGGGCCTATGTTACGCCACTGAGGCCTATCCAATGCTCAGTTGTGACACAATGACGGTGGTAAAGCTGTTGCTCTAAGAACTGATCCCATGATATGGTGTTCCAATATATAGATAGTGATATGGGCTGAAATTTTAAAAATGAAATCATGAAATTGATTTGTGAGGCTGCGGACACCACCCAGAGATTACACTGTGTCTACCATCCTCAACCTATGGGACTAGTGGAGAGACTGAATGGAGTGATTAAGAACAAATTATCTAAATTATGTGCTTCTACTACCTTGAAATAGCCTGATGTCTTTGTCCTGGTGCTCATGAGCATGCGTTGCATTCTGCAAAGAAAAACTGGACTGAGCCCCCATGAGACTGATGTGAGTGTCTGGTCTTCCTGCTGCTGCACTGATTTTGATATCTGATGTCATGATCTTGAACTATTACAAAAAAACTATTAGTCTTGGTGCGCTCGATGTTTTTTCAGGCCCAGCAAGCTGCCCCATTTCCTTCATCCTCCATATGCCACAGTTTGGAGCCTGAGGACTGGGTCCTTGTGAAGAACCAAGCACGAAAAATACTATATGCATCCAAGGTGGAATGGCTGTATCAAGTGCTTCTGGTCACAAACACTGCCATAAAATTTAAAGGGTTCCCTGCCTGTCTGCAGTCATCGCACGCAAGGATGGGAAATGCACCATAGGAGAGCAACAGAGACACATTGGCCACTGACAAAGGCTGCCCCGGTCTGGGTGAAAATTCACAAATAAGGGAAGCTGAGGAGGGCAGCCAGGTAATACCCACTCCATGCTGTACCTATATTTTAGATAATACAAAGAATATGCAGGGCCTTATATCTGACACATCAAAAGTTGACAATAGTACTCCAGGCTTTTGTGAAAAAGGTGGGGAGTGGTTGGGTAACTGGGAAAACTGATTTTAGTAATTGTTGATATGGTAGTTTAATTTTTTCTCTTTTTTACTAGTATTAACGTGCATTGGAATAAGTATGTGTTCAAAGCCTTTGGGATTAGGGAGGGGCTGAGGACACTCCACGGGGTAAGAGCGAAGATTTGGAGAAACTGAGGAAGCAAAAGCTAGGGCACATAAATATCAGACGATTAAATGACATTCTTTGATGAATGGTTGGCACATAGTGCCATGACAAGGGAAGGGAATGTGAACATCTAGGCCGCAATTAGGAGACCTAGCCAACTCCATCTCAAAGTAGTATTTTGCAGAGCTCAGCTTCCCTGTGCTGTGAGAATTATTAGGGAGAAATCTCGCAGTGTTCTAATCTAAGACATGCAACTGCCTTTCAAGGTTGGATCCATGATGGGAAGAGCGTTTCTTTCTTGTTAGTCCTATCAACTGTGCCATATTATGATTGAATGCATCTTGTTTCTCTGTGTAGTCTGTCTGGAAATTTCCATTGCTTGATGAGGGTGTATCTGCCCATTCTAAGTGATCAGCAGTTAGACATGCAGAAACTGAGACTGACTTAAGGTGTCATTTCAGCTGGAATAAAACGCTTCACTATCAAATAATCTCCTGCCTAACAGTGAACCATACTTTCAGTCGTCCCTACTGGATGAGTAACACTGGAAATACTGTCGCGCTCTGGCATTTTCATGGTAAGCTGTTGCAGACAAGGGGGCAGCTTTCAGGGCAGGATGGTTACTATAGCGCAAAACTGCCCTCATTGCCCCCACTATAGTCATTGCCTCTCACATTGTGAAACTGTTTTTGAACAGTTTTTGCCAGGGCTGATTTTGTTCTCCTGTGCCTTACCTCTGCTAGTGGTTTGTTACAGGCCCCCAGGGTCATGTCCAACTGCATTGCAGGGGTAATTCATTTTGGTTTCGACTTATCAACACTGAGTACATGGAAAGTGCATTGAAAATAATGAAACCTGTGTTTACCCATTTCACACCAGAGACATTAAAAGGGTAAGGAAAATAAAAAGCTTTCTCTGAAGGAGGAAATCTGGTAGGTATGACCTGGAAACCATAAAGTAGGCACATACACAGCCCTGGGGTCTGCATTTTACAGAGTGACTTTTAGTAGCAAAAAGGCCCTTTCAGGCAAAATTAGGAACAGATAAAAGGCATGGGAGACTCGGCAAAGGTTAGTATGATTAACTTGTCAAATAAATATGGGTTTAGGGCAAAGTAATCCAGAACTGAAAACTATTAAAAAGCCTCCCGCTGACATTTTATCGCCACGCATCAGGCAGCCTTTCCTTCACAGCAAATAAACAACCGAAAAATAGGTTGCCAATAATTTCAACTGTGTAACCTCTTTCCTTAAATAACCTATTCAATCCTATTTGATTTTTGTTTAGTGAAGACACATTCGACTCCAGCGTGATATATTAAAGAACAAACGAGTTATTACACTGTATTACCATGGAATGGGACACTCGCGATGTATTCTAGGGCCTTTATTGAATATTTTACGAATTATGAATGAATATATTTTATTTAGGAACGTGTTATTGACAGAAATCTATCAATAGTAATGTGGGTATTGTCAAGCGCCTGCCGATCGTAATGTAATTATGATTAAGGGGGTTAACATGGATTTTAGCTTTAGCAAGTAACATCTCCTGCAGTGCTGCTATCAATACCAGCATTAATATTGACCTGTTCCTAGACTCACGGCACTAGATGAATTACCATGAGGCATATTTGTCGATGCGTTCTGCCTACAAAAAGTCAACATTTAAATTTACAGGCTTGTAAAATTTGCCAATAGGAAAAGCTGGTTTTCGAAATAATCTCAAAGGTGCGCCTCGCCCCACCGTATCCCACTTCATTTAAGCATAATGCGGAATGAATTACCCCTAACTCTAGTTTGTAATGACCAATGTTAAGATATTGGCTCATTTAGCCCCCCCATGCATTGTGCATAAGCATCTTTAACCGCACTCTGCTCAGTCGGATGCTTGCAGCCTCCTTCGTGACACGTGTGCCAGAATGGCTGTCAGCATGGCCAGTGCGCGACGTTTTGTCTGGGGACCTGCTTGCTTTAGGTCAATTGCATCTGTGAAAGCTAAGCAGAGGACAGTGTGCACTGTCAGTGTTCAGGGTGTTAGGGACACCCTACTAACTGGGCTCTGGTGGCCAGTTAAAGACAGTAGAGACGGTGTGATCCGGTGAAATCTGAAGTGATTTAGGTATAAACAGACTGAGGGATTGTTAAACATGCACCCAACTGAACGTTCCACCTTCCATTGCTCCCAAAAATGTTTATTAGCAGTGTTACTTCATAATCATCCTGTACAGGCAGCAACACTGCAACAGTGTGTCTTTATTTTCTTATTCATTTCTCTTACTTACTTAAAAGTGTATTTGCAGCGAGCTATCAAACTGGTACTGACAAAAACTACTAAATCACAAGTGTAGCTTTTTAACTCCATTTATCTGTAGATAATGCTATTGCTTCGTGGCACATTCTACGTTTGCTTGTCCAGGGTGATGCAATCATATTTGGGCACATTTTTATCACAGACGCTGACCCCCTCCATAATTTCTTCCAGCTGTGCGATAGGTGTCTACGTTTTTGGGATATTGTGTAATGGCATTAGTATTTTTGTAATGTCTAAGCAAAGATAGGTAGGGTGTGCGATTTTTATATATACATGAAAGCAGTAAGGGGGATCATCCACAGCTTCTGCATGATGACCCCCCAACTATGTCCTGCACCGGTAAGCTGATTTCCGATGCCAAAGGACACCCCTGCACCCGGATCCCCTGGGCCTTGGGGATATCAACTGATGGTGTCCAGATGCCGCAGCAAAATTCAACTTACCTGTGCAGCTGTAGGCTTCCTTCAGTCGGCCCTCTGGCTAGGGCTTGCAACCTGTTTCCAACTTCGAGAGTCTTTCCGTTTGTTTGCATTGGGCGTTCCTCGCTGTGTGGCCCTCTTCACCCGGCTACCACAGTGCCACTGACTCTGTAAGTTTGGTGCTGCCTTGTGGTCAATCCTGTGCTTACATTAAACCCTGGAGACTGGGTTACAAATCTGTGCTACTTACCTGTGAGTAGTACCACTTTGATTGCCTCTCCTCCATTGGACAACATAGGCACCAGATCTCGAGCATGTCCTCAGCAGTCAGCTGCCTCAGTGCCGCTGGTGGGGTAGTTATGTCACTAACCTAAACCTTACCTGGTACTAATTCTTTGTCCAGAAACTCAATATCGTAAATCGCTTACTTACCTGCATATTGTTAATTGTGTTTCCTCCCATAGGATAACATTGCATTGTTGAAAAATGTACTGTGTCCACTTTTTACATTAAAAGTCATTGAAATTGCAAAATGTATTTACATGCGACAAAGTATCTTTGGTTTTATAAAATAAATATACTAAAAGTAATATTTTATGAAACCATTGGTTGCGTCAGATTTAGTAATTGTGTGTGTGTGTGTAGTCATGTTGCCTGTGTGTGTACAACAAATGTTTAGCACTGCACTCTGATAAGCCTAACTGCTCGCCACACTACCACAAAAGAGAGCATTAGTATTATCTACTTGAACCTCTGCGAAGCCTCTGGGGATCAACTGGACTCCATGTACATGATACCTCATTTTGGTATAGTATATACAGAGCCAACTTCCTACATTGGTGGATCAGTGGTGGGGTGTATGAATTTGCATTTGCTGAACCACGCCTACAAAAAGTGGCCACACAACTAAAATCCAAAATTGCCTTTAGATTCAACTGTATTTTTGAATTGTCAATGTTTCCAAGTTTTTAAAAGTCTTGCTAGGGCCTTGGCTTAGTGCCTATAGCATTTTTAAAAGTTTAAAACATTCTTTAGTTAGGGGATAAAAGTGCATTGTTTAGGCCTTTAAAGAAGACCCCAACTTTAGTGAAATAATGGATATAGAGAACATGGTTGTGGAGCTCAACCTGACACCTTACCTCCATCTTGGCATGAAAGACCCTCTGTAAACTCAAGGAAATTAAAACTGGTTTCAATCCTACCAAGAAAATCTCCAGGAGCTCTTGGTGGAATTTGCTAAGGAGCACCCTAAAGAGGAGGACCTCCTTGCAGAAGGAGAAAGCAGTGATTAGCGGGAAAAATCCCAACCTCCTCCACTAGAAATGTGATCCCTGCGCCAAGCTTTCAAAAAGTAGTGCAAAGGGTACCTACCTCCCACACAGGTGGGTCAGGCACCCCTAGCAGCATTGATGACAGCCTAATGAGGAGAACATCCTTTTAACAAGGCTGGCTCTTAGAATAGCCCTGGAGGATAGACTTCTGGCAATATAAAGGGAAAGAGCAGATATAAGTCTAGCACCCATAAATGGTGGCAGCAACATAATTCCCAGGGACAGAGAGAACTCTTATGACCATAACATGCATAAATGGATTATCCCCAAGTATGAGGAACGTGATGATATCACAAAATGGACCTGCCTGTGAGAGGGCATCTGGCCCCACATTCTTAGAAAAGAGCAGAAAAATAAACTAAACCTAAACAGTAATAAGGAAACCAAAGGCTAGGACTAATAAGGTGAGCATCACCAAAATGAATATAAGAATACAAATGTGACCAGGGATGCTTAAGCAACATCATTCAGATAAAGATGTAAAGCTGGTGTCAAAAAGTTGCAGTGGATGGAAAAATAGATATGAGAATCTTAGAGTCAACAGAGGGAAACTATATGATTCCTGCATTCTTCAGCTGTGGGATTTCCTAGCAATGTCTATACATTACTACACTTATGCTTTGTATCTATTCAAGATTAGGGCCCAAGAAAATTAATCACAAGATTCCACATGACAAGGCCAGTACAGCACTCAAGAGGGAGTACTGGAGGCAAATATGTCACATCTTACTGGAACGCCCTTCAACACTTTGGGATCCATGCTTAAAATAGTTTTAAAAAAGCTATGAGCAGAATTTTCAGGAGCTCCAGCACATTCAACAAGAGGCAGCATGGCCGAACCTGAATCTTGTAATTAAATAAAATAACTCTAAGCATTTCTGGACTTTGATTGGCCATGGCGGTTGGGTTTTACCCCCTGCAACTGATCCCTTTATCCCATTTGACAAGTGGAAGTCATTCAGTAATGACCCATATAACAAGAAAACTGTGTTGTCATACCCAATGCCTGCATACTGCAAACCAGAGTTAACAATTTTTACCAAGGAAATACTAGGGCTAATACAAATGTTTAGCTCATCTACAACCGCCGGACCCAATGGGATTCCCATATATTAAAAGCCAACTCAGATTTTTGGGCAGATGGCCCAAGTAAATTGTTTTTGTCCATTTTACAGGTAGGACAAATTCCTCCATCCTAGAAAGGCGCTTTAATACATACAATTTATAAGACAGACCTGAAGAATGAGTTGAAGAATGATCAACTTATCACCTTATTGGACAGAGAAGGGAAGCTTTTTGCCAACCTTTTATTATCTAACCGGTATGATTGGGCTTTTAACAGCAACCTTATCCCTATTAATCAAACTAGATTTAGAGCAGGATGCTTTATTGGTGATAACATCACAGCTTTTAAATTGCTAGTGAAAAAACTTTGAAAAGGCACCCGTCATTATATGTGTGTTATATTTACTATTCAAAAGCGTTTTATGATGTTAATAGGGCTAAACTGTGGAGTAAATGTGTCAACTGGGGCATCCACAAATGGCCTGAAACAGGGGTGTGCCTTAGCATTGTTGTTATTTTCCTTTTATACATGCGACCTATCCATGTATTTGGATCATTCAAATGTCATTGCCCCTAAATTAGGTAAAAACACTTCAGCTTCTTAGCAAATGGAGTCTATATTGTACTTTTTTCATTAACCCCTAGAGCCTTACAGACCCAATTGTCGAATCTATGTGAGTTGAATCAGTCAAATGATCTGCAGATTAACTTTGATAAAACCAAAATAAAGTCTTTTGGATGCAAAAGAGCAAACCCAGGTTTTAGACTTAATGGTCAGCCTTTAGTAGAACTGACACATTATAATTATCTTGGCATATTGATTGACTAGAGGTTTACATGGGAAAACCATCTAGCTAATAAAATAATAAAAGCTTTGATTAACGTGACTGACAGGTGTATTGGTATACTGGCAAGGGTCAGGCCTTGTTGCCTGGGATCTACTGTCAACAATTTTGGCCATGTTGAACAGTCCATTGTCATTACCAATAAGGAAAAGATGGAATCTTTTAAAAGTTTGCTTGGGCGGGTAGAGGTATTTGGCGAGCTATTGTTCTCCTCTACCATAAAGTAAAAATCTATCATTATAGGTAAGCGGAATGCTACAGAGGGACTAATTTAAGGAAAATTGTCAAAGATAAGAAAAAGCACAGCAGAGAATTGTATTATTGAAGAAATAGATGATTTGATTGAGGAGGTGAAGTGAATGTTAAGCAATAAATGCAAAACAGTTAATAAACATAAATCAAAAATGACTGCCTTCTATAGCAAATGCACATCTGGCTCTCAACTAGAGAATGCCTCAAAACCAGGCCAAATAGAAGCACTATTGAAACCCTGTCCGGTGTACCTGATATCCATCCCCTAGACACGCCTTCCATCCAAAGCGATTGTGAACAACTTCAGCAAGCAAATTATTGTGCCCAAGAAGAGTTAACCTGTACTTTAAGAGACAAGGTGACCCCATCACGTGCTCAAATAGATTCTCCCCTTTAACATAGGCATTTTTGTTAGACGATGACTCTATGCATCCTTTTACAGAATCCAAATCCAAACGTGCCTTTACAACGCAACAACGAGCAACAAGCAAAAGCCAGCCTAAATCATTGCCTTTCCAAGGTGCCCGTAAGAACGGGTCTATGAAGCGCAAAATAACACTAACACTCAACTGATAATTTATCTAGTGCAGAGATGAAATGTTCTAACTAACAAGTTATCAACCTAACAACATTAATAGGGAAGCTAACGCATCAAGACAATGTAGATAGGAACGTTGTATTAAAGGAATCCTGTGTAAGTCTTGGGAAACATCAGACTACCATCCAGATATCTGAAACTCTCAAACACAGAATTCACTATACCAATTGTACAGGCAACTAACCAGAGGGCTTGAGCGCAGCTTTGCAAAACAAAAATCAAGGGGAAGGAAATGGCTGGGATAGGGTGAAAACCAGTAGTTCCACAAGAGTAAGGTTCGAGAAAGGGGACGAGCATAAGAGAAGGGTGGTGGGCGGACAAAAGTATACTGAAAATAATAAATTACAGTATAATTACTTCCGGGGGGGGGGGGGGGGTCATAATAATTGGACAGCAAGAGACACAGGAATTAAATTGCGGGAGCAGGATCTACACACTGTGCACTCAAAGTCATACCCATTCACTAGCTGTCCAGACTATAGGCAGTTTTCCAATAATCAGACGATTAATGTTAGTTCCAGATCAGTGGAGTGGAAAGTATATATGATGAACGTACCTAAACTCAAACTCTCCTCCTTTAGGGAGGACAAAGAGTCACAAAAAAACAAGGTCATACACTGGATAAGATATAAGCATTGAAAGTGGAACGTCTTTCAACTAAATACGCTGCCTATGGAGTTATACGTCTTACCCTAAAAACAAAGAGCTTAGTAGACGGGATAATAGCGCTTGACTTAAGAACAAGCCCTCCCGCAGCACTTTGGTAAGGTTCAAGCTGAATAATCCCAGCAGTCATACAGCAGAGAATCTTAGAGAACAAGCAAATTCTAGGAAATTGCCCCATCCTGGCCTCTCTCAAAACAATCTGGAGGCAGTTGACTGATGGTCAAAGTATGAGTTTGCACCTGACCAATTTGATAGATCCTTACGTCCTCTTACAGAAAACCTAATCTCAAATCCTCCTTTACTAAAAGTACAGGAATACCCAATAGCACAGAAGGCGGGTATAGTAGGTGAGCATGTACTAGCTAGCCCCTTTCCCGGGAATGACAAAACACAGCTATTGGAAACAATTTAATATATTAGAATATTGTAGGACTGAAGCATAAACTAATAGACTGTGAATGGCAGGAGTATATGAATCAATATGGATTTTGCCTGATACAGGAAACCTGGGCACTGGAAACACCACATAAGTTGGGCTCTAAAACCTTTAGTGTTAATGCTGTTCCCTCAATGAGAGGTAGACCATCAGGTGGTCTGGTCATATAGACAAAAATTACCTTAAGGGTCGAAATAACTAATTCGGAATTAAAATTACTGGATATACTATGGGTAAAAGTAAAATCATACAATAAAACAGAAATCTATTTATTAAATATTTATAACAGATCAAGACCTGCAAGTATGGAATCCTCAGTGATAGGCCTATTGGATAATTTTTTAAGTTCTATAGATTCTAGAGCAACAGTAATTGTAGGTGAAGATTTTAACTGTAAAATTGAACCTGTTGTCGAGTTAAAAACCATTTTGGAGGAAGAGGACATGGCCAGCGGTAACCCACCCTTGGAAGCCAGTACTTCTGTACTGTACATGACTGCAGTGACCCAAATCATCAGACTAGTTTCAGGGCAGGGACTGAGGGCCTGTAATGGTAGGTTGCCCTCAGACAGACCAAGTGCCCAAACGTATAAAAGAGCAGAATTGACTACATAATGGTTTGTGTATCTTCATGAGAAAACAATTGATTTAGAAGTAGAGGCTAGAGAAGACAGTGATCACTTTTCATTGTGCTTAAAAATGGTGGGATCTCTTTCTGAAACTTGGACTCTGAGAACTAATTTTAATGCTAGAAATCTAATCCAATCGATAGTTATCAACAATGGTAGAGCTCTGAAATGGCCATCTATTGCAGGCAATCTGGATGCTATAACGAAGATCTATAAAAGAAATTCTGATGTCCTAGCTCCTTATATTGGTATATCCACACAGAACATTCCCATCGTGCAGATCCATCGCACTATGGTAGATAAATTGAAACCGATAAAGAGTAAAATCCCCAGAGAACATGAGTCAGCTAGAGCGACTAATTACCTTTCATATAGCCATTGCTACAATAATGACTGTTGCAAAGCAAAAAGTGAATTATTAGCAGCTGTAAAATCTAGCAATATTAAAGCACTGAGGGACAGAAGGGCCAAGTATAACAAACTATCATTGGACACAAAACGGACTTTGGATGACCGCATTGGGAATGACTTGATTACTGCAGCTAAGAATAAAAATCATGCAGGGTTCTGGAAATTTTTAGCCAGGTATAACAAAACTGGAACTTCTAGTCTGGATCTCTTTTTGGACCCAGACACAAGGCATGGTAATTTTACGTCACTATACTCAGAGGTTATCACCCAACCAACACATAGTCTTTTTAACGAGGCCTCCGGGTAGCTACGCGCTATACAAGTGCAATTTTCATTTCATTTCATTCATTAACTAAGGTGCCATGCCTCTTAGTGACCGCCCAGAGCTGATCAAACTCAGACCCTTATTTTAGTCTAGAAGAAACAATGGTGGCAAACCAGGGAAAAGCCACAACTCGTAATCCCCTACCTGGTTGCACTCTCTCATCCGGGCAAGACGCTGATGCTCACTCTGTTGGTTCCCCACTGCCACCGCTGCCTCAGAAGCCCACAGCGCGGTCGCGGTGCGGCAGAACCACAAGCCCCAAGCTGCCTTGCGGCAGAAAGCCGCGATCGGGATTTTCGTGCCAGGAGGCGCTTGAAATTGGCAACACCCCCGGTGGAGCGGGTGTCTGGAGCCACAACTTGGAATCCCCTACCTGGTTGCACTCTCTCATCCGGGCAAGATGCTGCTGCTCACTCTGTTGGTTCCCCACCGCCACCACTGCCTCAGAGGCCCACAGCGCGGTCGTGGTGGGGCGGAAACACAAGTCCCAAGCTGTCTTGCGGCAGGAAGCCGCGACCGGGATTTTCGCGCCAGGAGGCGCTTGAAATTGGCAACACCCCCGGTGGAGCGGGTGTCTGGAGCCACAACTCGTAATCCCCTACCTGGTTGCACTCTCTCATCCGGGCAAGACGCTGCTGCTCACTCTGTTGGTTCCCCACCGCCACCGCTGCCTCAGGAGCCCACAGTGGGGTTGTGGTGCGGCGGAACCACAAGCCCCAGCCGCGACCAGGATTTTCGCGCCAGGAGGCGCTTGAAATTAGCAACACCCCTCGCGTCGAGGGCGACGCAGGGCGAAGCCCGGGCAAAGGGCTGGCCGTCTACGGCCGTCCAAGGCCGGACAAGACTGGGCTGGGCCACCCCCCTAAGAACTATTGTTAAGCCTGGTAAGACCCTGTTTTACATGACTTTGGACCCTGGGACTATTCCTAACTGAGTGTGCTATATAGACGCTATAACCCCAGTTATTCTTCTATTCCCCTGATTTTAATGGCACACCACGCACGGAAGGGGAGGGAGTTAACATCTAGTATTACGGGGGAAGCATCTCCGGCACTCGAGATGGGCGGGGGTTGTGCTAGAACGGGAGATCGCCCTCACCGCGAAGCGGCTATCCCTGGAACTGATAGGCAACAAGCGGTCCTTCTTGGGCGAAAAAAGAAATGCAGTCACACCTGACCAAACTCACAATAACAGGCCGAGCGGTACCAGTCATAACTCCACAGGCACAGGCTTAGAGGGAGATCAATCTATCATTACTGTGAACATCTTGGCTGACACTACATCCTCTGATGGTACATCGACGGAGGATTTTCACCCTACAACCCTAGGAAACAGGAACCCCCAGACCATGGACAGACCCAAAAATATAATTACATCTATATCTCACACACAAAAGGGGAAAAGAAAGAGGGGTGGGTATTGTCAATTAGGCAGTAAACCAAAGGTATCGAAAATAACGAGAAATTTGTCAAAGCCAACCTTAACTAAAGCTAACACCTTACCTAAAACTGCCGTAGGATGTCCCTTTTCCCAGAGCATCCCCTTAAGTAGTTCTAGCTTCCAGGCTCCATTACAATCACAAGACACAGCTGTAGACCTGAATACTGCATGCACATTTTCCCAAGCAGAGCAGTTACTTAGGTCATTTGTGCTCCCGCTTATTGAAAGGTTAAAAATAATAGATGATAAACTGGATAGGATGCAGAAGGCAATTGTAGAAAATTCCCATACGTTAGCAAGCTTAGCACCCTGCCCGAGTGATGAAGGTACTTCAATAAGGAAACAGATTAATATACCTTCCCCCAAAACTCCATCGCCCTTGTTAAAGGTATCTGATGAACCAAGGCCATTGAAAAGCAAGGAGGTGGAGAAGAAAGGAGACCAGGCAACACTGTCTGCTGGAGGGGCGATGAACAAAAATAATGATCAGAACACCCCATTACCAAATGTACCACTAACACATCATCAGGAAATGAGAAACCTAGTCGAACCCACTAAAACTCCGATCACCAACCCTGTTATCGATCTACCCCCCCCAGGCATCCCCACTAGTAGTAGTATTAGGAAACGTACCACCCCTCATGGAAGGAGATAGGGAAGACTACTACCAGCTAAGGAACAAGGCGGCCCACTGGTTATCGCAAAATACTGCAGAAGGCAATAACCTCGGCCACAGTATTATATTGGCCCGAAGAGTGTCCTTGGTGGGCAGGTCAAACAAATCAAAACTGAGCGATTGCATCGTGATCAACTTCAACATCCCGATATTGGTGGAGAGGATCTTAAGGGCAGCTGAGCTTGGTGGGAGGCCCAGGGGCTCAGGCATAGACATATTACCACTGGGCTTCTTCTATGGTACCCCTTTTCTAATAAGAAACGATAACTGGAATGGATGGCATCAGGCGAGGGCACCATACCATAGAATACACCAGGGCTGGGGATTATTCGGGGGGAGATCAGCAACTACCCCACACTGGGCAAGACAGGGGATGCATGCTTTCCCTCTAGGGCCAAACAGATTTGCAGCACTCTCAGGTCTTAACGAGTGTGACTGACTGGCTGGTAATCTGGACTCACTCGGGGAAGTGCCTAGTAGAAATGCTGATACCTCAAGCATGACGTCAGACCCTGTTGTATCGATTAATATATCAGCAAACTTGTTAAGTACTGGAAATCTTCAAGCTACCCCTGAAGCTGGGGGGAAACAACTGGTGAGAGAGCTGATATGTGCAAATGCGGGGGTAAGTAGGAAAAAAATCGCTCCCGTAAACCACTCTCATTCCACCCCGATAGTTGATCCGCCCTCATTGCAAGGCCCGCTTAGGATTGTCCCATGGAATATCTGTGGGCTGGAAAGTAAAGTTTCTAATCATGTTTAGGGGGATTTTATTCAGAACTATGATGTATTGTGCATCCAAGAAACCTGGCTTGTGAATGAAACACATTTGGACCGCTTTAAAACTTACCATATTCCTGCGGAACGCTCCGCCCATGGTAGACATAAAGGAGGCATCTGTATTTATATCTCTAATCTGATGAGGGTACGTAGAATTAAAAGGATTGGGTACTCTTCTTATTTTCAAATAGTATCTATTATACTACCCTCGGGCATGGAATTAATGGTACTCAATTTCTATAATAATATTAAAAAATCTGACTTCGCAGTAGAGATGAGTAAGCTAGGTGAAGGCATAAACTACTTAAATACTGCAAAAGGAAAAAATGCAATTTTGATCTGGGGAGGGGACTTTAATACTAAAACATGCAACCTGAATACCTGCAGACCTCGGGACGATGCTAGGGAAGGAAGGGATGGTATGAAGCTCTTCGTACATACAGCTGGAGGGGAAATATGAAATGATATTATGGCCACACATGACCTAGACTTCGTAAATTTGATGTGCACCCCGCAGGTTGAATTCTGTCTTAAATACATAGCCAGGGGTGTGCATTCGATTATCGATTTCATTATCCTACCCACAAGATATTCTAGTTGGGTGGGAGATTTTACCATCCAGTCAAATGGCCTTAGGGATCATCTGCCTCTCAGTTTACACCTAAACCTTCCCGCATGTGACACCTCAGCCATGCTCGAATCCCTGGTGTGGTCGCAGGAAATAGTATTGGCACGTCAAAATGGTTTTGCCCTGAAATGGGGCAAAATCGACCCTGCAAAAATGAATGTGACCATTATATCAAAGGCCTTGGCACCCATCCTAGTGTGTCTAGATGAGGAAACTACCAATGCTGAAATATTGGAAGCCTTCGGGCAGATAACGCTAGTCATACAAGACTCCCTTACTAAAAGAAAAGCGATGGAACGTAGAAGACCAATGGCTGGTTTGATTCTAAATGCACGAAAGCGTATACCCACCTTAAAGGGGCACTTAGCGCCAAACCCAGGGACTACACCCTAATTAGGGCTTGCCGTAAGATCTACAATCTAGCCCGGAATAACAGGAAAAAAGAAATAAAAGACCTGGCCTGGCAAAACCTACTCAAGGCATCGCAGCTGAGAGATTGTAAAATGTTCTGGCTGGCAGTAAATGCACCCTATCTTACCATGCCAGATAATGCAAGAATTGAAGTCGCCATAGACGAGAGTACTTGGATTGACTTCTTCTCCAAAGTCTACAAAAAAGAGGAAAGGGGTGTGGCTAAATCCATAGGGGCAAACAATCTGGACAGCCCAGAGCAGAAATATTTCCCAATTAAGGTTGAAATTGCATATGAGGAAGTCCTGACTGCAATAAACAATAGCAAAGGAAGTAAGGCCCCGGGCCCAGAAGGGATACCAAACGATATTTTTAAGCTAACCACTGAACTCTGGGCTCCAATTTGTACACAAGTTTTAAGGGCCTGTTGCACTGAAGGATTTATTAAAACCTGGGCGGAGTCAGTTATAGTACCTGTTAGACCTGACATCATTGGCTTGAGTCTCTCCTCCATTTTTCTGTTTGCCTCTACTGTTTTACGATGTTTTGCTGGTATATGCTTTGGGCGCCGTGTCACTGCTGATCAGTGCCATAGCGCAAGTGCTCCCTATGTTAAAATGATGTATCTATTGTATCCATGTTTGGCTTATTTGGTTTACTGTCAGTCCCTAGTCTAGTGCACCAGGAGTGCCGGGGCTTGTAAATACAAATGCCGCTCGTGGGCTTGCAGCACGTGTTGTGCCACCCACAGGAGCGGCCTTGTAAAAGAATGTCTACGGGTCGGTCATTGCGAGACCCACGTGCAGTCCTGTACTGTCACGCCGGCTGCGCAGGTATCCCTACTTGCCAGCCCCTCCAACCTTCCCTTAACTTCATGTTAGTCACCCCTATGGTAGGCCCATGGGCAGGGTGCATTGTAAGTGTAAGGTAGGACACGCCTGACCAAGTTGGCATGTCCTAATAGTGAAGTGCCGCCATCTTCGTGCTTCACTATTGCGAGGTAGCCTGCTCTCCGTTGGATAGAATGGGCCGCCGGGATTGTTAACGTTATAATCCTAGCTGGCTCGGGGAGCATGGTGCAATGTCGAGTTTGGTATCCCTGAACTCGGGGTTTAATTACGCATCCGTTGGTATGGATGGTTTTTGGACTCTGGGTTCGAAAGTAGTACTTTTAGAAAGTGTCTATTTTCTTGTCTAACCATATCTGGTCTCTGCTGGTCTTACGTGTGTGTGACAGGAGCTGGGTGGCTCCAAGAGGTCTGGATGAGTCAGTGTGGGATGAGTGGGACATTACGTTGAGAGTAGAGGGAGAGTAGTTGTTGATAGCCGGCCTTGCCTGATACAATGCTGGCTCCACCTCCTGCCAAGCGACTGATGGCTCTGTGCCTGCCATGGACGATCCTAGCCCCACCTCCTGCCAGGAGGGCGATAGCTCTGCTCCTGCCAGTATCAATGCTGGCTCCACCTCCTGCGGGGCGTCTGAGGACCCGGCCCGGCTCAATGAATAGGCCAGGTGCGACTACCTAGCTCCACCCACAGCAGACCCAGGGTGTTGGGAAACCCCCGGCATAGACAAAGGGATCAAAGACGAAAAGGGGTATAAAAGAAGGACCCCTGAACTAGGAAATCAGATCACTTCTGACAAGGAACCCTGTAACCAAGGACAAGAAGCCTGCTGATCTAAAGGACTGTCTACCCCTTCTGCCAGTGTGCTGTTGTTGGGGGAATCCTGCAGTGCTTCTTTATTTTTGCCAAGGAACCAGGAGAGAGGAACTGTGTGTGTACTCTCACGCTTGCTAAGAAAATCTCCAAGGACTGGAAGAGTGCCAGTCTCCTGCTGAAGTCACAGGGCTAAAGGACTTCATCTGCTAAAAGTGCTATTTGCTGGAAGTGTGAATCCAGCACCTCTGAAAGAACCAGCAATCACGACGATCGGACGCTGGGCCCGACCGACGCCAGCAGCAGCGCCAGTGAGTAGGAGTACGGCTCTAACTCCAGAGGACCTCGTGTCTGCCCCGCTGCTGATCGCATCAACCGTGTGCCCTTCGACGCCGTGAGCGCTGCTCACTCTGTGCAACTGCATCATCGACAACGCCTGCTGAGGCCTGATCGACGCCGAAGACGCGACGCCGGATTGCTCGACGCCGCTGATCATCGTGTGCTTCATTTTCCTAAGGTACTGTGTTGTTGGGGGTCCGTGTGACTCCAGGCCCGGCGCAGCGCTCCTCGCGGTCGACGCCGAACCTGTGGATTATCTTCGCCCCGGCGTTGTGTAGCTCCCGTGTGAGTCACCCTGTTGCTAAGAACTGAGTTTCCAAGAAGAAGAATTGCTTGATACTAAAGACTTTTGTGCTAAAGAAGAAACTACCTTTGAACTATCCTTTTTCCTTCCTGAACGTATTTATTCCGATTGTGTACCGTTTGCCGTTATTTGGTCTTGTGCTAAGTCTTATATAAAAGTACTTATTTTTATAATACTACTGTGTCGTGTCCATTTGTAGTGTATTCACTTTATTACTGTATGTGGTCATAATTGCTTAACACACAGCCTCTGAGATAAGCCTGTTCTGCTCTGCCAAGCTACCAAGGGGGTGAGCAGGGGTTATCGAAGGGTGTGATCCACTTGCCCTGACTAGAAAAGGAGTGTCCCTATTTGTCAGAAGTGTATACCTCTGCCAACTAGAGACAGCCGGTTCTAACATTGGATGCAGCGGTGAGGATTTGGACCTTGCATTTATGACCCATGTACAGTGATTAGTGTGCGCTACATAGTGAAAGCAGACCATAACGCAGTCACAATCTGATTCGGAAGGATCCTATTTTTGTTCTCCGCTTTCCTGAAACTTGATTTTCTGAACACTGCCAGTTTTAACCATGAGTGACAACGGAGTCACTGCCCCTGCTATCGTTGTTGTTGAAGAGTTCGAGAGGAGTAAGCTAAAGAGATACAAGAAAGATGAGCTGAAACACTTTTGCAACCAGTTTGAAGTTCCTACCACCGGCCTCTCGAGAAAAGATGATTTTTATAAAGCATTACAGGCCTGGTGGGAGTCCAGAAATCCCTCTGATGTGGTGGTGGTACCCACAGAGGAAGGGGATGAGGAGGTGCCAGTGAATGGACCTGTGCCCTCTCCCGGAAGCAGTGTTTCCTCCAAAGGTCTTTCCCCTGAAGAAAGAGAAGAAAGGGCGAAAGAGCGAGCTTACAACATGGAGATGGCAAGGCTAAAGATAAATGGGCAGTTGGAGTTAGAAAATGCAAGAGGTAGAAGGGAAGCTGATTTAGAGATCAAAAAGTTGGAGTTTGAACGAGAGAAGTTAGCTTTGGAGCGTGAAGCCAGGTTGAGGGAACTGGATATCCAAGCTAAAAAGTTAGAGTTGAATCCCTCTGGTGGCAGCATTCCATCCGAGCCTGCAGAAAGTAAGTTTTACTTCCCGAAAGATGTGATCAAAGATTACAATAAGAATGAAGATATTGGTCAATGGTTTAAAGCATATGAGTTAGCATTGTTGGCCCACCAGGTCCCTGAAAAGAATTGGGGAGCGGGGTTGTGGGGTCGCTTTGTGAATGAGGGAAGAGATACCCTGTTAGACATGCCTGTTGCGGATAGGATGTCGTATGCTCATATGAAAGATGCTTTAATGTTGCGATATGGTTTAACCCCCGAGCAGTACAGACAAGCTTTTAGAGAATGTAAGAAGTTGCCTGGTACGACGTGGGTTGAATATGTGTCTTATTTTTGCAGAGCCATGGATGGTTGGGTAAAGGGCAGCAAAGTGGAAAGTTATGAAGCTCTCTATGATTTGTTTGCGTGGGAGCACTTGTCTAATAACTGTTTTCCAGAGCTGCGCCAGCACCTGATTGATAGCAAGATATCTAACCCTAGAAAACTTGCTGAGGAGGCGGACCGCTGGGTCAGTACCAGGGTCCACAAGGGTCCAGTGGGAGACTCAGCCAAAGGTGGGCAGGGTCCCCAGCAGAAGAGTGGGGGGGACAAGGGTAAACAGAAGGAGTCTCAGAAAGGCCCCCAAAGTAATCCCCAAGGGAACCAAGGGAAAGGTTCCCAGCCTCCCCCTGAAAAGAAGCCAGGGGCCCCGACGGGTAAACCTGTTCATAGGGGCCCCCTAACCTGCTACGGTTGTGGGCAGGTGGGACACCGGTTTTATGACCCCCAGTGTCCCAAGAAGAATTCGAATGCACCGCCGCGTGCACCCCCTCGTCAGTGGGCAAGTGTAGCCTTGGGAGGGGAGGAGATGGTTGTCCATGGTGGGAGGGGTCCCGCAGAAATGTCCCTGGTCTCGCTAGGAGACATGCAAATGGTCCCTCCACCCCCTCTGCCTAGTAACACTAGTAAATATAGGCAGTGGGTGACCATTAATGGCCATAGAGTGGAAGCTCTCAGAGACACCGGAGCGAGTGTGACAGCTGTCAAGTGTCACTTGGTGTCCAGAGAGCAGGTGGTTCCCCACGCATTCTACCCCATGATAGCTGCCGATAACTCCCAGAATGAGTGTGAGGTGGCTGAGGTTTCCTTTGAATGGGGGGGAGTTTCAGGTACTCTTCAGGTTGCTGTGAGGCCCGCCATGCCTGTCGACTGTCTCCTGGGCAATGATTTGGAAGACTCCCCTTGGGCTAAGGTGGAGCGAGCGGCGCACTTGAAAATGTTGGGTGTACCGGAGTGGGTGTGTGCAACCACTCGATCCATGACAGCGAGTAAGGGTGTTGATGGGGTCCCGGAGCCTGAAAGTACGGCCCAGGACCCAGCTGTGAAGAGAAGAGGCAGGAGGCGCGGGAAACCGGCCCCCGTTGTTCCCGTGGTCCAGAAGGAGGTAGACCCTGAGGGGGATGCCCTGGAGCCCACAGGGGAACAAATTGCCGAACTGGGAGATCTGCCCGAGCTGACCCACTGGCAGCAGGATGGTGGTCCCTCCAGGGAGGAATTCTGTGCGGAACAGAAGGTGTGCCCTTCTCTTGTGGGCATGAGGCAGCAGGCCTCAGCCCAATCCTCAGGTGATCAGTGAGGGTCACATTTTGTGTACTGGGAGAACGACCTCCTGTATAGCGAGCCTAAGGCTGCTGAGCCTGGGTCAGCCCGTGTGCTGGTGGTACCCCAGCGCTTCAGAGCCTTCCTACTGGGGTTGGCTCATGACGTACCGTTAGCTGGACATCTGGGGCAGGACAAGACCTATGACAGGCTTGTCACCCATTTTTATTGGCCTCAGATGCGTAGGGATGTAGACATCCATTGCAAGACTTGTCGCACTTGCCAGGCAAGTGGGAAAAGCGGAAGGAAGCAGAAGGCTCCCCTCCAACCTTTTCCGGTGGTCAGCACCCCCTTTGACCGGGTGGGTATTGACATTGTCGGGCCCCTGGACCCCAAGACAGCCCTGGGCAACAGGTTCATCCTGGTCTTGGTGGACCATGCCACGAGGTACCCGGAGGCCATCCCTCTCAGGACAGTGACGGCCCCCGTGGTGGGACGAGCGCTGATGGGTGTTTTCTCCCGGATGGGGTTCCCCAGAGAGGTGGTGTCCGACCGAGGCACCAACTTCAATTCGAACTATATGAAGTCTCTGTGGAAGGAGTGTGGGGTAACCTACAGGTTCACCACTCCTTACCACCCTCAAGGAAATGGGCTGGTTGAGAGATTCAACCGGACCCTGAAAGGCATGATTATGGGTCTTGAAGAACCAATGAGGCGGAAATGGGACGTCCTCTTGCCATGCCTGTTGTTTGCTTACCGTGAGGTGCCGCAGAAGGCTCTAGGGTTCAGCCCCTTTGAGCTCTTATACGGTCACCCGGTAAGAGGACCTTTGAGTCTGGTCAAGGAAGGCTGGGAGCAATCTCCCAGGAAACCTCCCCAGGATGTATACAGCTACATGCTGGTCTTTCGGAACCAGACTCGGCGCTTCAGAGAACTTGCTCAGGCAAATCTGGAGGCCAGCCAGGAGGAGATGAAGCGATGGTACGACCGGAATGCCACTCTGGTGGAGCTTCAGCCTGGTCAGGAAGTATGGGTCATGTCCCCTGTGGAACCTTGTGCGCTCAAGGACAGGTGGACTGGACCGTTTAAGGTTGTGGAGAAGAAGAGCGATGTCACCTACTTGGTGGACTTGAAATCTCCCAGGAACCCCTTGCGGGTCCTGCATGTCAACCGTTTGAAGCCCCACTTAGAAAGGTCCGAAGTGGGCATGCTCCTAGCTACAGATGATGGAACAGAGGAGGAGAGTGAGCCTCTTCCTGACCTCCTGTATGCTAAAGAGCAAGACGGGTCAGTGGATGGTGTGGTCCTCTCTGACACACTGACCCTTGAGCAGAGACAGGATTGTCACCAACTGTTGGGGCAATTCCCGGATCTGTTTTCCTTAGTTCCGGGTGTCACGCATTGGTGTGTCCATGACGTTGACACCGGAGACAGCCCTCCTGTGAAGCACAAGGCTTACAGGGTGACTGACAAGGTCCGAGCGTACATTAAGGAGGAGGTCTCCAAAATGTTCGCGTTAGGGGTGATTGAGTCCTCTAGCAGTCCTTGGGCCAGCCCAGTGGTCTTGGTCCCGAAGGCTGCAGCGCCTGGTGCTTCACCGGAACTCCGGTTCTGCGTGGACTACCGAGGGCTCAATTCAGTCACGAAGACTGACGCGCACCCCATCCCCAGAGCGGATGAGCTCATCGATCGGTTGGGGGCTGCCCGGTACCTTAGTACGTTTGACTTAACATCTGGGTACTGGCAGATCGCCTTGACTGATGGGGCAAAAGAGAGGTCAGCGTTCTCCACACCAGATGGGCTATACCAGTTCCGGGTGATGCCCTTTGGAATGAAGAATGCCCCTGCCACCTTCCAGAGGTTGGTCAACCAGGTCTTGGTTGGACTGGAGGAATTCAGTGCCGCCTACCTGGACGACATCGCAGTGTTCAGCGCCAGCTGGGAGGAACACTTGCGCCACCTCCAGGAAGTGTTGTTGGCCCTGCGCGGAGCAGGCCTCACAATCAAAGCCAGTAAGTGCCAGATTGGGCAGGGTTCTGTGGTGTACTTGGGGCACCAAGTAGGGAGCGGTAAGGTGGCCCCCCTGCAACCCAAGATTGATACCATCCTGGCTTGGGCACCGCCCAGAACCCAAACACAGGTGAGAGCCTTCTTAGGACTCACGGGTTATTACAGGAGGTTTGTCAAGGATTACGGCAACATTGTGCACCCCTTGACCTCGCTGACTTCCAGGAAGCAGCCACGAAACGTGATCTGGACTGATGCCTGTCAAACGGCCTTTGACACCCTGAAAACTGCAATGTGCACAGCACCTATACTCCAGGCACCCGACTTTTCGAAAGAATTCATTGTTCAGACGGACGCTTCAGAGCATGGCGTGGGGGCTGTTCTAGCTCAGGTGAATGAAGAGGGCCGAGACTTGCCGGTAGCCTTCATCAGTAGGAGGTTACTTCCTAGAGAAACGAGGTGGAGTGCGATAGAGAGAGAAGCATTTGCTGTGGTCTGGGCGCTGAAGAAGCTAAGACCCTACCTGTTTGGGACTCACTTCCGGGTTCAGACAGACCACAGGCCCCTCAGATGGTTGATGCAAATGAGGGGTGAGAATCCAAAACTGTTGAGGTGGTCCATTGCTCTACAGGGGATGGACTTTACGGTGGAACACCGCCCTGGTACAGATCACGCCAATGCTGATGGTCTGTCCAGATTTTTCCGCCTTAGTGATGAGGACTCCCTAGGTTAAGGGTAGTTCTCCCCACATTTCAGCTGGAGGGGACACGTGTTAGACCTGACATCATTGGCTTGAGTCTCTCCTCCATTTTTCTGTTTGCCTCTACTGTTTTACGATGTTTTGCTGGTATATGCTTTGGGCGCCGTGTCACTGCTGATCAGTGCCATAGCGCAAGTGCTCCCTATGTTAAAATGATGTATCTATTGTATCCATGTTTGGCTTATTTGGTTTACTGTCAGTCCCTAGTCTAGTGCACCAGGAGTGCCGGGGCTTGTAAATACAAATGCCGCTCGTGGGCTTGCAGCACGTGTTGTGCCACCCACAGGAGCGGCCTTGTAAAAGAATGTCTACGGGTCGGTCATTGCGAGACCCACGTGCAGTCCTGTACTGTCACGCCGGCTGCGCAGGTATCCCTACTTGCCAGCCCCTCCAACCTTCCCTTAACTTCATGTTAGTCACCCCTATGGTAGGCCCATGGGCAGGGTGCATTGTAAGTGTAAGGTAGGACACGCCTGACCAAGTTGGCATGTCCTAATAGTAAAGTGCCGCCATCTTCGTGCTTCACTATTGCGAGGTAGCCTGCTCTCCGTTGGATAGAATGGGCCGCCGGGATTGTTAACGTTATAATCCTAGCTGGCTCGGGGAGCATGGTGCAATGTCGAGTTTGGTATCCCTGAACTCGGGGTTTAATTACGCATCCGTTGGTATGGATGGTTTTTGGACTCTGGGTTCGAAAGTAGTACTTTTAGAAAGTGTCTATTTTCTTGTCTAACCATATCTGGTCTCTGCTGGTCTTACGTGTGTGTGACAGGAGCTGGGTGGCTCCAAGAGGTCTGGATGAGTCAGTGTGGGATGAGTGGGACATTACGTTGAGAGTAGAGGGAGAGTAGTTGTTGATAGCCGGCCTTGCCTGATACAATGCTGGCTCCACCTCCTGCCAAGCGACTGATGGCTCTGTGCCTGCCATGGACGATCCTAGCCCCACCTCCTGCCAGGAGGGCGATAGCTCTGCTCCTGCCAGTATCAATGCTGGCTCCACCTCCTGCGGGGCGTCTGAGGACCCGGCCCGGCTCAATGAATAGGCCAGGTGCGACTACCTAGCTCCACCCACAGCAGACCCAGGGTGTTGGGAAACCCCCGGCATAGACAAAGGGATCAAAGACGAAAAGGGGTATAAAAGAAGGACCCCTGAACTAGGAAATCAGATCACTTCTGACAAGGAACCCTGTAACCAAGGACAAGAATCCTGCTGATTTAAAGGACTGTCTACCCCTTCTGCCAGTGTGCTGTTGTTGGGGGAATCCTGCAGTGCTTCTTTATTTTTGCCAAGGAACCAGGAGAGAGGAACTGTGTGTGTACTCTCACGCTTGCTAAGAAAATCTCCAAGGACTGGAAGAGTGCCAGTCTCCTGCTGAAGTCACAGGGCTAAAGGACTTCATCTGCTAAAAGTGCTATTTGCTGGAAGTGTGAATCCAGCACCTCTGAAAGAACCAGCAATCACGACGATCGGACGCTGGGCCCGACCGACGCCAGCAGCAGCGCCAGTGAGTAGGAGTACGGCTCTAACTCCAGAGGACCTCGTGTCTGCCCCGCTGCTGATCGCATCAACCGTGTGCCCTTCGACGCCGTGAGCGCTGCTCACTCTGTGCAACTGCATCATCGACAACGCCTGCTGAGGCCTGATCGACGCCGAAGACGCGACACCGGATTGCTCGACACCGCTGATCATCGTGTGCTTCATTTTCCTAAGGTACTGTGTTGTTGGGGGTCCGTGTGACTCCAGGCCCGGCGCAGCGCTCCTCGCGGTCGACGCCGAACCTGTGGATTATCTTCGCCCCGGCGTTGTGTAGCTCCCGTGTGAGTCACCCTGTTGCTAAGAACTGAGTTTCCAAGAAGAAGAATTGCTTGATACTAAAGACTTTTGTGCTAAAGAAGAAACTACCTTTGAACTATCCTTTTTCCTTCCTGAACGTATTTATTCCGATTGTGTACAGTTTGCCGTTATTTGGTCTTGTGCTAAGTCTTATATAAAAGTACTTCTTTTTATAATACTACTGTGTCGTGTCCATTTGTAGTGTATTCACTTTATTACTGTATGTGGTCATAATTGCTTAACACACAGCCTCTGAGATAAGCCTGTTCTGCTCTGCCAAGCTACCAAGGGGGTGAGCAGGGGTTATCGAAGGGTGTGATCCACTTGCCCTGACTAGAAAAGGAGTGTCCCTATTTGTCAGAAGTGTATACCTCTGCCAACTAGAGACAGCCGGTTCTAACAGTACCCATTTACAAAAAAGGGGAGAGAGAGTGCCCAGCTAACTATAGGCCCATATCCCTCCTGGATTCCCTTATGAAGATCGCCGATAGGGTGGTCCTCAGTAAATTACAAATTTGGGAAAATGAAAATAACATCCTAAGCCCGGTCCAGTACGGCTTTAGGGAAGGGATGGGTACAGTAGAGCAGGTCCTTAATTTCGTGATGATTCAAGGGAAATATACCCAAGCTAAAAAAGGGTGTCTCTACACAATATTTGTTGACCTCTCAGCCGCATTCGACTGCGTGGATCATGAAAAATTGTGGCAAACATTGGCTGAAATTAAGGTGGATCCTGTGATTCTACATTTCCTCCGGCAGTTGTACACAAGTGCGACTGCCAAGGTGAGACATGGGACAAGAGGAGAATGTACTGGGTCGTTCCGCATAGAGAAGGGAGTTAGGCAGGGCTGTGTACCGGCCCCATTCCTCTTCTCCATATATACAAACGCTTTGGAGGAGGAATTGGTGGCCGCCGTAGCGGATTCATCAAGGTATGGGAAAAACCAGGTGGTCTCCCTTCTCTATGCGGATGATGCCGTACTAATGGCCAGAACCAAGGTAGGTGCCTAAAAGGCGTTAACAAAGTATGTAGAGTTCATGGAGACAAGGGGCCTAAAAATAAATGCTAAAAAATCATTTGTGATGATGTGTGGGAAAGCCAGAACAAAATGTAAGGCTTTAAAAATTGACGGCCTTTCACTAGAACACACTAAAAGTTTCTCATACTTGGGGTGCTAATTGATGGCTCTGGCTCTTGGTGTGCGGCCGTCAAGAACAGAACTCTTCTGTTTAAACGTTCCATTGCTGCACTAATGAACTTTGCCACCAAATTAGGGAAAAGACCCCCAGAAATTCTTTAAAATATATACAAAGCAAAATGCAGAAGCATAGCTCTCTACGGGGCAGGAATCTGGGGCTTCCAAAACACTTCACCCATCCAGATAGCAGAAAACGTTTTTTTAAGATATTTGTTAGCACGTCCCCAGGGTACTGCAGTTTTTAATTGTCATTCTGAATTAGGAATGGATTTTATTTCTGATCTCATAAAAGTACAACCAATCTTACTCTGGCAGAGAGTCTGGACCGAAGACGCGTTGTCCCTTAGTAGAGAAATCTTAAAGGATGTGATGGTATTGGACAACGCCAAACACATTCCTTGGCTTGAGTATGTTAGGAAGACATTTATTGACCTGCATAGGCCAGAACTATATAATAATCCTGAATTATTAGGTGGTCTGAGTAGGAAAGAACTTAAAGGTCTGTGCATGAACCACTATGAAATGTTAAGGTGTTCGGTTGAACTTACTAAGCAAACCGTCAGTAAACACCAGCTGTCTCTGGTGTGTTACACTATTCAACCGTACCTATCATTGTGTACTGTGGGCTTTGAACGCTTTATTTTAACTAGGTTTAGGTTTGACTTATTTCATTACTTGGTAACTTTTCCTACAAAAAACAATTGGTCCAGGAGCCTTGGGACATGCCCTTGTGATAATTTATCACAACAATCCATGTTTCATGATATTTTATTCTGTAAATATTATGAGAAGGAATGTAAGACATGGATTAGGCAATATTTGAAAAAGGGTTCCTGGCGGCAATGTAGACCAGCCTATCTAAGCTTACAGCAATTGGAGAATGGCTAATGCATTATGATTATAATTGGTTTCTTAAAGAGTATCCTGAGGAAAAGAAATGTGATGGCTGCTAATTGTACTATGTAAATGCTATGGTTCGATAATGCACTAATTTAATCTCTTCTTAATGTTTTAAAATTAGGACCTATTTATTTATTATGAAATACTATATGTATATCTGTTGCTGCTTTTATGATTTTTATCTGCTGTTAAAATCGAATAAAGCTAAACTTGAAACTTGAAACTTGTCCTGACAAACTTCCCAGTGACTTATTGAAACATGACAAAACAGAATGGACACCTTATGTAAACCTTCTTTGTAGTGCTGTAGCAGACAGAGCCCCTTACCAGAGTCAAGGATAGGGGCTGAAATAATCCCATTTTTTAAAAAGGAAGCTTGACAAGACCCGGCCAATTATAGGCCTATAAGCCTAAAAGATACCTTACAAAAGATTTACGCAAAACAGATCTTAATCAAACTTAACAACTGGATAGGGGGTAACAACATTTTAACACAGTACCAAGCTGCGTTTAGAACAACAACGAGAACAATAGATCAGGTCTTTAGACTTCTTTGCATAGGATGGAAATACACAAAACTAATGAAAGGACACCTGTACATATCATTTATAGACTCAAAGGCTGCCTTCTATCTCATCCCCACGGATTCCCTTTGGAATGCCCTCCAAACTCAGGGAGTCCCCAAAGGGTGTCTGACACAGATAGTGCATTGCATAAGGACAACTATGCAAAGTGGACCCAGGGGTGAACTTACAGAGGCAATCCCTATAAGGAGCGGAGTCAGTCAGGGTTGTGTTCTGGCTCCTACCCTTTTCTCACTATATGTAAATGATGTAGTGAGGCACCTCCGGGGTTGTAAACATGACTCACATAAGTTGGGTGGGGAGCCAGTGCAGGCTCTGTTATTTTCTGATGATACCATTTTGTTATCACAAACCACGATGGGACTGAAACATTTGTTTTGTTAAATTCTTTTAGCGAATATTGCGTTGTAAAGGCCCTTGAAATAAACTCTAACAAAACAAAATATATGGCAATAAGACCACATAAAACTTTCAAGAAAAACATTACAGTCCAAAATCAAAAGTTAAAATGTATGCCTAACTTTAACTACGTTGTATTGATCTAGACAATAAATTGACATGGTACATTCACATAAAAGCAAGGCTATCCTGCTACAAAATTCCATGCCAATATTGAAGAAACATCAGAATAGTGTAACCAAGGCAGTGTCTCTGGCCCTCGAGGTTTATAAATATAGGGCTCAATCCGCAACATTATATGGCGCAAAGCTCTGGGGGGGGGTAACAAGATGGATTATGCCTCCCCGTATGTACACCCATGATTCCTATCATTCAGGATCTCAATATAAAATGCATAGACCAACAGGGCATACTGAGACCTCTGCTATTCTGGGTCCGTCTGTGGACCGCAGAAGAACTTATAAATTACAAAGAGGGGCTTTTTAAGATTTTAAGATTATATGAGCAAACAAAACTGCAGTAGGTTAGACATGTGCACCTGTGGTTCTGTAAACTAGGTCTAAATTATTTCTGGGATGCTGCCAGCTCAGTAATGCATCTTACAAAGAAGATCTTGAAAAAATACATACTGAGGATATATGCAAAACAGTATTCATCACTGTGTAAGCCGATACTTATTTGCTGTTAACCCGTTCCGTGCTCCCGTCGGCCATTAGCACTCCCTTCCTGGTGCTGTGAATGGCCAACGGCCGTCGCAGCCCTGCCCACTCTCTAGAGCGCCCGCACCACGGCGGGATTGCCGCCGCAGTTTCGGTGTTGATCTAAAACGCAAGGGAAAAGGCTTGAAAGTCTAACCAACTGCAGCTGCTAATATTTTAAGATGATTTTAATATTGTATACTGTTTGTGTATGTATAAGCACTTTCTTGCACATGCACTTTATTAATTTCTGCCTTGATCTAACATCATCCAAATTATAGGAAATTAGAGAATAGCAATAGTACTATAATCTACTTTTAACATTTACAATTGTTGTACCCGTTATTTATTTATTAACTTATCTACTCTTCTTAAAACAAACTATGTTAATACTGATTGTCATTGGAAGATTATCGGTGCGATTTGTTGTTAAAAAATTTTATGTATGAATGGACAGTATGAACATGTATCTTTTATGGTTTCTTAAACTGAATAATTACTATTGAATTGAATAAAAGCTCAATTAATTACGCAATCACAGAATGTTTTTTTTATACTTAAGGCAGTCAAGCAATCTCTCCTGCAATTACAGCTCTCAACAGCAAGCTGATCCTGACCCTTTTGCTTGCTTCCATGGTTTTTAATGATAAAATCATAGCAGAGTTGGACAAATTATATATTAACAAAATTAAGGTATTACTTGGCCTTCGCCCTTCATTCACTCATTGTAAGATTCGGCTGGAGTTGCTTTAATTTCTTTCATTAGTCCTAAAACAGACTGGTTCAGTTAGAAATTATATAGAAGACACATTGAAATATGATATATATAATGATTTGCTATCATCGAGTGGCAAAAGAAAGTTTTAGTACTCTCACAGGCTTGCAAACATTCAGGTTTTACCTCTGATACCCACTCGAACACAGATCAGGGTTACCTTTCCTGTACCTTAAATCCAACTTGTAAGGTTCAGTACTTGAGGTTTCGTTTTCTCTATATACCAATCGCCCAATTTGCAAGATCATGGAATAAGAAGTGGCATCCATTAAGACATTGTTGACTTTCTGGCTATAAGGAAGAATCAGTAGAATATGTTGTGTGTCTGTTCCCATCTTTACTGTCTGCGAGGAAAAAACATACCTGAAGTCCTCTTTAGTAAAAGTAAACTGTAGAAAAATTCATGAAGCAATCAGACACTGTTTCTCTACCAAAGAAATGCAATTTATTGGGAAGTTTATGACATTTTTAGACTTTGCATATCACCATTTTGGATAATTTATGTCTTTTAAATTCATGGTCATTATTTTCTATTTTGTTAGTGTTTACGATGATTTTATTGTGTTATGATTCTAATTGGTAATTTATTATATCTATGCATAAACTTTCATTTTTTAATGTATTCATGACTGCTATGTTACATCCAGTTCTAATTTAGTACACATAACTTTGTCAGACTCAGTTTGGGCGGCCACAGGACAAGCAAGGGCTATTCACCGACAACTCTAGAGGTTGAGTTCATTTGCTTCTGATGTCCCTGGGCTTCTCCTACTAAATCTCTGCAAACTGAGTAAAGTACAAGCCCTTTACCACTTGACTTTCAGTGGCAGCAATAGCCAGAAGTCACAGGCTTCTCAGTGAGGTAGTGTAGGTGTGCTCAGAGCTGAGCACTCAATAAACACACAATAGTACACAAAATGATTGTCAACCCAGTGCTTGACTTTCAAAATGAAAGTATTTTAATGCACGCCAGAATTAAATATTAAATATAGGAAAATGTGCACAATTCCATTTAGTGTTGTAGTGTTAGAATAGGTTGGTTCCTCTTTCCACTGTTGACCCCGTCCACCCCTCATGTCCAAGCAGTTCCTTCCCCAGATTTTGTTCTAGCATGATTAGGCTCAGATCCTTATTGCCCTGAATAGTCTTGCGTTATTGCACAGTCTATCTTCTTAATTCAGTTCACTGATTCACACCAAACTAATCTCTCAGTTCAGGGGCTTCTCAGGCAGCCAACTGACTCCTGTGAAACTTGGTCACTAAACCTCTTTCAGGCTGAGTGCAAACTTGCAGTTCCTTTTGGCCTCCCCAGTTGTCATGTCTTAGTGATGTGTCAGCAATCAAAGATGGCTGTTCAGGAAAATGGTATACAATGGGGGTTGGAAGCGCACACCAGGAATAATCCATTAATACCAAAGAATATACCAACTATAATACAATGGTGCAGCAGTGAGACCCTCGCTGTCTTACGAGAGCCAGTGAACAAAGAAATGTAGATGCTACCAAAGGCGGTCGCAGCACTGCGCATTGTTCACAAAGTGGTCATAAAATGATCCTCTAAATCATTGAACAAAGTTATATACAATGAATCAAAAGTTTTATAAAACACGTTGACACAGTTATACTTGTAAATGTAAATCTTTACATGTAGTTTAGGGTCAAAGGTTCATTAACACCACTTTAGTAGTGTTCACATATAAAGTAAAATACAAATCATAGCACAATTATCATCATAGAGTATACATAAATGCAAATGATCATATCTTGACAATAGATCTTGTAGTGGCCCGATACATTTCGGGACAGAAGAGTCCCTTCTTCAGGGGCAAAACTGTAAAGGTAAATAATGAGAATATATCACTTCACAAGATTATATGGTAAACACAGTAAGAGGTTACTCGATAATGAACATATTGCCATGACCAAAAGAAAGCTTAGCTAGTTGATGCCAGTAGTGTAGAAATAACCACCACTTAATACCTGTGTTCAAAAAAGATAATAGGTTCCACGTGCATAAAATAGTAGTGAGAATGATGCAGAAGGAAGAAAAAGCAGTATAACCCTGTACCTAAAGCAATCAGGAAAAGAGAAGAAAAGAAGAAAAGCAGACTGTGAGGCTGAACCACAAAAACCTCAGGGTAATGACATATTTTATCACGCCTGGCCCAGCAGGTGCTCAATGCTGCCTCACTTGGGCTGTTGGGTCTGGATTGGTGCAGCCATGCATGGCAGGTCTCAAGCAGATTTGAGGCCTCGCACAGAACTAACAGGTTGGATGGCAGACCACAGCTTCAGTTTCAAGTTGCAAGCTAGCTCTGGCCCATGCTGCGATTGGATTCAGGCTAAACTATGATTTCACAATTCTGGTGCACCTGGTCAGGACACACTGCACTTCACAGAGCAAGTCCAGTAGCTGAGGTTCTGTACAGCTTCAAAGATCAGTCTGAAGACTCACCATAAATTCACAGATCAGGTTCAGCGGCTCAGGTCATGCTGCATCTTCACAGGTCAGGCTCAGCCGCTCCAGTAATGCTGCAGCTTGATAATTCCATCCAGAAATCACACTAGAGAGTGTGGGGCCTACCAACATCAGGGTACACAGATCACTCTCCAAATCAAATTCATCTGCTTCTACAAACATACTGTACCAGGATCATTTTGCACCTCAAGGCTCCTGTGCAATCACTCCTCCTACAGGGTTGGCAGGCTCATTCCCTCTCTCAGCAGTCAGGAGGGTCTCTCAGTGCTTCGAGGCATGTAATTAGCTCTAGCAGCAAGTGTTGGACATAGGAGATGGTCCTTCACATCTGAGAAATTGACTGTCAGGCAGACACCAGCTCTAGGTGCATAGCAATTTAGCATAACTCTGTGTGGAATTCCCTTCTTAGTCGTAGGAACCTTGGAAATGGATAAAAAGTTGAGTCAGTGGGTCTGACATTTATAGAGACACAGCATACTGGAGATGTGGGTGCACTGTCTGCACCTTCAGATTGGGTTTGAGTTGGTTCTCCTTTTAAGTATCCTCACCATGCTGCTGTCCAGACATAACCTTTGTGTAGACTGATATGCCTCACAACAGTGTAGTCTCCAAACTAGAACACCTACAACAGAGGCACACATATGTGTGAGCTTTCTGCTCCTGGTTATCATCAACCACACTGAAAAGGGATCTGGGGAAAGACAAAAGACTGGCCTCTCAGAACGAGCCCTTTTAACTTGAACATCAGAGCCTGCAGTCCCACCATTCACCCCCACCATCTAACAGAAGGTAATGATTCAGGGAGTTTAATCAGAGTTCCTCTCATCAAAAGGCCTAATCAAATTTCTGAAGGAGCCATGTCTCCTCTGTTACCACTTCAGTGTCCGTGTGTCCTCTCTCCATGTTCAGGGATATCATCAATGGCTAGCAAAGTTTAGGACACAACTTCACCCCCATTTTGTGCACAAGGCCAGGCCTCCATTACTTTGGCTCACTCATACGCACCATAAATGCATCACTCAGAACACATATTCAAATACACATGACTTTCCCTGGGGTGGTTAGAGCTAGGATTTGAGTTAGGACATAGTAGCAGAATAGTAAATGGGTGAGCCTGTAGTCATTCACTCCAGTGGCACGGATAAAAGTTCTGGACACAACTATGGACTATCATAACTTTGTACACTGCAGCTACGACTATGTATATTAAAGCAGTGGCTAGGACAGTAGTCTATTATCTGTACAATGAGGGCACACTTGGTGCATGCTGCTAGGTCACAGGACAGGTCCAGGACCTCACTCATGTCAAAGGTCATGCCTAGGCCTATGGGAACATAGTAGATTAGTTTGAGGTTAGGACCAAATTCAAAAGTCAGGATACCAGATACACACAGTTGGGCACACAGGGCACGGGGACACAACTGTATTCCATGCACGGACATACCGTCCTAACAGTTTTTCTTCACCATTAATCTGCCTTATAATTACCATTTCTCACACTAATGATAGCCAATAGCCTATTGAACACACCCCTACCAGTTATGAGATGACAGACCCTTAGCATTTCATTCATCGCAGAGCCAAGATACCCAGTCATGTAACCTGCCAGTTCCTGAACAGGCTAAAATGTTACATCCAAGCCAAGTAACTTTCATCTTTCTAACCTCATAGGTGTATTCAGCTACATATGGGAGCACCATATTTAGGGTTCTTATCCATATCTTCTGGTGTTTCCGGTTATGTTTACTTTGAGGACAAGAGGGAGTAGAGCTGGGAATTACTGCTCCTAACTCCTTACTTCTCTTCTTCGCTGTGATTCTCCGGAAGGTGCAGAATATTGTCTTGACAAAACATACACTATCCTCTACGTTATATGCTCTAAAAGAATAGAGAGCAGTCCCATTCATTGTAGTTTCTGTACACCTGGATTTTTAGTTGGGGATATAGTGAGCAGTTGAGGGAGATTGAAATTGAATGCCAGTTCCTCTTCTGCTCTGTTCCAAATACACTCCATGAGAAGCACATACACGAGGACTGAAAGCTCAGTGATTCCTCGGGAAGGGTTCGATGCCACAAAGCGGTCCACCTCTCGGCAGTCCCAACCCTGAGTGCTATAATAGCACAGGTGAATGGGATGATCAAGCGGGGAAAGGAAAGGAAAGGGTCAGCAGGGAGGGAGATCTGAAAAGGCAAAACAATACTGGTAAGTACAGGCTTATACTATATCCTTTCAATGGCTACCTATTAGGCTTTCCGTACGTGTAGAGCAAAACAACAATTCCCCTGCCCAAAAATTAGAGGAATGAATAAACGTCCCTGCCACCAGGTCAGCAAGAATTTGGGTTGCGCTAAGAAAGGGGTCAAAACAGAAGGGAAGTGTAATGCCTGATTCTACATGAAATACTTTATCACACTCTTAGTACTTTTCTCATATATGATACACATTCAATATAGAACCATACACACTCGCATACATAACAGGGTCCACTTCACAGGGAAAGAGCAGAAGGCCGCTTCCTCTGTGCCAACATGCCATCCACCAAAGCCAACATTGCCCCCCTTTTCTCCTCCGGTAGGCGTGCTTCCATGGCGACCGAGTCGAGCTCGATACCGAGAAAGGACAACACCGTACTGGGACCGCACGTCTTCTCTGGCGCCAAGGGAACCCCAAATTCCCCCATCAACCCGGCCAAACCATCCAGCAACCGCTGACAGTCCGCCGCACCGGGCCGCCCCACCAGGAAGAAATCATCCAGATAGTGCGTCACTGACTCCGAGCCTGTGCGCCTAGAAAAAAACCACTGAATGAATGAGCTGAACCGCTCAAACAGTGCGCATGAAATGGAACACCCCATCGGCAGCGCCTTATCCACAAAGATGAGACCCTGAAACTGGATCCCCAGCAACTGGTAATCCGCCGGGTGCACCGGAAGGAGTCGGAAGGCCGACTTGACGTCGCATTTTGCCATCAACGCGCCCCGTCCCGCCGCCGCCACCAGTCGTCGCGCCACGTCCACCGACGTGTAGGTCACCGACGCTAACTCCGCCGAAATGTACGCATTGACCGACTCCCCTTCCGGCCAGGACAAGTGCTGTATCAGTCGGAACTGCCCTTCCTCCTTCTTAGGCACCACCCCGATGGGGGAAATGATCAAACCCGGCAGCGGCGGCGCCGTGAAGGGGCCCGCCATCCGCCCCTCTCTGACCTCTTTGAACAGTTTCTCTCTTACCATGCCCTTGTGCGCGTTCACTGATTTTAGATTGTCCGCCCAGCGAACAATCCGAGGGCCCTCGTACCCCAGCCGAAAACCCTCCCGGAAACCCCGGTGCAGCACTGCAGCATCCTCCGCCCGCGGATACGCCGCCAACCAGGGCTCCATCCGCGCGATCCTAACTGGCGTACGAGCCTTTTCCCAGAGCTCCGGCTCCCCCCCCCCTCTACCCCCTCCCCTCCCCCCGCCCGGTCCCCCTCTGGCAGGACCACCTCCCTGCGTGGGCAGCTGCCCCGGTGGGCCCCCGGGCCCCCAACACCGCAGTACTGGATGGTTCCGTCCGCACGACGAGCACTCCTGCCGGAACCGGCATGCCGCCCGCCCGCAGGCACCCCTATTAAAGTCCCAGCAGGCCCCAACTGCGGCCTGGCTACCAGGGGCTCCCTGTCCCACCCCCCCACGGGTGGGGCGTGCCGCAAAGGGGGGAGACGCCAGCGGCAAACCGCTGGCCGTGTAAATGGTGCGGCCAAACTTGGCCCCTCCCATCGTCTGCTGGTATAGGTCCGAATCCAGCTCCCCCCACTGTGCCTCCGGGTCCCCCGCCATGCACGCCCGGAACTCCTCGTCGTAGTGCGACCACGCGTACCCGCCGTAAGTCACCTGCGCCCTCCGCACCACATTCATGTATTTAAACAGCGCGACGCACCGGTCCGGGAATTTCTCGCAATACACGCTCGCGTAAATGAGGAACGCTGCTGACCAATTGTCCAGCGTCAGGGGCACCTTTGGGCGCCTTGCCAACTCCTGCTCCTCCTCCTTTGACCCCTCTTTGGATGTCAATTCCCTATGTAGCAGCTTCAAAATATCAATGTATTCCCCCTTCCAAATCTTTTCCTTCATTGCCGCCGAAAGGTGGGCCCCTAGCGGCTTGGTCAGCCCCATGTACGGCAGCTTCCGCACCGGAATCACACAACTCTCCTTACCTCCCCCCGCCGCCTCCTTCACGCCCGCCGCCTTGTCACCCACCGCCTCGGCCCCGCCACCCGCGCTTGGCCCATCTCCGCCCGGCACCGCGCCGTCCGTTCCGACTACCGCGTCCTGGACATACCGTCCCCGCACCAGCCGCCACCCATCCTCCCCATCGCCCCCGACCCCACTGAAACCTGCACACAACGCCTCTTGCCACTCCCCGCACCTTCACTAGTCTTACTTGGCGTCAAGGTCGGCGTCCTTGCTGGATCCCGCCGCCTAACCAGTTGCGCTGAGGGGGCCATCACTCTGGGCGCTTCCTGCCTTGCTGGCACCTGCAATATACTTCCAACAACGTTACCAGCCCCCCCATCCTCCCGAATCTCTCCCTCTTCCTCCGACTCTCCATCCGCCGGCTCAACACCCCCCCGGCCCCCCACTTGGGGTTCCAGCCCCGCTCTCTCACGACAAACCCGCATCAAATCCATCAAGTCCACACTCTCCCCACCATGCACCACACTCGCATGCAAATCAGAGATATTCGTGTCCATCCTCACTCCCCCACCCCCGGCGGCCGTAGAGACCCATCAGGGAGGGGCCGGCGGAGACGCGTCTTGCCTCCAATTACCAAGTCCCTGAGCCAGGTTCCTCGCTGGAGCTCCGCCGTCCGCACCAAACAGAGCCGGCCCATCCACTCCGTGCGTGGGAGTCGCATGCTGCTCCCCCGAGCGCCTTACCAACAGCTCCTGCCAAGGAAAAAAGGTGGAGTCCAGCATGCCAGGGTAAAAACAACCACCCTCGCTCCCCCACGCGCCGCCCCCTCCGCCATACCCCCACCCCATCGCCGCTCCCCTCCCGCAACCCGCCGAATGGCCTCCGCGCTGCGACGGTACCCCCCCTCCCCCCAGCTCCCAACCGCCTTCCCCGCCCATCCCCCCGGGCCGCCCCACCCCCCGGGACACCAACTCGGCCCCGCCCCTCCCCCCACCCCCCCTGCCTCCCCCCAGGCCGCGCCTCTGCCCCCTCCCCAAACCTCGCCTCATGCCCGCCTGGCCCCCCGCCCCCCCTCCACCCCGCGGCTCGCCCCCGCCACCCCCACCGACCCACCCCGACTCACCCCGCTCGCCCGTCGCACCGCCACCTCCGCGCTCGTCCCCCAGCACCTCTGGTCCGCCGCCCCCCACCCGTCCCGTCCCCACACCCCTCCCCTGCTGTCCATGCGACGCCCGCCCCCTCGCCCCTGCTCCCCCCTCCTCCGCCGAGGACCCACTCCAGTCCAGCTCCGTGTCCTCCCCCCCACCTCCCCCTCCCCCTCTTCCTCCAAATCTGTCTCCTCGATGAGTAGCGGCAAAACCGCCCCACCGACCCTCCCCCCACCAGCCCCCTCTGCTCCCCACGTCCACTGTGCCCTTCCCCCCCCGGTGGCCCTGCTTCACCCCCATCCTCCCGCCCCCCCTCCATTGCCCCCACCCTCTCCAGGCAAAACTACCCAGGCCCCTCCCCCACGCCCCCCTGGCCACCCGGCCCTGCCTCTACCTCCGCCACTACCTCTTCGCGGCCCCACCTCCCCCTCTCCCTCCTCCACAAATACCAGGGGCCTCTTCCTCCCCTTCTGCCCGGCCTTCCGAGCCCCACCCTTCGCTTTGCGCGGAGCTTCCACCGTCCTCCGACCCCCTCCCCTTGCACCCCCGCCCCCCCTCCCGCCCCGCTGAGCCGCCCGCGATCTAGGCGGGTCGCACGCCGCCACAGCTGCCGCGGCGCCGATTGCAGCGCGCCGCGGCGGCCTTACCTTGAGGTCGGGCCGCACTATGTCCATGCGGCCCGCCTCCGTCAAAAGCCTCAGCGCCTCCAATACACGTGGGTCCGTGTACGCCGCCATCGCGCACAACTGCGCCCCCTACTGCTGACACTGCGCACGACCGCGCTCACCGCCTGCCCACTGCACTCCAGGCAACGCTCAACCAAACGGCGCAGAACACCGCACACCGCCGCCACAAAGCACCGTTAGTCACAATCCCTGACCACCAAAATGACTATGACCTGGCTGCTGTGTCACCGCACCACAAACAGTTTGCGGTGACACAAAATGGCCGTTTTTGTATTACCCAGCCCAAAAGAAGCCCAAAACCGCCCAACCAGCCCAACCAGCCCAAAAACGCCTGCTACGGCGAGCCCCTTGTGCCAAGCTTCCTCCCCCCCTCCCCTGGTGCCCCAAACTTCCCCGGGGGGGCGAGCCTCCCGCTGGTCGGCCACCCCCCCAAATCCCCAATAAAGCCTTGAATTCTTAGGCTTGTTAAAGCCAGTATTAAACATGGAACGTTGCCAAAGTTTTCGGGCAATCCGAAAACCTCAGTGGCAAACAATGGCACTTATTGATCTAGTCTCGTTTGTTCAAGCGGTGCCGGACAGGCACATCAGCTGACAGCAAGGATCTCGTCCAAGTCGGTGCAAGTGCACCCGTACCGTTCACCAAACACGAGTGTGGTACATGCAGTGCCACGCACTGCTCGGCAGAGAGCAACAATCAGCACTTTCCTCTTTCCCGGAGGCTCCTTTTGGACTGTCCTCCTCTTCCAGTTCGCAGGTGCTTTTCCCAGGCAAACGCGGCTACTTCCGCTTTGCCTCATGGGAAATTGTATTTTTTGTTCCCACAGCGCGCAAACTGTGCCGCGAATCGGAATGGAGTGCTGTGCCCACCCTGGGACATCTATACCTTCCCACCAGCCCACCAACCAAGACCAAACCCTAATCGGTGTGCGTCTGTAAGGGGGCAGAGTGGGTGTGTAACAAGGACAGAGAAAAGCGTGTGGTTAGCAGAGGGGCTGACAGCAGTGATCACAGTCCACCAGATCTTCAGTGGAGGATCCTGCTGTGAATATGGAATCCACTTCCTTGGCGTCCTGATAATCGTCAGCTGATATGCCTTCCTACTCTGACCACACCTTTTTGGGAGATCCCAGTAAGCTCATATTTGTAATTTTCCAGTAGACAAAGAAATTACCATCGCCCAGTAATTACAAAATGTTAAGTTCCCACTTAGCTCAAATAGCTACCACTTTCCATGAAACAGACACTTGCTAGATTTGAGTAGGAATGTAAGTATCAGTTAACATTAAGCATCCCATTACCAGTTTCCACTTAGCATACATTTGTCAGTGTCTGGTCACACAAACATTACTGCAAGATCCAGTTTGCGCACACTTGTCAGTTCTCCAAGCGCTCCGTTGCCTTTTCCAATTGTGAAACACTCCCCAAGTCCTAATGTATGTGCATATACTTGACAGTTTCTGGTGGGAACAGACCTGCCAGTGCTCAGTGGACACACAATTTCCAGTTACCAATTTGCACAAATTTGCCAGTTCTAAAGATATACTTGCTTATCAGTTCCCGCACTTCCTTGATGTCTTTTGAGGAGGGGAAGTGGAAGAGTGTTTTCTCTCTGCACTCTTCCGATTGACTGAGGATCCTAGAAATTGTGAGCTATTTGATGGCTGTGATATAATTTCTTTACTATGTTATCATTGGGGAGCATTGGTTATACGTTTCTCATCTCACTAAACAGTGAGCTGAAAAGGGCTGAACGAAGTGATCACTCCTTTCTGTATAATTCTGATTTCTCAAAGGATGTGCAACCCTTTCCAGTACCCATGGTGCCACCTTGCACAATCTAGACTTGGGAAACGTGGTGAGTACCTTCTAGAATTGGTCTCAAAAGAGGAAAAAACTGTATCAATCTTGTTGCACTTGATTGAGAATGAAGATGAAAAAAGAAGCCGGACAGATGATCAGGAAGCTATATAAATGGACAATCAGTAAAAAAATTATAGCAAGTTGGGTGTAAAAGCAAAGAAAAAATTGACTTTGAACATGTTGTGACTCATCCATGCTCAGTTCCAGTAGCAATTGCTACTGCACATCAGTGGTGGGGCGGGAGTAGGGGGTGAGGGGTTGGTTGAAAAAGAAAAACTGAGAAAACAAAAAAGAGAAAAATTTACCTTGCCGGCGGCTGCCTCTCCTCTGTTCTTCCACAATGGAAGGAGCAAGAAACATCCAGGCTTCCAGAGTCCTCTAGCCAATCATGACGCTGCTGATAGCACTGTGGCTTTGCGCTCAGATTGGGACTGTGCATTGCAGCCTGGTGAGGAACATGCACAGTGTGCATGACTGTGTTGTTGTAAATCAACGGCGATTAGGTTAAGCATTAGCAGAAGACATGCTTTGTTTGACCATTATCGTATCAAATGTACCGACTCTATTTTGTATTTGCAACGGCCATTTTGTATGCCATACATTGCCATGTGCTCGTCATGTGCTTTGTCCTACCTTCTTGTTATCTGCACCTGAAGTTTGCCCGGCAACAGACTATATTTAGCATTCCCCGTTTCCAGCATGTCCAGACATGCGCAGCAGGGTCAATGACCGTTACTAACTGGTTCCAGATAGGAATGCGTTTACCAGTTACCGAAGACTGTTAACTCCGCCCATCTATCGATTGTGCCTTCCAATATGTCCTTGTATGGTCATGAAACTGCTCTTGTCTTCTGTATCGCCTTCTTTTGAGCCCCCTCATTGTGTATAAAAGGGGCCATGTGCTTTAGCTCAGTGTGCTACTCGATACAATACTGAAGGGTGTTGTGTGGACTGTAGTATCACCTTTAAAGGTTTAATAAACTTTGCTTTTGTGTTTTCCAGTTTCATTGCCAACTTCTTCCTAAGGTATGAGGACTCTGTGCAGAGAAGGGCGAGCCCCTTGCACTAAGTAGGCCTAGCTGAGGTTTGCTTACAACAGTTTGGCCAGCCCAAGATGGCCGGCCAAGCAGTTATTCACACTTGAGGAGTGCCAGCCATTCCTGCCTTGCTCTTTGTGCAAAGTAGCCCACGTCGCCCTGCCCCGCACTTATAGATCCATTAGGGAAAAATAAAATGGTAATAACCTGGCGGTCCTGTAGTGGAGGAGCCAGCACTGCTCAGTTCCAGCTTCCTTATTTATGGTTTAAAAACAAAATTCAGTTGAAGCCATCTTGGGTTGGTAAGTTTCATAACATCTATTTAAATGATTTGTAAGCTAGGGGAGGACGGGTTGTGGTCTCCTGGGTTTTCTGTCCTAATAGTGGGAGTAGTTTTTAAAAGTTCTAGATGTCCTGAATGGGGCGACCCTAACCCATTGAAGAAAGGGATTTGCTTTAAGAAGGTGGACAGAGCTGGACAAATTCTTCTGGATGGGAAGACATTCCCAATAAAAAAGAAAGATGGGCCATTGTTTCGGACTATATTAATTCTTTTTAATATTGTTCTTGCGAAGGCAGTAACAAATGTGCACAAGGGCAGCCAACACGTTTCACCCACAATGGTGTGCAGGCCTGGTGCTTTTCCAGTTTGTAAGTACTGTTTGGGAATTAGTAAAGTACTTGAAGGTGTGCTTGTGATATTGGACTGAAAATAAAAGAACTGTGTTGTCATCCAAAGTAAGGACACAACAGTCAGAGCCTGGGCACTTGGCCTAATGAAGTGTAGACAGCAGGTTGTAAATTCAAAGTCGTTCGGGCAGCGTTAATCATTGCTGCTGTCGTGACACTATCTCTGTTCCGCTCTTACTTTGAATGAGACCATCCTTCACTTTTAATTTTCACTTGTTTTTCCATTGCTGGTGAAACACGTCTTCTCTCTTTGTGCATGTTTGTTCCTGCCTTCACAAGAACAATATTGAACAGAATACGCGCAATTCTAAACAATGACCCATCTTTCTTTTTCCATTGGGAAATTTATTCAAAACCAGAAGATTTCATCCAGCTCTGTCCACCTTCCTAAAGTAAATTCAAAGGATGGCATCTTGGTGTGGGGACCAAGTAACTGACTGGCCAGGCCCACATAAGCAAAAGAAGACAAAAAGGCCCCCGTTATCAGTTGCACCTTACTTCCAGCGTGAAAACTACACTCATAAACACCAGTACTGTGTGCTAGCAATCCACAGGTACGGTGCGATTACGAGTTAATCAACATGGAATGGCGAATAACTGTATGAAAATAGATTAACTGGGTGGAACTCCACAGGGTATTTCCTTCTATGTGAGGACAAATCCTTACATTTTCAAAGAGGGAAGCAGTACCTGTTCCCCAATGCACATTGAATGGGGCAAGGCGGGGGGGGGGGGTAACAATGCCGGGCTGCAGCCCATTCCCCAGGTAAGTTTATCGGTTGGATTTTCCAGCCGGGAAAAGTGAGTTTATTTTATTTTAAAGGTTTTATATAGCGCTGGCTAGACCCGGAGGTATCAGAGCGCTTTACATGAGCATCAGATCATAGTTACAGGTTACATCGTTACAAAGGTTACACAGTTATTAGAGCACGGCAACATAGTTACTTGTAAGATAAACAATAAGCACAAATACGGAAGGGGAAAAGCAGGCAAGGGGAAAGATTTAGGGGAGGGGGAAGGAGCTGGGGAAGTAGACAGGTAATGAGGGCGGGAAAGAGGAGGGGAGGGTGAAGGAAACTGCAAGGAAAGGAAGGGTGACTGGGACACAAACCGGTCCAAACCGGACACTGCACTTTTTAATCAAGCTTACACGAATAACGGCCCACATGTCATTGGAGTAAGATTTCACAAAGTAATTCTTCTTTAATCAATTTATATAATCAGGACCTAATAAATAAGGCAAAAAAGATTCCCATCCAAATTCATTGCTCCTGACTCCCCCACCCCATCCAGTACTGTCAACACAACAGAGAGCACCAGCGATTAGAAGCAAGCACTATCGCCATTGGAGCTGCCCCTGAAAAGCAGGGGGGATTACTCTGTTTGACCAACAGCGGCCGCATTGAAGTGTGTGTGTGTTGGGTGGGTGGGGGGGGGGGAGCAGACGGGGGTGCTGGCAATTGCTGCCCCGAAACTGCAAGTAATAGCGGGGGAGGCTGCCACCCCCATAACTCGGCTGCCCCCCTCCGCACCCCTTACTATGCCACTGTGACTAGAGCCACAGTAAGGCCTCCCTTGCAGCTACTGCATTCTTTAAAGAGTGGGCCTTCACGTGTTCTAGACATCAGGATGCTTCCACTGCCACCGGAATGCCCCAGCTAAGGTAAGAAGATTGTTGGCATCTGCAAAATGGAGATGGGCACCACCAGCCACGCAGAGACTGGTGCGGGGCATAGTAATAAGAACCTGCTATTGAACATACTGCTTACTCCCCTTACTTCTGACAGATGGCTGTGAACCTGGCATAACACGTGTGTTTGGGTAGAACAGTTCCAGTTCATTACCTGCAAAATAAGACCTCTAATGTATTCTTTAGGTTCCAGTAGAAGATGGAATCCCTCTTGCCTCAGTCAGAGCATTAAACCAGAATTTTAGATCTGGCTAGAAACCACTTTCTGTGTCTGCCATGGCGCACCTCGTCACAACCAAAAAAAGGGAGGGCCTGTTATTACCCCCTGTCAGCCTTTTATTTATTTCGGTAATCACCATTAGCCATTGCTTGACAAATGTATCATTCACATTATGAATCAGGGCAAAGGAGCATTTTAATCTCACTGATATTGTCATTATGTATGTTAATATGTGTGTTTAAAAATGCATTCCATTGTAGTATTCCTAAAAGTGTTTCCACACTTCTGTTGATGCTGCTCCAATAGTTTTCACCCAGGATGTTTAAATCTCAATGTGCTGCCATCATACATTATGTTGTACTTATTCACACCTTATAAAAGTAATGTGGCATGTTTCTCACTATATTGAATGATTTATCACATAAATTTGTTCCAGCATCCAGCAGACTTTGCACCACGAGAGATTTTGCTCCTATGTGTGTTTGTGCAAGTAGATGTACAATTTGTTCCTAAATGCGTTTTGCACCTAAAATTGTTTCCGTGCTCCTGGCTGTTTTACACCAGTAGTAATTTTGCACTTGCCAAGTGATTTAACAATGCAATGGTGTCTTGTCTAAAATCTTCCTGGGGATCTGATGCTACTGTAAGGTTGTCAAGGTACTGAACCAAGACAGAGTTACAGGGCATTACAAGGGCTCAAGGTTCTTCTTAGGAATTTAATTAAAGATTGAAGGACTCTCTGTATATCCTTTTGAGACTCAGCATCATGTCAAAATACGGTTCTGGAACCTGAAGGCTAAAAGGTACTAACTGTCCTCATGTAAGGGGAATACATACCTTTACATTGCATGCCTTACATCGCATGCCTTTACAAAACAAACTATTACATCGCAAGTTCAACTATAGGGGGTGCCCTGGACTTAGGAATAGTATAATTTACTGTTCCTACTCCTGTTTGTGCAACAGCAGGGAAGGTGTTGGACTGTAATTGCAACCCCTACAGCAAGTCGTTGAAATGACTTGCGATGTAATGATTCACGCTGTGACAACGTGGTCATTGTAACGACCGCGTTGTAAAGGCATGCGATGTAAGACATGTGATGTTATGGCTGTTTCCCATGTAGGGGTATAGAGAAGAAAACTTGACACAAATCAATCACAATAAACCACTCAGCCTCATATAGAATCTGAAAGAAATTCACAACTGGATTACGCACCACAGGACAACAAGGAACAACATTATTATTATTTTTCTCAGGTTCTGCAAGATGATGGAACTTACTGCTAGGTTTCTGCAGGCTCATGAAAGGTGAAATGCATTGACTCTCCATTATCTACTTCAAAATGCCTTGTTGTATCATTGACTCAATCACGGGGGAATCCCAGCTATGGTTTAGTGAGTCAAATTGTACTGAAGAGCTCTTGGATGTCCAGCATTAAGTTTAACATCTATACAGACATGCTCAACTCCCTTTATGAGATCTTTGTCCTTTCCTGAGATGTCCCAGACTTCAGGCTTCACCATATCTCTAAGATTCAGTGGCAAATCATCAGGCATAATCAAAGGATATAGTCCAATGCCTGGCCCTAGAGTCACTAATTTGAAATCAACATCCTCGTCATTGGTCTGAAACTCCACAACTTGCTGTGTACAATAAGAGGCCGATTCCGATCCTGGGAAAAGCGCTCCGATTAGCCGTAAGGAGTGTTTTTCCCATACGAATCGTACCCTGCAACGTCCCCCATACGTACGACGAAGTACGATTACCCCCAGGAGCAGGACTCAGTACGAATCGTACAAAGACCGTACGACTCGATTCTCCGCACGATTCTCCCTCGGAACCCGCTGTACGCAACATCTGTACGGATCGCGGCTGATTTTTCCGACCCGGCAAGTATGATTCGTGTTGGGTACGCACCGTATGACCCTTTTCCTACGAGAGCTGAAAACAGCCGTAAAAGCAGAGTTCGCCCCGAAACAGGCACGGAACGCCCCCCTGGGTACGACGCATATGCCCCATGATCACAGGGGTATGGCGCGTACCCCTGCGATCATGGGGGGTATGCATCGTACCCCGCGATCTCGGGGTGTACGCACCATACCCCATGTTAGCTGGGTGTACGGTGCGTACACCCTGCGATCGCAGGGTACGGCGTGTATCCCCCATGATTGCAGGGGTACGCACCGTACCCCTGCGATCATGGGGGGTACGCGCCGTACGGTGTGTATGTGATTGTACGCTTTTCTGTATGAATCGCCCTTACCTGACCTGGACCGTACGAATCGCGTCCTGATTCCCCGGTCCGGATCGTACTCGTCGGGTCGTACGGCGTGTGTACGAGTCGTACGGTTCACGGTTTCAGCCTTGCAATACGTATGGATCACGACGATTCAGATGGATTCACGGAATGCGGATCCTACTACGGGTCTCGGACGGACGGGTACGATTCGTGCGGAAAGGGCTCCGGATACGAATCGTACGGACGGTTTTTTACCAGGATCGGAATCGACCCCTTTATGTAGCAATTTAGCGTGCACAGCAAATTGCATTCCAAAAGATTCACAGGACTAGAATCACACACCACAAAATGATGTCTTTCTTCGAATGATCCAATTCCAGACACTTCGTGTGTGACAGGATTTGTCATTTGTTTATTTGCAACTTCTACAACTTAGAATATTTTTCCTGAGAGGGTTAGGTTTGGTATTTCTGCTGTTCTAACAGTGGAACAGGTACTATCAGAGTCAATCAAAAATGACATGGGGTGGCCATTAACTTCGCCTTCCACAAATGGACCATTCTGGTCTACCTATAAGACTGTGCCAAGCACTTCTTCCCTCCTTAGGCACTGTTATTGTGACAGGTCCAAACAATAGTCCTGAAGTGAGTAACACACAGGAAATTGCTCAAATGCATTTGACACTGGAAGAAACCCTGGTTAAAATTGGGGACCTGGTTGGGATTAAATCGAGGACCATTCCCATTTTGGTGTGGCATCGGGCGTGAGGAGCTTGAATCACTGAAACTTATGGTATATTAGGACCTTGCAACCTTGGCTTCAACACATTGTGTGGGTGTATTGGTTTGCTAATCTCGGTCTGCACATATCCTGAATTTTGGACATGATTTTTGCTCAATCCCCCATTGTGGTTAAGATGGCACTCCTGCGTCCAGTGCCCTAATTTCTTACAATAATAACATGAATTTGATTTCTTCAATGTTGCCACATCGATCCCAGTACTCGGGTCAATTGGGACACCAGGACCTCTGTAGAGCGAGTAACCATTTCCACTCTGCATCACAGGAGCTCTCTGTGGATGCACATCACCTTGCATAGCACCAACATTCCCTATATACGTTGATTCTGACTTCCCCTCTGCGTTGCTTTTATCTGAGCCAGCATGACGTTTTCCTTTAATAACTTCTATTTCATGTCCATTTCATCACTATGATATTGTCATAACATCAATTGACTTATTTTTCCAACAAATTAAATGCTGCTGAAAAACTAATCACAGGCCTAAATTCTGTCACAAACCAAGACACAGCATTTCCCATATATTTGGCTTTGGGCATTTCTACCCCACTATGCTGATTAAAGACTTACAGCAATCTCCTTTATCCCCTTTACTGCAGTGCTAATTTCGCAGCAGTGCGGGGGTTTTATTGTGTGGGCGGGGCAGTGTCGGCCAACGGACGTGTGCAGCACTACCAAAGTAGTCCTCGCGACAGCCGTTGGCCGACGGCAGCAACAAAGGGGTTAAAAAACATGCACAACCTCTTTAGGCACCTGAGTTGTTCTGTTGATCTTAACCCAATCAATGTCTTTCGTCCGCACCTTCCCTTTCAAAAAGATAATCACCTGTTGATACTTTCTCATCACTAATGGTCAAGGGGCGTGAGCGATTGGATTTCCCTGAGGCTCTTTCTCTGGCCACTGTATAGCCAATACGTCACTTGGTACTGTAGTGTCGAAAGGGTATTCCAATCTACTCACGGAACCTGAGAAATCTTTACAAATTGATCAACCTGGGTATGCCACAACACTAGTTTCTCAATTTATGGAAATCCTTAATAAATGTGGCAAGATGACTTCTATCTCCATGGTACATGAATGTAACCTCCTCTGGGCACCTCTCTCAGCTAGGAATTTGAAAACCCTTCTCCATCTATCTAAGAGGGAGGTGGCTTCCACTTGAACTCTGACAGATACCCCCTTCAATCCACTCCATTTCTGGATGCTACCAATGAACTCCATTAATTCTCTAATTCATTTTAATCCCTGATGTCCTCATACTAGTTATGTCACTTTTGTCAAAACATATGCAATACCTTTTGTAAAGACTTAGTTCTACCTAATTCTACATCATACACTCGAGCTAACTCAGACAGCTTAATATGAGCTTGTCCTGCGTGCCTAGTATCCTTGCACATGTATACAATATTATTTTCTTGATAGAAAAAAATCAAGATTTTAATATCATCTTATTCAGTTCTAATTTTAATTTCCCCACATCCACTGTAGTCTCCCTACCGGAGACTGTAGTTCCCTGCTCAGTTATGAACCCTCATATTCTCGCAGAGACCCACTGAAAAACCTAATCAAATCATTCAACTCTCATGAATTAACACCATTTTGGACACAAGAGGTATTTGTCGTTATACCTTCATGTAGACTACTGCTTGAAATATACTCAGGAGAATTCAATATAGACGAGTGGGAATATTGTGACCTCTGAATAGGTTCCCTTACAGAGGTGAGCCCTATCTTATTAATTGCTGATGAGACAGGAGTGACATGTGGTGGAGTCACCTTATTTGGGAGCAAGGGGATTCTTCTCATTCCTCCACATCCATGGCAACAGTTACAGTAGTTGACATATTATTCAAATTGGAAACATCAAAGCCTGCGTTGTGGTCCCAGATGACTCAGGTTTATATAAGGAAACTGCATGACCAAAAGTAACCAGAACAGTTATTGTACCAGGGCCATTAGAAACAGAAGAGTTAACAGGGACATGAATCCCCAAATGTTCCTACATAGGGTTCTGACTTGTATTCACTGGGGTGGTAGCTCTCTCAGAGTCTCCATCAGTAACAGCGCCACTAATCCCTTCAGATTGGGTCACGTTATAAGGCGGGCAGGTTGCTAATAACACATTCGGAAAGTCATCACTACAATCACTATTACTATCTTCTCTTGAGCCTTCTGTACTCTCCATTTTATGGCCTTTATTCTTTATTCTTCTTCTTCTTCTCCTTCTGAGGTTTATCACTGTTCAATGCAGGGTATATCTTAGTTCCCTTGAATATTTCAGTTTGCTATTTTTGTTGTTTCGCATCCCACTTAGTTCCAACACAGCTGTGAACTGCCTTCCTGACTTTACCCTGATACCTCTCTTTTTCCTTAACATGAGATGCACATTCTCAGGCATAAGGTGCCTCAAATCAGCTACATTTTCAGTGAACTTATGCTACTGACTCAGCCAATCCATGTGTGGAGCACCACATTCATGGCCATAGAATGACCTGCCATGCCTTCTGTTCGTGCCTCTTCTCACTCTCGAACCGGAACTCCCACATCTCCCCATATAAAATCTCAGATAGTTCTGAAACATTTCATTTTATGAACAATAATATCAGCCATCATAAACTGATTTTCTCTTTCAAAACACAAAATAATCTTTTTAAGACACAACTCTCATTTGGCACTAACAGACAACTTTTACCCGGTACCTCTCATTCCGTCCTATCAAAATAAGTGTCTCTATGACATAATCAACCAATAGCAGCGTGGCACTAATGAAAACTGTCCAAACCCAGCACAACTTCATTTGGTGTACTTCTCACTCCTTTCAGTAGTTAACCCTCCTTTACAATTTGTTCAAGCACTACCTTTTCTCCACACTAAGCAAGTATAATAAACACACACTAAGAAATTTGAACAAATACATTTTTGTCTGCTCATCTAAAGAATTCAAAGTATTCAATCACACAAGAAATGGTCCGGAATGATACTTTCTGATGTACTCAGACACACACTCGAGTGAAACCTGAACCAGAGGGGAGTCAACCTGATTAATGAAGTGTTAGAAATGGGATTTCTGGTTGGCTAAGGCTTGCGCCAAAGCCAGACAGAAACCACCACTCTAGTCAGGGCAAGGGAGTCACACGCCAAGATAACCCCTGCTCAGCCCCATGGTAGCTTGGCACGAGCAGACAGGCTTATCCCGGAGGCAATTTGTAAAGCGTTTGCGTGCGCACCCAGCTACAACACCCAAGGCCCACCACAAAGGAAACTCCACACAAGGTTATATAAAAAAATAGCCTTTGTATTATACCAAACAAATTAGATAATAAACACACACTTTACAATGTGCCATAGGCACGGGCAGAATTTACAGGGGATTATATACATGGGACAGGGCCACATGGACCACTGTCGGGAATAAGCACTAGGTAGAACTAGCACTTAGAACATATCATAACTGTAGCACCAAATAGCCCATGTAGCACATAATCAGTAATCACTGGTAACAGGCAAGTACCACCTACACAATCCTAAACATCTTAGGCAAATATCACGCAGGGAACCATGAACTCACTAGCATAACTATACTAGGAAAAGCAACCACCTAAGCATAAAAATACATTTAGAGGTATAGGATAAAAAGGCATTACACATGATGCAGAAATCGCATTAGGCAGGTAATCACAATTGCGTAAAAATCACAGGGCAAAAGCAGGTACCGTATGCAAGGGCACAACACATGGAACTGTCTCCCAGGCCAACTGGCCTCTCAGGGGCTGAAACGCCCATTGTCCACAATGTTAGGGCAGACTGCGCAGGCAGCCAAGGAAGATTTGCCAGGGGCCTACACGTTGCAGCTGCCCACTAAGTGCTGGGCAGCTGGGGGAACTGAGCCTGGGCACCAGTGTGCTCCCTAGCACTTCTCTGGGGCTCTCAACAAACCACAATGCCCAAGACCAACGTGGGAGCCTCGTGGGCTCAAGATGCAAAATGCCACCAAATCAGGTGGAGCCTCGTGGGCTCGAGAAATGCTCCCGAAATCGTTGAAGTCCCTCTCGGGGGACTCGAAATAACCAAATGCCCCCAAAATAGTCGGCACCTCATGGGCTTAAAATATCAAGGCACCCTTGGAGCCTTTTAGGCTTTGAAACAAATACCCCCCCTGGATGCAGCTGCCAACTGCGAGTGGTGCAACTGGACAAAATGGGGCCTGTACGTCGGAGCCACGCACTGGCTCTACAACCAAACAGCTGTGCCCTCTAAACAGCATTGGAGCCCGCAGGCTCTAAGTACGCAAATGCCCCCCTCTTCTCAAAGGAACACAACAGCAGACTCACCAGCGGTTTCTCCCTTGATGCGGGGCTCCTCACAAGAAGGCAGTGGACACTGGCTGCACGCGGGGCTCTCCTCTTGGCACGGGAGCCCCGCCAGCAACTGCAGCATGCCTCCTGTGAAGCTCCGGCCGCTCAACATTCCTGCCTCCGGTCAGGCCCCGCCTCTGACTCGAGGAGGGCTGCCTGACTTCTGGTCTCGGGCTCCACACCGGGTCGCGGCGGTGGTTCTCTTCCTTAGGATCCAGGGGGGCAAAATGAGGGGTAGGCTCTCTCTGCAACTGGTAATACCCAGCGGGGTAAAACGAGGGGTAGACTTCCTCTGCAACTGGCAATACCCAGCGGGGTGGGCAGCCGTTCAGGTAAACAATCCTACAAGCGGAAAGACGATGGGTAGGTTCCCTCCAGGCGCCCACAACCCTTCAGCAAAAATCCTTCTCAGGAATAACCAAAGAGCACCCTCTTGGGAACAAAGCGCGAGGCCCCCGAGGAAATCCTCCAGCAGGCAAAAACAAGAGTCCTTAGGGATGGGGAGACCCCAGCAAAGAGCAGCCAGGCAGGCCAGCATGCAGGGACCCCCAGGAAGCAGCTGCTGGGTTCCGCGGCGTTTCCTGCTGGCGGAGTGCCGTTCCAAAGTAAGCACTACCCTACACTGAGGTCACAGCCCCTTCTTGCATACACATTAATCCTTTGTTTAGGCTTCAGGGTGAACGGAAAAAACAGTTGAAGCTGGTTCTGGAGCACTCTGTTGTGCTCAGCCAATCTTCCCGTTCACTGGTCAGGCTAGGGTCATCAGTCGCACCACAGGGGGCGGAGCCAGCATTGTGGAGGGAAAGCCCAGCCCTATTCAGGTCCCAGGCGCAGCCCCTCTCTGCCATCAACATGCAGATCTCCCCATTCACCACCGGGGCAGACCCATCCTGACTCCAGGAGCCAGGCACACCGGCCAGCTCCAGCCAATCACAAGCCAGCACATTCACTGCACAGACACATCAACTTCTAGAAGTGGCACTTCCACACTAGACACATTAAAGCCGCACACATCATTGCGCAGCATTCAATCTCACGAGTTCGCACATACCAAAAAAGACCCTGCACTCCCCACCCATCAGGAACTACTATGGACACACATTTCCCCATGCATTTTGCTATGGGAGGGCAGGCCACTCTCACCAAACATACACAGAGAGCGCACGCACTTTACACTGGACCACAGTGAAAAAGGGCGCAGAGGTCTAAAATCACCAATACCAGGTTACAGAAACAGGCTAGGCAAAAGCAAAAAGTTTTGGGGTGAACCTGCCAAAAGGGCCAAGTCAACACAACCCCCTTCCAGCCAAAACGCAGGGTAGACCAATCACCACCGTGATGGGCTTCCTTGCTTTGGGCGATAGAACACGGACCCGGGCCCGCCACTGCCGGGACACCCTCCTGTTCTACGCCACGGTGAACCCATGGGATTCCTTCTAAAAACACTGTCTGGAACAACTGGGCTACCCCACTGGTACTCCCAAGCAGTCCGCGGCCAGGACCAGGCCCTGGGCCACCCAGGTGCCACTGACCCTTGCCTATTCACAGAGTGGGGGGGTAGTAACTTCTGGTACATAGTAGCCATTCTCCACTCTTCCTGTCTGTAGGACAGGGTTAGACTGCCACTGGTTCTCCAGCCTAGGGTCTACACCCTCAGGCCGACCAGGAGTCACAGGGGAGGCTCACCTCCCTCTACCTCTCCTTCTAGGGTCCCTCCTCCTCCTCCTGCGAGGGGTACCCTTAGAACACCACCCTCCCAACCTAGGGTTTAACCCCTCAGGTTGCACCGGGGTCAGAGGCGGGCTCTCCCACCCTCTGCACCCCCTTCCAAAGTTCAGCACCCTCCCAACTGGAGTGGTACCCCTGGAATATGAACCGGTCAGGACGCTGGTTACAGACATCCTACTCTTCAGGTCAGGTGGATCCTGAACCTGGCCTCCCAACCGCTGGTCTAAAACCTTTGGTGGAATAATTGCCTGGCACTCCAGGACTTCTGGGGACTTATACACCATCCCCCTGAGGCTAACACATGACCCATATGTTGTGTGACCGTCTGTCCTGCGCAGATCTCCCGTCCCCTGTCCACATGACAGTGCGTGAAGATCCCCCAGAACAGAAGTGGTGTCACCATGGTCACTCCAAGGGAACGTAGCCCAACTGGCTAGTCCCTGACCCACTGGTTCTTTTACTGGGGAACACATCCCCCTTCACTCCTCACTTCGGACTTCTGTACCGCTCCTAACTGGAGTGGCACTGCCGGACACTAGAACCACTGGAGCACTATTTACAGACACTCCAGGTTCTCTAGACACTAGGAGATCCTCCTCAAATGGACTAACAGGACAGCTTAGGTCCCCAACCTGGTGTTCCCTTAAGAAACCATCCAGGTTCTGAGACTGGGTTTCGGGCACCTGGGAACACTCAGTCCCACACTCACTCCTACTCCACTAAGACAAGACGTGAGCCCCTACACCCCTCTCGCTACACTGGGACCTAGCTGGGCTACTCTGAACCTCTTCCACCACTCTGGGCTGGAAGATACCTGAACCACTACCTTTGGGATCACTCACCAATGACTCTTCAGAACCTCTGGCACATTCCCAGCGGTCTGCTTCCTTTGCAATGTCCCAAGGACAAACGTAGTCACACCTCGACAGGTGTCAGCGCAACTCTGGCACACAACAATTGAGCAGGTGCTCTCTGATAACCAGGTTGAGCAGGCCATCAAAATCAGGTTCCTCGTGAACCTCTAACCAATCAAGCAGTGCATCACAACAATCATTTGCAAAATCCCCCCAATCCTGGTGAGGCAGATTCCTATTGCCCCTGAACTTCAACCTGTACTTGTCCTCTCGGGAACAAGGTACCATTCTTTGGGGACTGGGAATGGGACTTCCTGCACTGAACTCTATATAGCTGCCACCACTAGACTCAACCCTCCCTGGGGAATCCAGAAAACTATAACTTCTACCCTCCAGAGCTAATTTCTCTCTGGCAAAGGCCCTCTCAGCCTCCGCCATCCTCTCCTGCACACCCAGCTGTGCTATCTCCTTGGCATGCTCTAACCTGAGCTTCTCCAAAGCCAGCTGGTGCTCCCTCTCTTCCCTCCTATCTACCCACTCCTCTGGGGACAGGGACACTGACACCTGACACTGGACCCAGCAAGGGACTCCTTATCTATGGCGTCTTCACTATCTGCTGGTGCCCATGCACTGTCATCTTCTTCCTCTTCTTCAGACTCTTCAGGGCTCTTCCAGACCCACCACCCTCATGGCGTGCGACCCGGGCCCTATCTTCCTCAGTGCGCTCACGTTCCCATTCATCCTTCTGCCACAGGATCAGGTTGTCCCTTAGTTTGGACGGGGTGTCTGACTCATTCACTAATATGTCTCTTTCTTCACAAAACTCTACCAACTCATCCACACTGTATCTAAACAGACCACAGTAATTAAAAGCAGACACGTGCAACACAGGGGACCTAACAGTCTGAGCTGAAGCAAGATTACACAATCTAAAAATGATACTCTTAGGAGAAGAAATAATGGAACTTCAAAAAACAATAATCCCCAACATGTGATTATCTAAAAATGCAGAGTTTTGTGGTGCAGCCAGTTGCTGCTGCGGTACAGCGCAAACGCAAGTCCTATCCTCACCGCTGATCACCAATGTTAGAAATGGGATTTCTGGTTGGCTAAGGCTTGCACCAAAGCCAGGCAGAAACCGCCAGGGCAAGGGAGTCACACGCCAAGATAACCCCTGCTCACCCCCTTGGTAGCTTGGCACGAGCAGACAGGCTTATCCCGGAGGCAATGTGTAAAACGTTTGCACGCGCAACTAGCAACAACACCCAAGGCCCACCACAAAGGAAACTCCACACAAGGTTATGTAAAAAAATAGCCTTTGTATTATACCAAACAAACTAGATAATAAACACACACTTTACAATGTGCCATAGGCAGGGGCAGAATTTACAGGGGATTATATACATGGGACAGGGCCACATGGACCACTGTCGGGGATAAGCACTTGGTAGAACTAGCACTTAGAACATATCATAACTGTAGCACCAAATAGCAGAGGTAAAACACAACCAGTAATCACTGGTAATAGGCAAGTACCACCTATGCAATCCTAAACATCTTAGGCAAATATCACGCAGGGAACCATGAACTCACTAGCATAACTATACTAGGAAAAACAACCACCTAAGCATAAAAATATATTTAGGGGTATAGGTTAAAAAGGCATTACACATGATGCAGAAATTGCATTAGGCAGGTAATCACAATTGTGTAAAAATCACAGGGCAAAAGCAGGTACCCCATGCAAGGGCACAACACATGGATCTGTCCCCCAGGCCAACTGGCCTCTCAGGGGCTGAAACGACTGTTGTCCACAATGTTAGGGTAGGCTGCGCAGGCAGCCAAGGAAGATTCGCCAGGGGGCTAAACGTAGCAGCTGCCCACTAAGTGCTGGGCAGCTGGGGGAACTGAGCCTGGGCACCAGTGTGCTCCCTAGCCCTTCTCTGGGCTCTCCACAAACCACAATGCCCAAGACCAACGTGGGAGCCTCGTGGGCTCAAGATGCAAAATGCCCCCAAATCAGGTGGAGCCTCGTCGACTCGAGAAATGCTCCCAAAATCGTTGGAGTCCCTCTCGGGGGACTCAAAATAACCAAATGCCTAGGAGCCTCTCGTGGGTTCTCAACAACTGCCCCCTTCGTTGGAGTCCCGCTCGGGGGACTCGAAATAACCAAATGCCCCCAAAATCGTCTGCGCCTCTTGGGCTTGAAATATCAAGGCACCCTTGGAGCCTTCTAGACTTTAAAACAAATACCCCCCTGGATGCAGCTGCTCTCTGCGAGCGGGGCACCTGGACGAAATGGGGCCTGGGCACCTCGATGCCCTTACGTCTGAGCCACGCATCGGCTCTACAACCAAACAGCTGTGACCTCTAATCAGCATTGGAGTCCGCAGGCTCTAAGTATGCCAATGCCGCCCTCTCAAAGGAACACAACGGCAGACTCACCGGCGGTTTCTCCCTTGATGCGGGGTTCCTCACAAGAAGGCAGAGGACTCTGGCTGCATGCGGGCTCTCTTCTCGGCACAGGAGCCCCGCCAGCTACTGCAGCATGCCTCCTGTGAAGCTCCGGCCGCACTACCTTCCTGCTTCCGGTCAGGCCCGCCTCTGTCTCGAGGAGGGCTGCCTGACTTCCTGTCTCAGGCTCCACACCGGGTCCTTGCGGTGATTCTCTTCCTTAGGATCCAGCGGGGCAAAACGAGGGGTAGGCTCCCTCTGCAACTGGTGATACCCAGTGGGGTAAAACTAGGGGTAGGCTCCCTCTGCAACTGGCGATACCCAGTGGGGTGGGCACTCGCTCAGGTAAACAATCCTACAGGCAGCAATACGAGGGGTAGGCTCCCTCCAGGCGCACACAACCCTCCAAGCAAAAGTCCTTCTCAGGAACAACCAAAGAGCGCCCTCTTGGGAACAAAGCACGAGGCCCCCAAGGAAGTCCTCCAGCAGGCAAAAACAAGAGTCCTCAGGGCTGAGGAGACTCCAGCAAAGGGCAGCCAGGCAGGCCAGCCCGCAGGGACCCCTAGGAAGCAGCAGCTGGGTCCTGCGGTGGTTCCTGGTGGCGGAGTGCCCTTCCAAAGTAAGCACAAGCTCCACCCTACACTGGGGTCACAACCCCTTCTTTTATACACATTAATCCTTTGTTTAGGCTTCAGGGTGAAGGGAAAAATCAGTTGCAGCTGATTCTGAAGCACTATGTTGTGCTCACCCACTCTTCCCATTCACTAGTCAAGTCATCAGTCGCACCACAGGGGCGGAGCCAGCATTGTGGAGGGAAAGCCCAGCCCAATTCAGGTCCCAGACGCAGCCCCTCCCAGCCATCAACATGCAGATCTCCCCATTCACCACCGGGGCAGACCCATCCTGACTCCAGGAGCCAGGCACAGCAGCCAGCTCCAGCCAATCACAAGCCAGCACATTCACTGACCAGACACACCAAATTCTAGAAGTGGCACTTCCACACTAGACACATTAAAGCCGCACACATCATCGCGCAGCATTCACTCTCACGAGTTCGCACATACCAAAATCGACCCTGCACTCCCCACACATCAGGAACTACTATGGTCACACATTTCCCCATGCATTCCTATGGGAGGGCAGGCCACTCTCACCACACATACACAGAGAGCGCACACACTTTACACTGGACCACAGTGAAAAAGTGCGCAGAGGCCTAAAATCACCAACACCAGCTTACAGAAACAGGCTAGGCAAAAGCAAAAAGTTTCGGTGTGAACCTGCCAAAAGGGCCAAGTCCAACATGAAGTTTCTCCCTTGCGCCACAGGATCCACTGCACTAATCACAATTTACTCCTCACAAAAAGTTATATGTTCCTATCTCAGCTGTGCAGCCAATGTTACCTCACAACTGACACCAAAAAACCTAGTAGACAAATTACAACACAATGTATTCTCACTTATCCCAGAATCTCTGGCTATGACCAGCCCAATAAAAACTTCAACTGTTAGATATCTTTTTATAACTCTGGAAATAATGCACTTTATACCGATCTTAACCTAGCATGATTGCAATGATTTTAAATAATTGTGCAAAAACAATGATCTATCTATCTATCTATCTATCTATCTATCTATCTATCTATCTATCTATCTATCTATCTATCTATCTATCTATCTACTGCACTGCATTAAGCAGATTCATATCTACGCAACAACTAAAAGATCATTGCATCACACAATTTTAACAAAATACAGCAAGCTTGACATACACAATTGTGATGCACAACCCTATTAACACTCACTTCTCCGCTGTTAGAACTCTTTTCCGAACCGCTGGAACTCCGCTGCTCCTCTGAAATGAGACATTGTCTTTAAGGGCCTAGGGCAGAGTTTGAGCACATCTAGAGTTCCTACAGGGGTATTCTAACTCCCTTTGCTTCAATAAACAACCATCCGACGCGCAACCGTCTGACATCATGCTGGTACTTACACTACAATATTTGAGTGAGGTTGTTAAAGATTTGTCCCATTGGTCATATAGACCGTTGTTTGTTGACTTGAAGTGCTGTGAGGGAGAAGGCATCAACAATAAATTTCAGGCATGTGTAGTCAATGTGACTTCACAATAAGTACCAGGAATCACCAAAGATGGTTAAATGGATTTTATTGTTAAGATACTACTCAATCCAGAACATAAGAAGAATAAAAATAGGTTCAAGTGATACAGCAATGATAAGCTGAAATATTCAGTAGAGTGATTCGTAATAAACTGAGATACAGAATACCGACAGCCACAACAATAAAGAAAAAATTAAGGTAAGTAGGTGCTCCATAAAGTAACTTCCCTCGTCTATTCAAAACCTTGATCAGCTACAGGGCCATCTATCCATTATTTCTATTTAGGGAGCTTAGAAGGTGTTAGTATGATATAGACTTCTGTAAAAGTCTTGGAAAGAATATAAATGGCTAGTCCAAAGATTCACACTTGCAGGAAAAAGGTAAGCAGAGAGCTCCGTCCCTCTTTAAGTCTACAGGGAATCTGCCTTTCTAACTGTGGGAACACCAATTATAATACCTGGAGATTCAGAAACATTCTTATATCCTTTCACATCACCTGGAACCAACCAAATTGTTACTTCAGAGGAGCATCGGCAACCTACCTTGATTTTTCTATTGCATCGGAACTAGGACTGTAAACCACAACCTTGAACATCCCGTCGTCCTGCTGCACGATGAACAGACGGCCTCTTTTAACCATTAGTTCTCCATGTTCGCTGCAAAGTTCCTCTCATCAAGCCTCACTATCAACAGTCTAATACAAACAATATGCCTTTTTCTAACTAGTGAGAAGCATGATAATGCACCTGCAAAAAAGAAGTGAAAAAAATATACTGTGAAGACTAATTGCATTCCACTTGAGGCCTGTCGTCAGGCTCAGTTAATTTAGCAGCTAATATGAACTTTGAATACATGTTCATAAATACATGAGTATAGCTTTAAGAATAACTGCAAAACATTTATAAAAGAGAACATGATTACATGATTCAACTGTACATTAATGTACTCATATATAACTCTGTAATCCCTACAATGATTACATTTAATTTATGCATTTACATGTTTTACACATGTTAAGGAGGTTAAGACACACAGTGAATAAAGTGTCAGCTATTAGTATATAATTGCAATTGTAACAAAGAAAGGGTGGAGCCTAAATTCTGCTGCTCCCCTGGTTCCCTCCTAAACGTGATGTGTGCTTTTATAAATGTTTCCATGGTGCTGATGATGTTGCACTAAGGGTGTTTTTCATCTAAATGTGATGTTGCTCTTAAATGTGATACTACAATCCTGTGTTCTATGCAGGAATGGTGATTTTACATATACGTCATTTTGCACCTGAAACCACCTTTTGCTCCTAAATAGGATTTGGCACGTAAATCTGATTTGTGCTCTAGAGATTTGCCACACTCAAGCTGGTGTTATTCCGAGGGTAATTTTGCACCTAGAATGTGATTTCACAACTAAGTTTGGGTTTGTGCCTACCTATGAATGAATGATTGAATGAATGATGAGTACTTCTATAGCGTACGACTATTGAGAAAGAGTGTCCTGGCATTGTTTAGGTGACTCAAATTGGAAAGGAGGCTGGGGCACTGATCTCTTGTTATCATACGGTCTGAATAGAAGAGCTTTCAACTCCTTTTTAGGTCTCGCCTGTCGATGCGCATGCGCATCGAGCAAGCGAGACTATGGTGGCTTATCCACTCTTTGTCCAACTTGCAAGGAATCGTGGCGATTCCTTGCAGTGCCCGTGACTTTTAAGCTCAATGCGCATGCGCATTGAGCTTAAAAGCGCGTGCACATGCCCCCAGCCGCCTGCCTCGCCTACTCTCCCGCCCCCTCACTTCTTGATTGCACGGCCGCTAGGCCGTGCCTCCCCTACTCTCCTCCTCCTACTCTCCTCCCCCCTCCCCTTATCTGGCCTTCCCTCCATCTGTTCCCTCTCCCCGCTCCGCCCCCTCCCCTGCCCTACCCCCCAGCAATTTGGCCTTCCACTGCGGCGTCAGGAATGGCAGGCGTTGTTTCGTCTTCCTGTGCCACTCGTGCTGCTATACCGGCCCATCGTCTGTCTCCCTCCTTGCCCCGTCGCTGTATCGCTCGTTACCCACGCTGCGTGGGGAGAAGGGGCAGGAGTTGCTTTTCGGAAACTCCCAGATCTCGCTACTTTTCTGTGGTCTTCGTTTCCGCTTGGTTTGGGAACGTACCTTGCTGGCATACACCTCTTGGGGCACGGATTTCTTTCACCCATACTCTGGGAACGGCCTGCCAGTAGTACTGCTCACCCCCTTCAGCAGGCATTTTCCTCCACGGCACACGCAGAAGTGCTGGCGCCGCTCCCGTCAGCCGCGGGCGGCATGCTTTGACTTTCTGCTCTGACCCCCACTGCAGCAAATTCTTTCAGTTCACTGCTGCGCGGGGTGAGGGTGTGCAGTAGGTGTCGCAGGGCACTGTGCGACGTAGCTTAAGGACACTATTCACTTGTTTTGCGGGTAGGATCCGCTTCATTTTTCAGAGCCCGGCAACTCTCCTCACGCTGCGGGCTCATTCACTCCACCGCTGCAGCAGCTTTGGTCACACGCTGCGCACCGGGGGCAGGGGTCGCTACAGGCAGGCCGCGGGTGGGCTCCGCTGGTCCTGCTTCATTAAGGGGACAACCTCTGGCGCGCTCGCAGTGTTGGGGCAACGTATCTAGTTTATAGCGGGTGGGCTCCGCTTTGCACGAAGTCTCGGCGGCGCTAGCTGGCGGCCACCATTATACTGTTCTGACCTTTGCGGGTGGGTTCCGCTTTCGTTGCTTCCTGCCCTATTCTGGGCAAGTGGTGGCTTATTTTCGAGACCCAGAAACGAGGAGTCTTCATTCCAGGAACACTTCGTTCGCTGACGTCCTATAGCCAAGCCAGGTTTTCAGGTTTTGATGTTATCATTGATTCATTTACTAGGGCCAGCTTGCTCGTTCCTAGGCGAGATCTTTTCATTGTGTGGCTTTCAGGTGTTCTGCGAGTTTCCCTACTCTTCCTCAAACGTTGCCTGCTTATTCTTCCTCGTAGTGCCTGCTTTGAGATTGTTTTGCATTTATACTTTTTAAAAGGGCGCGAAAAAATAGGGTGTTGTCCAGTGACTTTCATTGGAGTCTGGGGATAAGTAAACTAAGAGCACGTAATATCTCTGAACAATGTTCTGTCCACACATAGTGAGCTTTTCACCCAAATAGGGATTTCTAGGAAATGTGCTTATTGACCATAAGTTAACTCCACTTTGAGGTATTTGTAGTGAAGCTTTCAATGCTAGAAATGTGAGTGTATTTTTGTAAGCACTGAAGCCCTAGCATTAAAGATGATTCAGGTCAGCGTGTGTATTGTATGAAAAGTGTATCGTACAATCTTTTTCTACATTATATTTCTGCTTTGTCCCCCAAAATTTAGAACGCCTACCCCTATGATGCCTCTACATACAAACCCAAAAGTGGTTTAGGAAACACACACTCACCCTCACTCACCCTCAAACCTTCACCCTCAACCCCTCACTCACCCTCACTCTCACTCACCCTCACACAGCCTCAACTACTCTCACTCACCCTCAACCCCTCACCCTAACTCACCCTCAACACCTCACTCACCCTCAACACCTCACTCACCCTCAACACCTCAACCTCAACCCCTCACCCTCACTCACCCTCACCCTCACTCACCCTCACCCTCACTCACCCTCACTCTCACTCACCCTCAACCCCTCACCCTCAACCCCTCACCCTCAACCCCTCACCCACCCTCACTCACCCTCACTCACCCTCACTCACCCTCACTCACCCTCACTCACCCTCACTCACCCTCAACCCCTCACCCTCACTCACCCTCAACCCCTCACCCTCACTCACCCTCAACCCCTCACCCTCACTCACCCTCACCCTCACCCTCAACCCCTCACCCTCACACAGTGCAATAGGTCTCAGACCATTTCAGTTAGAGCTTTAAGAAATGTTTATGGCTTTTTTTATTTGTAATTCTTTAGCATTGGCTACAGGAAACAAAAATGCTAAACATTTACAAAAAAAACCCATAAACAATTCTAAAAGCACTAACTCTAATGGTGCGAGACCTATTGCATTTCCAATGCTTGTTAAATTTTACTTCACGCGGCATAGCCCTCATCTGTTGAGACCGTTGATTCCATATACAGGCTGCCTTGACAGAGAAGTAAGAACCTCCCCTCCGTTGCCTTTTGTAACAGGGCACTCCCCAGGGCTGTACTCTATAATTATTTCGTTCTGGTACGCAGGCCAGTATGAACAACCTAAAAGTGATTTTTGCTCCTCCAAGGGTTTTCACACTTCTCTTGATGTTGCACCAGGAAAGATTTTAGCCACATGATCATTCTTGATCCTAAAAGGTTTTTTTTGCGTGCTAGCTGTGATTTGTACATCTAAAATTGTTTCCGCACTTCAGATGATGTTGCAGCAAGGGTAATTTAGACTCAAAATGCGACTGTGCATCTAAATGTTATTATACTCACAAACTGCACACTACAGTCGTGCTTACTTTTACTAAGTGTAATTTTGTAAACATGATTTTTAGTTTTCGACACTCATGGTGATACTTTATCAGTGGTGGGTTTTCAACAAAATGTGAGGTTATATTTATGTACAACTTCTACAACTAATGTTGCATCTTACTAATCCATTTACTCTCTGAACGGAGTGATATCTTAGGGCTGAATGCTGCATCTGAACATACTAAATCTGCTTCTCAAGATTGATAGCCAAAACGTTGTTCATGTGTTCTTATTATAGCCATCATCTCTAAATCAAATTGAGCTTTACACTGTATTAAACTCCCAGATGCATGTAACACACATCAGATATACTATATCCAAACTACCATCATGCCACATGCATCAAGCCCTGATGACCAACCTAGAAGCTTAATCAATAACAAAGTCTTACACTGATCTTCAATAGTATGAAAATCAGATGTTTGTAATCCAATTCTTTTACATTCATTTCAGTATCTTCACAGCATTGTTGGATACCCTGATGGTCCTAAAACATTCTGCATGGCTAGGGATATAACTCATTCCATTCCTACTATCACTACTGACTGTGAAGCCAATTAGGTTACCTTTCACCAGTGGCTCATGTCCCTCTTCTCACCCATCACTCTTCATGGAAATGGAACCATACCACATATTGTCAGCATAAAATAAAAGCTATTCTGAACCATAACCTGGAACAAAGTTACTCCTACATTGATCCAGACCATGCTACTTCCAAAGACCTAATGCCTATGCTTCAGAGCATTCCTCCATGCACACAACCTCTAATACACCCACAGACCCAAATGCTCTAGGATCACAGATCCTAAAACACATCGTATTACCATAATCCCCGTAGCTAAGCACAAACAAACATCAAACTTCCCAGTACTCTCAGATGAATTACTTCTTCTCACCTCACTGACTGATTTCCCGCCACACATGAAAGTTGCTTTCCTAACAGTAGGTCTCTGGTGTGTAGTGCAACTTCCATACCTGCCCTCATCCAAGACTTTGACCTTGGTGCTACTGAACTGGCAGGCATCTGATTCTCTTCATCCTCTGTACTATTATCTTCCCACGAGGATACAACACCCTCCTCCTTGATAGAACAGAAGGAAAGATCATAAAGCATATTTCAGCTGTTGTTTTACCATTTGAGATTCCTGATACTACCATTTTTTGAAGGAATTGTGTGGGGCCAAAACAAGGGTTTATGACAAGGAGAGTTCAAGGACTCTGCACAAACTAGGGAGTGGAGAAGAAGCAAAGCCACTGAAAGAACCATGCTGACCATAGGCTTTTGTGGGTATTGAATGCCAGGAACATCTTGTGGATGAGGGATCGATCTCTATTGACATCCAGCTCCATGTTTTTGCCAAGGTGGTGCAGCCACCCAGTAGTTTAGTTAAATTATATTTTGACCTTTTTTAGTGTAGAAAGGTCCAAAAAGGAACATAAATTTAGACTGCTTTTTCACTTTGTGATTCCTTTTTTTCGAACTTTTACTGCAGGGAAACTTCCACAAAAGATTTTGCTGAAGCATTATTACCTTGGTGGCACACCATCAGGTGACTCAACTTAGAAGGCTTGTAATTATTTAGTTAGGAGTTTGAGTCAAGGCTATTTTGAGTTTTTTAGGATTGTGTCTTTTTGATTCTTAAGTTATTTTGTGTGTGATGATTACGTGCTAATGTTGTCCTAAGATTCGAGCATGAAATTAGAAGAAGTGGCCTGACAAGATGTTCATTTCCCTACCATGTTTCTCTAGATATTTATCCACGTTGAGGTTTTGGGGTGGGGTGGCTGTGAGAAGATACTAGTCATGGTTGAGGACCACTCACCACCACCCATATTCAGCTGGATGGCAGCTGGTTTGACCATTCTCCCCATTACTGCAGGTCAGATCAAGGGAGGGCAGATGTATGGTAAATATTAGCCACATTTATAGAGGAAGAGTGGGGCCTCGATTGGGCAATCAAACCCTTCGCTCTCATTATGTTGTTGTTATCACCTTGGTGTCATGCTTTCCGACTACCCGGCTTATGGTATTTTCCCCTCTAGAATTGCTGTAATTTTCAGTAACCTAAATATATAGTTTATTGTGATTTATTTTAAATCCAATATTTTGTGTTTCATTATTGATGACGTTGTTGTTTTTGTGTGTTAAGTTATTGTGTGGTCAAAGATGTATCTCACAAGGACACCCGAGGGAAAGCCACCAACTTGGTTCTTCTCTCCATCTCATCACAAAAGACACCATCAACAGTTTATACAAAATTTACCATCACGAGTTTGTTAAAAAATATGACAATGGTTGTGTAAAAGCTCTAAGCATTTTTTATTCCATGAAACAATTGCTAAATGTGAGACAACTGCATGTAGGTTTCCCTGAAGAACACTGACGTGTGCGTCGTCGAAAATGAACAATTAAAAAACTGCTATATATCTTAAAGAGCTGTCATCGTCTAAAAGGCAGGATCCCAAGTTGCATTCCATATTTACTCTCCACACTGCATCCTCAGGTTTGCTGGAAGCCTCCAAGCGAGGGATTCCACCAAGGCGCTTAATGAGGGCGGGCCTGGAGCTTGGGCTGAGCAGCTGAGCGCGAGTCGAGAGCTTAGCTCCAGCCGTCTTTTGACAGATCAACTTGGCATCCATCCAGCCCCTAATGTCTATAAAACAGTCATGAATGAGGATCGGCAATGTTGAATAGACCTCGCGATGGGTGTATAAATCTGAGAGCATTAGTTAGTGGGGAGAACGAGAGAGCAGCGCCGCAGCGCGGGGTCTCTGCCTCGGCGATAAATTTGAGTGATTAAAAAAAAGGATTTACCGAACTATTTCCCCAATGTAAATGGTTCGTAGAGATTACATAAAAAGACACACGTGCATGCAGAACGTATCTTACACATTGTTGGAGCAGCTTAAAACACGAATCAATTCAAAGACCGTATTGGGTGAATTCACCCACTGAGCCACAAAGCCGTGGCTTGCGAAGGGTCGGCGGAAGCTTGTTGTTCCACCAAAATATAGTGGCTGTGATTTTCAAAGTTTGTTTACTCATCACAAACCTATTGCTTAATGGATTAATAGTTGGTGAATGTCTCGTTTTTATATTTCCCATACATGGCATGTGAAAGGAAAATGAGTCACAAACAGAAAGCAATAAATACAACATGAGGGATCTTTTGTAACATGCCCTGGGATATTTCTTTCTTGAAATCAGAAGGTTAGCGTTTTAATGGTGTTCATTTTACATTCAACCGGGCTCTAGGGAAAGATCTTTTGCACCAACATTTTAAAACTTGCAGGTGGGTCCGGCTTCAAAATAGCCCGTGCATATTGACCCAACTAGGCAAATGTTACAGTTCCATATAAACAGCTTGATTAGTAAAATCAATATTATAAACACATATTGACATGTTGAGTCACTTTGTCCCGATACAAAACAATAGAGCAAATTCAAGTTTGACACCAATGTTTCGGTCTTCTGAAGTCTTAACCAGGGCAAAGAGTCTGTTAGGGGGGATGGGGGCACATGACCTTCTAAGAATGTGGCTGAGTGCCTAGCAGCTCACATGTGTAGACTTCTACCACAGGTACCCCATCACCAGCCACACCAAGGGGCAGGAGCTTGTAGATGCATTGCTAAGGGGTGGACGTACACAGTGACCTCAGGTTTGTCCCAGCCCTCCTCGGTGCATCAAGGTAAATGCATCCTTGAGAGATTCCTTGCATGTGGCTCATTGCAGATTTGCAATATTCCTGTAGTGCTGCTGCTCACTGTGCAGATATGGCTGTATCTGAGAATATAAGGCTGAGTTCCTGCCCATTTGATGTTGCCTCAAGTGTATGTGAACTGGACCTTAGAATGGAGAGCTTTACCGGCCAAAGTTTGCTGTAGCAGATCATAAATCTGTAACTGCTGTTATGAGACTAAACTTGAACTTCAGAGGATTTTCCATGGCCTGGATGACTAAACCTGGGCACATGATGGCTGTGCCTAGCATATTATTCTTGCACCGGGGTATATGAGAAGGTTCTGGAGGACACGATGACTGGAATTGTTGCGTTATTAAATCTCCTGAGCATAGGAGGCAGCTCTATTAATATGATGGCTGTGCCTTGTTTTATGAGATGGAACATTTCATGTGATGTCAATATGTGGACATATGAAGCTGTACCTGAGCAGATGAAGACGTAACGAGCCTGATAATAGATGTATCTGGGCATGCAAGGTGGCACATGTATGACAACAGTAACTGATCAATGGAGGCTCACCTGGCCATCTTAATTTGGAAATAGGCATTTAATAGATGATACTGACATTTGAAGCTGTAACTGGGATATGATGACTGTGCCTGAACTATATGGTCAAATGTGGCTTCCTCTATTACAAGACAACTGTACCTGCATTCGGTGACTTTATAGTAGCATATGAGAAGGTAACTGGCATGCAATGGCAGAGCGTAGACATTTGAGCTTGTTTCATAGCATATGGATTTACTTTAGGTGTTTCATAATGCCAGAGTGTTTTTTCAGCGACACCAGAGCCTTGGGAGTACTGGGAAAAGAAAGGGGTAGAGTTTCATAGATGGCAAGGGGGAGAAGGAAAAGGCAATCTTACAGCTGTTGAAATCATGGATAGAAAGAGTGGAATGGAAGAAAACGGTGGTAGAAGGATGGAAACATTTTGAAGAGTAGGAGACAAGATGAAACATGGGAACATACAGGGGCAGAATTATAAGAATTTTCCCTGTGCCACCCTGAGAAACCCTTGCGCCACTATGGATGCACCCTATTTGCTATACGGCACACTATGGCGCAAGGATTGACAGATGTGTCAGAAAATCTGACACATCTGTTGGCGCAAAAGTCACGCATTGCTGGAGTCATGTCACAAGCACAACGCAACTCCAGCCATGCAGGGGGAGGCCTACCCTCATTGTGCTGCATCACTCCTTACGCCCGCTTCAAACAGGCGTAAGAATTTGAAGCATTGGCATCCTACAAGTGGCACAGTGAAATCCTATAAATTTCACTGCGTCACTTCTATGAGGCTTTTTGCGTTGGAACGCCCACCCTCCATACATTATACCTGATGCAGGTATAATGTGACGCAGGGCTTTACAACGTGATGCATCTCCCTAGATGCGTCATGTTGTAAACGGCTGGCATTTTTATGCTGCTGCTGCATCCCAAAAAGTGACGCAACGGCGGCGCAAAAATGGCGCAAGCGGCTTGTAAATCTGCCCCATTGTACTTCTTTATTCTTTTAGTTTTCGTACAATAAACATGTTCATTTTCTGCCTCTTCAGAACACCCTGAGACAGCTTTATTGAAAAGTAAATTTAGAGGGGAATAAAATGTTGTTGTGTGAGAAGTGTTGACTGTTTTGCTAATTTCATTGTTAATTGACTGTTTCCAGGCGTTTTTGCACTCTTCCTATTGCTCTACATCACACTTCTCATGCACTCTCATAGCTTCTGCTTCTACATGTACGCTAATTATCCTCAATTTGTAATCTCTCTGGTTGGTCTGTGTCATCGGCTACATCCATCCACCTCTGTTTGAAGCAGATGAAAGCTATTACTGCAGGTGACCCAGAAAAACCCACTAGAGAATAATATTGGCATAGCAAAATGAGCACTTGCTACTTTCCAGCCACAGCCTTTTTCGTAACTTAGGGGTCAAATTCAGTGCAGACCTTAGCTTGTCGTCACAGATCTCTCAGTTATTTTTATGAAAGCTTTTTACCTACAATGACTAAGGAAAACTCTTCTATTGCTGAACCGTCAAAGCTCCTATTGTAGTGTCCCCTATGGACTACTCAACCTTTATTTACCAGGTCCTACTGATGTACCAACTTCAAAGAGCATCTAGACTTACTGACTCACCCCAATTCAGGATGTACTAAAATCCGGATTGCTGCTCTGCATTTTCTCCGGACTGAGGACCAATTTATGTTCAATTTGATGTACATTGTTTAAGCATGTTTGTATAGTTGCTCACCGCCTCCTATTAGGATGAGACTTCTACCTTACTGTCCTTTGCATAAAATCCGACCTGCATCTGTGGTACTTCTCATTTTTTCCAGATAGAAGCAATCCTGCATTGATGGTTGGCAATTTTTAGTTTTTGTACCCCCATATAGAGCTCTCGTTTGCTATCTCTGTGAACTATTCCATCGCTTGAAGTTTTTCAGTTGGCACTTAAATTCCTTGTAAAAATCTGGTGATATTGGATTACAGCTTCCTGCTGGTGCCTAGAAATGTTGAATGATTACTCAAAAATCAGTTTAGCATAACATACCCTAGCATTAGTGTTGCAAATGGGTTCTGCCCATAGAAGTTTTTGCTTTTGATCACCCAGGTTTTGGACCGTTTCAGTGAGTGTCTCTCTCTAACAGGATCTCACTCATGGTAAATGCATGGTAATTAGGCCTAATGTCTTTACCAACACTGTCTGCCCTTAAGATAAGGGCACTGTGATGCAGTTAAGAAGGGGTAGTTACATGTGAAGATGTATGTAGTGGCATTTGCACAAGAGTTCAGGCTGCATTTGAGAAACTACTATTGCGAGCAGCCTGCTAGTACACAGGTAACATGCCTGTGGCAATTTTAAACTGTAAATTCGACCTGTCAAAATAATCCAAATTGACAGGCCTATACCTTCCTTTTAAATATTAATAAGTCATACATATGTGGGCCTTATTGCCCATAAAGGCACAGCATTTAAAAGTAGGACATGTGAAGGGTAATGGTGAACATGTCCTTACAGTGAAATATCCCTCAAAAGCTATTTTCACTGTCCTGCTCCCATAGTGAAACAACAGACTGCATTGTTAGATTTATTAAATGCTACATTATGTTTTGTAGGAGCTAGAGAAATAATTCAATGACTCATTTTTATAGTCGTTTAAAGTCCAACTTAATATTTGGCAAATTACACTTTTAGATCATTGTCATTTTCCCGCTTAAAACCAGTGTTTCTGTCAGTGTTCAATGGCACATAACTGCTGATGGCTCCCCTGTAGTGAGATGTGTATTGCTCCCAGACATTGGACAAAGGGCCAATTGTGTCAGGCAGAAGTTTTTGGGCCTTATGTATCATCAACCTGATTTGCGATTCTCAAATAGCGATTTTTAAGAAATCGCTATTGGAGAATCGCAAATACGTATGTATGCACAAAATCGATTTTTTTTGCGATTTCTTAAAATTCCTTAATTGCGATTAGCAAATTGCGAATCGCAATTAAGGAATACTTTCCAATTCATTTCTATGGGCCAGGAGGCCCATAGGAATGAATGGGAAGTTATTCTCAATTTGCGATTCGCAATTTGCTAATCACAAATTGAGAATAATTTCAAGGGTGCAGGGTTGTCCAAAGGACACCCTGTTGCACCCCTGAAATATGCATGGGTGCACATGTGGCGCACATACATGCCCCAAGGGCATGTATGTGCGTCACATGGCACTTTGAAAAATGCAAAAATGTGAATTTTTCAAGGAATTCGCAACTTACCACCAACTAGAAGTTGGTGGTAATTTGCGATTCCTTAAGGACATTTTGCAAATATTTTTAGCATCATACATTGCATTTAAGGAATCGCAAAATTTGTGATTCCTTAAATGCAACTGCAAAATAAGGAATCGCAAATTTTGCGATTCCTTGTTTTGCACCAGATTTTGCTTTATACCATTTAGCAAATTCGCATTCGCCTTTGCGAATGCGAATTTGCTTGATACATATGGCCCTTTATCCTTGACAGGATGGCCTCAGGTCTATTCCCACTAGCCATAGGTAGACACTTAGGCCTGCCCTTTCTATTACCCTGCTAGGCCATTTGTCTCAGTGAGAGGGGGGAGCTGCCCCAGAACTGGTTGAAAGGACCACAGAGGTGGGGCTTTTCATTTCCATGGCCACACCTCTGGGTGGGCACAGGTGCTCTGCACAGGGGAGGAAGGGTTCTGCCTTATTGGATTGTCCCAGAATGCTGTGCAGGAGGTCTGGGACATGGGTGGAGTGTTGATTTGGTATCCCTGTATGGTCCAAGAGTCCCTAGTATCTGAAACAAACACTTTTAAACAGCTGCACAAAAGAAAGGCAAAGAGCAATCCCTGGACCTGTACAACAACACTACCAGATTGATCATGGCCAGCTGGAAGCAGAAGCCACCTGATGACACGATGGACTAAGGACTATACTTGCAGCTGAACCCCAAGACTAGATGGGCCTCTTCAGGGCCAGCAGTGCTGGCACCCTTATGACACCTTATGCCCTATGAGGACCAATTGAGGTAGATCTTAACTCCACCGCTACTGCAATTGTGCTGCAAGACCGTCAGGAGGTTTTGGGGCTTGAGAGCGTTGGTAGAGTGGTGCTCTTCTTGCTGGTAGTATGACTAATGAAATTTCATGAGAAGAATTCGCACCCGCCAAGATATTTTTCATTTGCTCTCTTTCTAGAATTAGATTAATTTTATAGATTTCCATGGGGCTCACTTTTTCATGTGCAAGAGACAAGCGTGAAGAAGAATGTAAACCTCTTCTTGAATATCTTTAATCTGACCTTTTTGGAACATATTTTGAGTCACAATAGCAAAATTCGTGTTTGACTTGGATCCACATGGAAACATATAACAATGTAATTACATGTTGCTAGATATGGAGTCTAATGATTTCCCAGACTTTTGGGCACATAACTTAAAGTATTGTTAATATGTTGAAGTGGATGCCGTGGTATTGTTAGCATGATGACATTGCCTGATTAACAAAAAAACTACTCTTCTTGAATTTTACAGGATGTAAGTATTGAAAACAATTGGATGCTAACTTTACTCATGTGTTGATCTGTCACAGACTGACAATGGCAGGCATCTAACTTCTCAAATTTCGGTACAAAATATGTCCCCTAAATGCATTCAACATGATTTGTGTTGTTGACGCTCTTTGTCAACGTGTGAGATTTTTCAACCTATACGTTTTGACTGTGTGAATGTGGCATCAAAAGGGAGATTCCAGGTAGTCCTCTCCTCTTTTTACACCTATGTGTGATCTGTACTGAATATACTCAACGTGTGCAAGATGAAGACCTGTTCCTCCTCCAATGTGTGTCATGCCACAATTGTGGGGCAAACTTTGAAGATGAGTAAAGAAATGTCTAAAAGTCTGCTTTTATTGTTGCTTGCCCATTCTAGCGAGTATTCACAAGTATACATGAATAAGCCGTTTGCTATTAGCAGTATGTAATTGTTTTCAGGACAGTATAGAATAGGAACTCTCGCATAAGCAATGCAAGTCACAGCTTGCTAGATTCCATCTAAAGTCTGTTTTACATAAATCTATGGTGTTGCTAACTTTCAATGATGCTTGTCTTCCCCAAATACATATGTTGTGAATGCACTTGATGTGGTTGATGTTTTGGCTTTCCTGTGGTGTGTCAGTCCAAACATGTGGGATGTAATTGTTATCAGGAAGAACATTAGAATTTAAGAAATTCGCTTTAAGGGATGAATTTCGATGCGCTGCCTCATGAAGAAAGAAAAATAATTGTTATATCAATATTGTACAATTTACAGAACACTGTGAGTAAGGAAATGTTGAACAACCAACACGTCACCTAACTTCAGTTTGTTCCCCTCAATATTTATCTTTCAATTTGCATTGACAAGGCCAATAGGTCTCTCCCTGGGGACCTATTAGCTTTGCCAGTGCCTTTACCCCCTCAAAAAAGCACTATGACAGAGTCAATACTGATGGCTGTGTCATATTGAAGGTATGTGCATGCGTGATGACAAATGAGTTTGCATGCATCATCACGCAAACACATGTGGAACACCTTTTTTTATTTACTTAGCTGAGTTGAATTAGTCAATTAAAAAAATAAGCTGTGGAAAAGGGTTTCTTTAAATTGCTGCCCCCCCAAAAAAATATTTATAACAAAAGGACTGCAGGCATGACAGCGGAAATAAAGGAGTGAGTGGTGGGTAAAAAACAGAAGACAGCTGTGGGAGCAGAAGGGGAAAACGGCACAAGACAGAGTAAGCAGCATGGTGATTGGTGGAAGAAGCACATGATGGAAAGATCTACAGGAGGACGAGTTGTGAAGCACTCAAGGAGGAGAGCAAAACAGAGTGCAGACGTGGGAGGGAAGCACACCAATGAGAAAGTGAGCAGCACACATGGGGGGGAGCAGAATGGAGCATGCAGTGAGAAGTACACAAGGGAGAGAGTTGGAAAACACATGCACTCACATGGAAAGCCTAACCAAAAAGTAAAAAAAGAGGTAACTAAAAATAAGCAGTGGAATGATACTGTCAAAAAGATGGTAAAACTGTTAATTTGTAGGGTAGATAGCCAAACAAGTGCAAGATAATGAATAAGAAGCAAGCAAATCTGAGTAAAAAAGTCAGCAAATGGCAAGCGATGCAATAATAGAGTGGTCCATATGAGTTGACTGTTACCTCAGGGGGCCGAGTACAGGCAGTGCGTTTCTTGAACAAATTTTGGTCCAGATACCACCTCACGCAAGCTCTCCTGAAATAATTTGGCGTGCTTTATATCATGTACTAGCAGCCCGCCCCAGCGTTGCCTGGGGCAGAAAGGGGCTGGGGGCAGTACACCCGCTCCCGCCCCAACCCCGACTCACTCGCGCCCCCCTCCCGCCCAGACTCACTCGCGGCCCCCGAATTGTTCTTCTAATCCTAAACCCTTTGCGCCCCAGTACCTCCTCCGAAACTGCTGCCTCCACACCTTTCCTCGGGCCCGCAAAGATCCCGCAACCTTTGGCAGCTCCGAGCCGCGCCGCAGATGTCAGCGGCAGTAAGTCCTGGGGAGCAGAGGATGCGTTCCAGCAACTCTCCGGGCAGTGCGCTCAAGCGCGGACCCTCCGCTCCACCGCACTCATCGCTCGGACTCTCAGAGCCGAAGACATAGAAGAGAGACACGGCCCTGAGAGACTGAAATCGAGGCATTACTGCACCGCCCTCCTCCTTGTCGTCATCACGCACGTTGCGTCGTAGCCAGCAATAGGTCCCGGCCGGCGCTACTTTCAGAGGACTACTTTGTTTAGAAACGTAATTTTTTTAATTTAGTTTTTTTTTTAAATTTATATAGCCTATGTCCATCTACACACCCTGACATTTTCATAGATGTATCGGGTGTGTAGATTGGCGCTGTGGCTCCCGAGTTTACCTGGCCAAAAGTTGCAAGTTCTCTCTTTATAATAGTAGTATATATTCCAAATTTTAAGCAGAAGTATGGTAGACTGACACATCCAGGTTTACTTGAAGATGCCCCGATGCTCGCAAATCCAATCTTTGAAGTTGTCCTTGGAAGTTACTTGTGGCCCTCTTATATGTACGGGATTATTTTTGCTTCAATCTTTGGCTAGCCAGTCTCCACTTTGAAGTTGCTCCAAGATATATTTCCTGACATCATGGGAATTTCTGCCCCAATCCTTGGGTGTGCATCCTGATGATGACCCTGCACTAAATATCTATGCTCAGGGGATGAAAGGTCAACAATAAACATACGTGGACTGTGTTTTTAAGAATTTGATGGTGGATATCAACACTCATTCCACCGGTGTTGACTCCAAATATTCTATTATCCCTATCAGTCACATGTATATATCTTTGCACATAGCATGAATGCACTTTTATTAACCCTATATCACTTTCATTGTGCCATCACCTGTCAGGAGCACTTTGTATACTATACAGTTTGAATGGCTTCATATATGCTTAAATTATATATGTATAAATAAATGCCCTAAATGCATAATTGAAACTTATCATTTCAGAGGTTTTCTTCTATCCGTGGTATAACTCTATTGCTGTGGAAGTCAAGGGATACACTTTTCCATAGGAGCCACTCTATTACTGCATAACTGTCTAGCCCAGGTCCCTGAGTTACTGGGTAACCCCTATTTTCTAGTGACAATGGTAAGCAATAGGCAGGCTCAAAGTTCACTGTACATTCTTGGCAAGCCAACAATAGGTCTTCTGTAAACGGAAAGGGTTTGCTGAGCTTTCACAGCTTACAAATTGCTGACATGGCAGTATACAGATTTATGCAAAAAAAATAAGTGTCTGTTTTAAGTTATTGCTCATCTTGTAGCATACCAACCAACACATAGGGGGTGCTTTTTAGGTCTCGGCTAAACGCGCGGAAGCGCGTCTCGCCGAGAACTATTGTTAGCGAGTGTGCTTCCCAGGAGACACTCCTGGCTGCGCGCATCGCCTTGGAGGCAATTTGAAACGCGCACGCGCTCGCTGTGGGCAGCTGCTGTCGGCGCATTCATTCACACGCATGCGCTAACTTGGGGCCACGGGCACACACCGCTGCTGTCGCGCATTCACACGCATGCGCTAACTTGGGACCACGGGCACCCACATCAGACTTGGGACCCCCTATTGATGCTCGCACTCACGGAGACTCCTTTTGCGGGTGGAGTTCGGACCCCCCTCCTGGTGCTCGCACTCACCGGGATTCCTGTTGCGGGTGGAGGCCGTTACCTGGCTTCTTGCACCGCCGAGATTCTCTCTTCCAGGCGGGAACCTCGCTCCCTTCAGCACTCCTCCGGTAGCTGCCATGGTGTCGCGGGCGGGACTCCTCTCCTCTGTAGGAAGTTTGGTGAGTTCCTGTTGTCCCTCGGTCCCGCCCCCGGCCTGCCTGACTTCCTACAACGGGCCGGGTGGCGGCGGGGGCAATCTTTTGTTTTTCTAACCAAACTCACTTCCGTCTCAAGTAAAGCAAGGGGCATACATTTTTAGTATGCACAATTTGTCACTAATATTACAATATTTGAGTCTTAGCTGCACACAGCGTATGTTTTATTTGTTTTGGGCTCACTCTGAATTGTATCACTTCTACATGCGTGCAGATTTTGCAGTTACGGAAAGCGAAATACAGTGGGCTAAATCCGTTTTCTCCTGATCACAGTCTGGGTGACTAGTTAACTAATATGCCGCTTACAGCCCAGGTATCATGATCAGAGTTTCCAGTTCAGCCACAGTGGTTATCTCTAGAGTTGCACAGGAACAGCAACATGTTAGTGCATAGTTATCTTTCAAACACAACATTACTACACACTGATCAATGACTTTGACTTTCGAAGTATGATTATGTGGTGCATCTACCAAGCACTTTGTAAGAAGTCTATCTGGCACTATGAGAGCTAAATCGCAGAGTAGTGAGTGCAGAGTAGTGAGTGCAGAGTAGTGAGTGCAGAGTAGTGAGTGCAGAGTAGTGAGTAGTGAGTGCAGAGTAGTGAGTAGTGAGTGTAGAGTAGTGAGTAGTGAGTGTAGAGTAGTGAGTGCAGAGTAGTGAGTAGTCAGTGTAGAGTAGTGAGTAGTGAGTGCAGAGTAGTAAGTGCAGAGTAGTGAGTAGTGAGTGCAGAGTAGTGAGTGCAGAGTAGTGAGTGCAGAGTAGTGAGTAGTGAGTGCTGAGTAGTGAGTAGTGAGTGTAGAGTAGTGAATAGTGAGTGCAGAGTAGTGAGTAGTGAGTGCAGAGTAGTGAGAAGTGAGTGCAGAGTAGTGAGTAGTGAGTGCAGAGTAGTGAGTGCAGAGTAGTGAGTAGTGAGTGCAGAGTAGTGAGTAGTGAGTGCAGAGTAGTGAGTGCAGAGTAGTGAGTAGTGAGTGCAGAGTAGTGAGTAGTGAGTGCAGAGTAGTGAGTGCAGAGTAGTGAGTGCAGAGTAGTGAGTAGTGAGTGCAGAGTAGTGAGTAGTGAGTGCAGAGTAGTGAGTAGTGAGTGCAGAGTAGTAAGTGCAAAGTAGTGAGTGCAGAGTAGTGAGTAGTGAGTGTAGAGTAGTGAGTAGTGAGTGCAGAGTAGTGAGTGCAGAGTAGTGAGTAGTGAGTGCAGAGTAGTGAGTAGTGAGTGCAGAGTAGTGAGTAGTGAGTGCAGAGTAGTAAGTACAGAGTAGTGAGTGCAGAGTAGTGAGTAGTGAGTAGTGAGTGCAGAGTAGTGAGTGCAGAGTAGTGAGTGCAGAGTAGTGAGTGTAGAGTAGTGAGTGTAGAGTAGGAAGTGCAGAGTAGTGAGTAGTGAGTGCAGAGTAGTGAGTAGTGAGTGCAGAGTAGTGAGTAGTGAGTGCAGAGTAGTGAGTGCAGAGTAGTGAATAGTGAGTGCAGAGTAGTGAGTGCAGAGTAGTGAGTAGTGAGTGCAGAGTAGTGAGTGCAGAGTAGTGAGTAGTGAGTGCAGAGTAGTGAGTGCAGAGTAGTGAGTGGTGAGTAGTGAGTGCAGAGTAGTGAGTGCAGAGTATTGAGTGCAGAGTATTGAGTGCAGAGTATTGAGTGCAGAGTAGTGAGTGCAGAGTAGTGAGTAGTGAGTGCAGAGTAGCGAGTAGTGAGTGCAGAGTAGTAAGTGCAGAGTAGTGAGTGCAGAGTAGTGAGTAGTGAGTGCAGAGTAGTGAGTGCAGAGTAGTGAGTAGTGAGTGCAGAGTAGTGAGTAGTGAGTGCAGAGTAGTGAGTGCAGAGTAGTGAGTAGTGAGTGCAGAGTAGTGAGTAGTGAGTGCAGAGTAGTGAGTAGTGAGTGCAGAGTAGTAAGTGCAGAGTAGTGAGTGCAGAGTAGTGAGTAGTGAGTGCAGAGTAGTGAGTGCAGAGTAGTGAGTGCAGAGTAGTGAGTGTAGAGTAGTGAGTGTAGAGTAGTGAGTGCAGAGTAGTGAGTAGTGAGTGCAGAGTAGTGAGTAGTGAGTGCAGAGTAGTGAGTAGTGAGTGCAGAGTAGTGAGTAGTGAGTGCAGAGTAGTAAGTGCAGAGTAGTGAGTAGTGAGTGCTGAGTAGTGAGTAGTGAGTGCAGAGTAGTGAGTGCAGAGTAGTGAGTGTAGAGTCGTGAGTAGTGAGTGTAGAGTAGTGAGTAGTGAGTGCAGAGTAGTGAGTGCAGAGTAGTGAGTAGTGAGTGCAGAGTAGTGAGTAGTGAGTGCAGAGTAGTGAGTGCATAGTAGTGAGTAGTGAGTGCAGAGTAGTGAGTAGTGAGTGCAGAGTAGTGAGTGCAGAGTAGTGAGTAGTGAGTGCTGAGTAGTGAGTGCAGAGTAGTGAGTCGTGAGTGCAGAGTAGTGAGTGCAGAGTAGTGAGTAGTGAGTGCAGAGTAGTGAGTGCAGAGTAGTGAGTGCAGAGTAGTGAGTGCAGAGTAGTGAGTAGTGAGTGCAGAGTAGTGAGTAGTGAGTGCAGAGTAGTGAGTGCAGAGTAGTGAGTAGTGAGTGCAGAGTAGTGAGTAGTGAGTGCAGAGTAGTGAGTGCAGAGTAGTGAGTAGTGAGTGCAGAGTAGTGAGTAGTGAGTGCAGAGTAGTGAGTAGTGAGTGCAGAGTGGTGAGTGCAGAGTAGTGAGTAGTGAGTGCAGAGTAGTGAGTGCAGAGTAGTGAGTAGTGAGTGCAGAGTAGTGAGTGCAGAGTAGTGAGTAGTGAGTGCAGAGTAGTGAGTAGTGAGTGCAGAGTAGTAAGTGCAGAGTAGTGAGTAGTGAGTGCTGAGTAGTGAGTAGTGAGTGCAGAGTAGTGAGTGCAGAGTAGTGAGTGTAGAGTCGTGAGTAGTGAGTGTAGAGTAGTGAGTAGTGAGTGCAGAGTAGTGAGTGCAGAGTAGTGAGTAGTGAGTGCAGAGTAGTGAGTAGTGAGTGCAGAGTAGTGAGTGCAGAGTAGTGAGTGCAGAGTAGTGAGTAGTGAGTGCAGAGTAGTGAGTAGTGAGTGCAGAGTAGTGAGTGCAGAGTAGTGAGTAGTGAGTGCTGAGTAGTGAGTGCAGAGTAGTGAGTCGTGAGTGCAGAGTAGTGAGTGCAGAGTAGTGAGTAGTGAGTGCAGAGTAGTGAGTGCAGAGTAGTGAGTGCAGAGTAGTGAGTAGTGAGTGCAGAGTAGTGAGTAGTGAGTGCAGAGTAGTGAGTGCAGAGTAGTGAGTAGCGAGTGCAGAGTAGTGAGTAGTGAGTGCAGAGTAGTGAGTAGTGAGTGCAGAGTAGTGAGTGCAGAGTAGTGAGTAGTGAGTGCAGAGTAGTGAGTAGTGAGTGCAGAGTATTGAGTAGTGAGTGCAGAGTAGTGAGTGCAGAGTAGTGAGTTGTGAGTGCAGAGTAGTGAGTGCAGAGTAGTGAGTAGTGAGTGCAGAGTAGTGAGTGCAGAGTAGTGAGTAGTGAGTGCAGAGTAGTGAGTAGTGAGTGCAGAGTAGTGAGTGCAGAGTAGTGAGTAGTGAGTGCAGAGTAGTGAGTGCAGAGTAGTGAGTGCAGAGTAGTGAGTGCAGAGTAGTGAGTGCAGAGTAGTGAGTAGTGAGTGCAGAGTAGTGAGTAGTGAGTGTAGAGTAGTGAGTGCAGAGTAGTGAGTAGTCAGTGTAGAGTAGTGAGTAGTGAGTGCAGAGTAGTAAGTGCAGAGTAGTGAGTAGTGAGTGCAGAGTAGTGAGTGCAGAGTAGTGAGTGCAGAGTAGTGAGTAGTGAGTGCAGAGTAGTGAGTAGTGAGTGTAGAGTAGTGAGTAGTGAGTGCAGAGTAGTGAGTAGTGAGTGCAGAGTAGTGAGTAGTAAGTGCAGAGTAGTGAGTGCAGAGTAGTGAGTGCAGAGTAGTGAGTAGTGAGTGCAGAGTAGTGAGTGCAGAGTAGTGAGTGCAGAGTAGGGAGTGCAGAGTAGTGAGTAGTGAGTGCAGAGTAGTGAGTAGTGAGTGCAGAGTAGTGAGTGCCGAGTAGTGCGTGCAGAGTAGTGAGTGCAGAGTAGTGAGTAGTGAGTGTAGAGTAGTGAGTAGTGAGTGCAGAGTAGTGAGTAGTGAGTGTAGAGTAGTGAGTAGTGAGTGCAGAGTAGTGAGTAGTGAGTGCAGAGTAGTGAGTAGTGAGTGCAGAGTAGTGAGTGCAGAGTAGTGAGTGCAGAGTAGTGAGTAGTGAGTGCAGAGTAGTGAGTGCAGAGTAGTGAGTGCAGAGTAGTGAGTGCAGAGTAGTGAGTAGTGAGTGCAGAGTAGTGAGTAGTGAGTGCAGAGTAGTAAGTGCAGAGTAGTGAGTGCAGAGTAGTGAGTGCAGAGTAGTGAGTAGTGAGTGTAGAGTAGTGAGTAGTGAGTGCAGAGTAGTAAGTGCAGAGTAGTGAGTGCAGAGTAGTGAGTAGTGAGTGTAGAGTAGTGAGTAGTGAGTGCAGAGTAGTAAGTGCAGAGTAGTGAGTGCAGAGTAGTGAGTAGTGAGTAGTGAGTGCAGAGTAGTGAGTGCAGAGTAGTGAGTGTAGAGTAGTGAGTGTAGAGTAGGGAGTGCAGAGTAGTGAATAGTGAGTGCAGAGTAGTGAGTAGTGTGTGCAGAGTAGTGAGTAGTGAGTGCAGAGTAGTGAGTGAAGAGTAGTGAGTAGTGAGTGCAGAGTAGTGAGTGCAGAGTAGTGAGTGCAGATTAGTGAGTAGTGAGTGCAGAGTTGTGAGTGAAGAGTATTGAGTTCAGACTATTGAGTGCAGAGTATTGAGTGCAGAGTAGTGAGTGCAGAGTAGTGAGTGCAGAGTAGTGAGTGCAGAGTAGTGAGTAGTGAGTGCAGAGTAGTGAGTAGTGAGTGCAGAGTAGTGAGTAGTGAGTGCAGAGTAGTAAGTGCAGCGTAGTGAGTGCAGAGTACTGAGTAGTGAGTGCAGAGTAGTGAGTTCAGAGTAGTGAGTGCAGAGTAGTGAGTGCAGAGTAGTGAGTGTAGAGTAGTGAGTAGTGAGTGCAGAGTAGTGAGTAGTGAGTGCAGAGTAGTGAGTAGTGAGTGCAGAGTAATGAGTGCTGAGTAGTGAGTGCAGAGTAGTGAGTAGTGGGTGCAGAGTAGTGAGTAGTGAGTGCATAGTAGTGAGTAGTGAGTGCAGAGTAGTGAGTAGTGAGTGCAGAGTAGTAAGTGCAGAGTAGTGAGTGCAGAGTAGTGAGTAGTGAGTGCTGAGTAGTGAGTGCAGAGTAGTGAGTGCAGAGTAGTGAGTGTAGAGTAGTGAGTGTAGAGTAGTGAGTGCAGAGTAGTGAGTAGTGAGTGCAGAGTAGTGAGTGCAGAGTAGTGAGTGCAGAGTAGTGAGTAGTGAGTGCAGAGTAGTGAGTGCAGAGTAGTGAGTGTAGAGTCGTGAGTAGTGAGTGTAGAGTAGTGAGTAGTGAGTGCAGAGTAGTGAGTGCAGAGTAGTGAGTAGTGAGTGCAGAGTAGTGAGTAGTGAGTGTAGAGTCATGAGTAGTGAGGGTAGAGTAGTGAGTAGTGAGTGCAGAGTAGTGAGTGCAGAGTAGTGAGTAGTGAGTGCAGAGTAGTGAGTAGTGAGTGCAGAGTAGTGAGTGCAGAGTAGTGAGTAGTGAGTGCAGAGTAGTGAGTAGTGAGTGCAGAGTAGTGAGTGCAGAGTAGTGAGTAGTGAGTGCTGAGTAGTGAGTGCAGAGTAGTGAGTCGTGAGTGCAGAGTAGTGAGTGCAGAGTAGTGAGTAGTGAGTGCAGAGTAGTGAGTAGTGAGTGCAGAGTAGTGAGTAGTGAGTGCAGAGTAGTGAGTAGTGAGTGCAGAGTAGTGAGTGCAGAGTAGTGAGTAGTGAGTGCAGAGTAGTGAGTAGTGAGTGAGTGCAGAGTAGTGAGTAGTGAGTGCAGAGTAGTGAGTAGTGAGTGCAGAGTAGTGAGTGCAGAGTAGTGAGTAGTGAGTGCAGAGTAGTGAGTGCAGAGTAGTGAGTAGTGAGTGCAGAGTAGTGAGTAGTGAGTGCAGAGTAGTGAGTGCAGAGTAGTGAGTAGTGAGTGCAGAGTAGTGAGTGCAGAGTAGTGAGTAGTGAGTGCAGAGTAGTGAGTGCAGAGTAGTGAGTGCAGAGTAGTGAGTGCAGAGCAGTGAGTGCAGAGCAGTGAGTGCAGAGCAGTGAGTGCAGAGCAGTGAGTGCATGTGCAGAGTGCTGTGTATTGGCAATATAAATGACAATGCCATTTATTTGTGATTTAAAGAAAAAAAAAGAAATGTCATGAGCAATGCCAATAGCTCTACCTTTAATGATGCCGAGACCATTGCATTGCAAATGCTTGTTTTATCTGTAGGAGAATGCAGCATTACTCCAATTGATTTCTATTACCATTTCCCTTTGGTTTTCAATGTCAACATTCCCATTTTTTAACCCCTTCGATGCTGATGACGGAACGGTTCCGTCATCAGCATCGGTTGAGCTGTGCTGATGACGGAACCGTTCCGTCATGACTCCGCCCGCGCAAGGCGGAGTCAGCATGGGCGGGGAATTCGCGCCGCACGGATGCGGTTAAATGTTCTCCTAAAACTGCCACAGCTGCACCACAGTGTCCTGGGAGATAGGCAAGTCACATATCACTGCACTCTGAATGTTGTCTAATTTTGAAACTCATTTAATGTCCAGGGCTGGAAGGTCAGCGTACAGTGAAAAGCTACTTTCAGCCACATCTTGTTTGTTGCCTCTGGATTTTGAGGGCCCAATTTATCATTATTTGCTGCTGTGGAATGCAGTAAAACAACTTGCTGTGTTGGACTGTATCAAGCGAAAAGACCAGGAATATGCCATATTTACTAACATACACCCACAGTGCAGCCTAGTGCCAACATACATACCTCCCTTCACAAAAACAGTCCTTAGAGGTGTTTTCCTGTTTCTAAGTGTGCTGCAGAATGCGGCATACTCAGAAAGAGGAAAAACGAAGCGAAATAAAGATATTTCTCCTTGTTGCACCTCGATCGGGAAGGCGTAAAATGTTGATGCTTTCCAGGGTTTTAATTGTCTTGGTAAATCTAGGCATGTGCCAAAATCCATGGTTGGATGCATGGGAACACCCACTCTCCACCCATGTAACGCGTTCCCAGCGCAGAGTAATGCAAGAGAGAAACTTGCATTGCCTTGTGTTACTTCTGGACTCCTGACCTGCTTGCAGGCCGGATCACCCACCTGCCGCCACTCAACTCCACCTTGACCGCCGTCTTGCTGCGGCCCCTCCAGCGTGGGTTCGCGGCCGCCTGAGACCGCTACTCCGGCCCAGATCGCCAGCTTTTGCTCACTTGCCTGATTCTGCCTGCCTTGCGCCAGTTGGGCATTTTGTTTATTTTTCTGCCTCTCCAAACCCCTGTTTCGCCAGCTCGCCACCCCCCACCCCCTTTTTTGCCTTCCTGTTCCCTGGTTTCCCCCGCAGCTGCCTTCTGCGGCAACGCCCCCTCGCCGCCCTGCTCCCGCCTCCCAGCTGCTCCTCCCTCCCTCTCCGCTTATATGGCGGCTGCTGCCCGGAGGCGCAGCGGGCGCGCCGAAGGCACGCCAAAGGCAAGCCTGCCTGCGCCCGTCAGCGCCTGGACCGTGCCAAGCACCAGAACCCCTGGACCCCGCGCACGCACAACGCCGGAATCCAATACGACACCAACACCCTCCACGCTCTCAACAGCGGCCGAGACCACAGCTGCTTTCCAAGCCGCCCGAAGCGCACCCACGGACCCTTCTCCTGCCACACCTGCAACTTCACCTGCGACAGAACCACCAAGCCTCCAAGAACCGGACCCAACCACCTCCGCTATATACTCCTCAACACCCGCTCTGCACGCAAACACGCCATCAAGCTCTGGGACCTGCTCGACTCCTCCGCCCCAGACGTCGCCTACCTGACCGAGACCTGGTGGAACGACTCCTCGGCACCGGACATCGCCAGAGCCATCCCGGACGGCTACAAGGTCTCCCGCAGAGACCACGCCAACAGAATCGGAGGAGTAATAGCCATTGTCCACAAGTCCACCCTCCAGATCCACACCCTCTCATATATGTCTCCATCAACTCCGCTGAACACCTCCACTTCCGGATCCACACCGACCCCAACACCACCCTCAGAGGAACACTCGTCTACAGACTCCCGGGACCATGGGCCCTTTTCAGCGACTCCATCGACGACCTCGCAAGCACCCACGGACTACATCCTCCTCGGGGACCTGAACTTCCACCTCGAGAACAACAACAACGCCAACTCTACCACCCTGATCAACAACCTTGCCAACCTCGGTCTCAAACAGCTTGTCACCGAACCCACCCACACCGCCGGCCACACGCTCCACCCCGTCTTCACCACAAGCACCCACGTCTCCTTCAACAATACCACTGAACTACATTGGGCCGACCACCACTGCATCCACTTCACCTTCAAGAAAGCAACCATGCACCACCGCACCCAACAGCTGCTGGAGCAAAGTCACCAAGGCCCAACTGACCTTCACCCTCACCCAGAGCCCACCCACCGACCCCACCGACCCAGACGCCGCCACCTGTAACTTCAGACAGTGGATCGACTATTGCGCCAACACTCTCGCCCCGCTCAAGAAACCCTCCTTCAACCACCACAGCAAGAAAGCCACCTGGTTCACTGAAAAACTCCAGACCTCCAAACGGACATGCCGGAAGCTGGAGAAGAAATGGCTCCACGACCGCACAGCTGACAGCCACGCAACCCACAAAGACGCCCTCCGCAGACATCACCACCTCATCAGAACAGCCAAGAGATCTTCCTTCAAAGCACGCCTGGATAACAACGCACACGACAGCAAAGAGCTCTTCAACATAGTGAAGGAACTCTCCAAACCCAGCGCCAACACCAACGACATACCGCCCTCGCAAGATCTGTGCAACTCACTGGCCACCTTCTTCCATTGAAAGATCACAGACATCCACGACAGCCTCAACACCCCGTCCGCTTCGACCACGACAGACCCCACCCTGATTGCCACCTGCACCAACCAGCTGACCTCCACGGCCCACGTCAACGACGACGAGACATGCAAGGCCATGAACTCCATCCACTCAGGATCTCCATCCGACCCCTGCTCGCACCATGTTTTCAACAAAGCAGACGTAACCATCGCACTCCAACTACGGAAGGTCATCAACATCTCCTTCGACACAGCAACATTCCCGGAAAGCTGGAAGAACGCCGAAGTCAACGCCCTCCTCAAGAAGCCCAAGGCAGACCCCAAGGACCTCAAGAACTTCCGGCCCATCTCCCTGCTCCCTTTATCGACGAAGGTCATTGAGAAAATCCCCAACAAACAGCTGACCCGCCACCTCGAGGACAACAACATCTTAGACCCATCCCAGTCCGGATTCAGAAGAAACCACAGCACAGAGACAGCCCTCATCGCCACCACAGACGACATCAGGCGCCAACTCGACAACGGTGAAACTTCAGCCCTCATCCTCCTGGACCTTTCAGCCGCCTTTGACACGGTCTGCCACTGCACACTAAGAACACGCCTCCAAGAGGCCGGAATCCAGAAGAAGGCCGTGGACTGGACCACACCCTTCCTCTCCGGCAGAACCCAGAGAGTCAGCCTCCCACCCTTCCGATCCAAAGCCACCGACATTACCTGCGGCGTACCCCAAGGCTCATCCGTCAGCCCGACCCTGTTCAACGTCTACATGGCCCCCCTCGCACAAGTGGCCCACCAGCACGACCTGAACATCATCTCCTACGCCGACGACACCCAACTCATCCTCTCCCTCACCAAGGACCCGCACACTGCCAAAACCAACCTCCACGAGGGAATGAAGGCCGTCGCCGAGTGGATGAGGAGCAGCCACCTGAAACTGAACTCAGACAAGACGGAAGTCCTCATCCTCGGCCCACCCCCTCTGCCTGGAACGACTCCTGGTGGCCGACCTCACTGGAAACAGCACCGACACCCACGGAGGACCACGCACGCAACCTAGGATTCATCCTCGACTCTTCCCTCTCCATGTCGAAGCAGGTCAACGTCGTCTCCTCCTCCTGTTACAACACCCTCCGCATGCTCCGCAGGATCTACAAGTGGATCCCGACCGAAACCAGAAGAACAGTGACCCAAACCCTCGTCAGCAGCAGGCTGGACTACCGCAACACACTCTACGCAGGAATCCCGACCAAAAACATACAACGGCTGCAACGCATCCAGAACGCCTCCGCGCGCTTGATCCTCAATATCCCTCGACGCAGCCACTTCACCTCCCACCTAGGAGACCTGCACTGGCTCCCCGTCAACAAGAGGATCACCTTCAAGCTCCTCACCCACGCACAGAAAGCACTTCACAACACCGGACCAGCCTACCTGAACAACAGACTCAACTTCTACACCCCCGCCCGCCAGCTCCGCTCCGCTAGCCTCGCCCTCGCCACCGTCCCGCGCATCCAACAAACAACATCCGGCGGCAGATCCTTCTCCTTCCTCGCCGCCAAGACCTGGAACACCCTACCCATCCATCTGCGGCAGACCCAGGACCTCCTAACCTTCAGGAAGCTCCTCAAGACCTGGCTCTTCGAGCAGTAGCAGCCCTCCCCCCCACAGCGCCTTGAGACCCTCACGGGTAAGTAGTGCGCTTTACAAATCCAATGATTGATTGATTGATTGACTTCATGTAACTTTGCATTGCTTGGTAAATCTGACTTAAGGATTGTGTTGCCCTTGCATCACCTTGCGTGCAAGGGGCATCGCAATCCTTTGATAAATCTGGTCCCCAATGCTGTCAGGCATAACATTATAGAGGCAGACACCAACGACATCTTCATTTAAATCTTTATGTGAATTTTGAAAGCGAACGTTTTTTAAAATCAAGGCTCATTAACCATGTTCCTACTCTTTGCCTCCCGCTATTTGTATTCATTTAAAACTTGACCACCTCTTAGAAAGTTATGAAATAATGGTGAAAATATACTTCTTTTAGAGCTATCTTGTTTGTAATGCAAAGAAGAGGCCGACTTTAGGTAAGCTTAGGAATTCATGAGTTTGTGGATGTTCGGAGATTTACAAGGTAAACCACCCCTCAACCTGCCCATTACCCATCACTTGCATGAAGTAGACTCCTGTGTAATTGTCTGGATTTGTGGAAAGTAATTATGCATGGAGTATAAGGGTTTGGGCCAGATAGGTATGCATTAGTAAATACAATACAGAGGAAAATACAAGCATTTTCAGCAGTAAACGTACATTTACAGTCCAAAGGACTCGTGAATTGGGCTCATTATGTCTACATTTCAGGGAAGGAAAAAAATTGGAAGGCATATGTGCAGTCAAAGCATATTTTCACTGTTATGCTCAGTAGAACTCATTCTTCTAAGTTAGCTCACTGGCCAGGAACAACTCTCAAGCGAGCCCTTTTTTTTAAGTTCCTCTATATCTCTGCTTTGTGTTCTACAACACCATTTATAACTTTCTGTTTTCACTGAGTTTTCTCTTCTTCTCAGTCACGATTATCAAGAGGCCTAATATTTCATTACATTAGAAAATATCAAAATCCTCTTGACAAATTCGTGACCACACACATGGTTACGCAATGAGATTAAAAACATCAATGAGTAGTAAAATCACTGTTTGTATTTCACTTTAGGGAGTTCAAGTATTAAGATGCCACAATGGACTTCTGTATTAAAAACAATATTCAACTTGGCAGGACATCCAAAACCCAGCATTTATCTCTCCCTCCCTTGTGGGTTTTTGTACTTTAATGCTAGGAACTGGCTGACCTACATATCAATATTGCTGATCTCCCAACACATTTTATTCTCACAGCATCGCAGATATTTCAAGTGCTGATGCAAATGACAAGGTTATTTTATAGCTGAATTTACTTACATTACAGGGATGCGTCTGTTGCATGCTTTTGGGAAAGGGATCCTCAGATGTACTACTCTTGTATACAAACTTTAAACAAGTGTTTCTTGGTAATTATGTATTCGTATAAGTGAACCTAAGTAACCCAATAAATATTTATACATAGGAAACACCTTGTGCATATAGTAGCACAATAGCAATTCCCTCCTTTAGAAATTTGGGTGAAAGACAGCAGTATGACTATTGTGTTGTTAGTGATATTTCACTTTTGTATAACTATCATTTTTTTTTGTTTTCTATTAAATGTTACTTGAAAGGAGCACCTTTAGACTGTCCTTTTTATTACTCTTTGTTGGGATTTCTCTCTAGCTTGTCGTGTCATTCTGCATGAGAATGTTCCCTGCGTGGAACACTTGTGACTGTTCTGTGCTCGGCAGTTGCTGCCGGGGAGTCGCTGTGGCTGGACGGAATAAAGCTCCACTTACCTGCATGACCCGTGTGTGGTGCTTCCTTTCAGTGGCGACGATTGGTTCCAGCTTACAGCCTCCCCAGTATTGAAGACGATTTCTCGTGTGGCAGTCCGGTCTTCCTGGCATTTTCGAGTTTCTGTCTTCTTGATGTATAGCTGGAAATGGCTTCCAGTTCCTTCAGACCCGCTCCGGAACGATTCCTGTCTCCTATTGTGTCCTCTGACTGCTGACTGCCAAATCCTGATATTCATATCAGCTCAATAAGGTACTATTTGTTTATTTCCCCACGCGATCGAGGCGTTGCTCTGCTCTCGCGTTACTACGCTGATTCTGCCTGACCTGCCTGAAGCCGTCAGCGCGACATCCCACGTTACGTGCGGCCATTTTGATTTGCTTTATGTTACCTGGCAACGATTCAGCAACGCTCTCACGATGCGCACAGCTGCTCAACGCTTCTCCACTTTCATCGCTGATGCGCACAGCATATCTTGCCTAATTTAAGCATTTTGCTTTCCATTTCAACGCCGATGCGCACAGCAATGTTCAGCGCTTCATCACTTTCATCGCTGATGCGCACAGCATGTCTTGCCTAACTAAAGCATTTTGCCTGTTATTTTCAACGTCGATGTGCACAGCAATGTTTTCCTAGTTTGTTATGCACATTTTTTTTTGCATACAGTTTTGAATTTTATATGCTGAGTTTCTTTATCATCACTGATGTGCACAAGTTTTCTATCCATGACTTTATTAAGCAATCTGCACAATTGTGTTTGTAAAATTCAATAACCTCATTGGAGATACATTTTTTTTTGTGTGTTTATTGTTGGGGCAGCAACTCACCCACGCAATGGATCGTATTTTGGCCCCTCCCCCTTTCTTGCAAACTGCTGGCCACCTCCTGTACCATGGGAACAATGGAAGGACACTTTTGAAGCGTATTTAGAGGCTATTGATGGTGACACTGTTACCAGTAAAAATTAAAAATCTCTACTCATTTACAATCTTGGCACTGAAAGCAGAAACATTTTAAAAACTTTGACTTTAGAGGTGGTCAGCACTACAGTTAGTGGTTGAGACGCTGGTGATTCACTTCTAATTGATGAATATGCCTCGTTAGTAAAAACCCTTGATAAAAGCTTCTCTCCCAAGAGAAATGTTGTGCTGGAACGTCATAAGTTTCTTCAACGAGCTCAAACACCTGGTGAATCTATTGACGATTTTGTAGCTGCGCTTCGCATTCTGGCCATTAATTGTAATTATAGGGAATTTAGGGATGATATCATACGTGATCAGCTTATTGAAAGGACTTCCAATAAGAAAATTCAAGAGAAACTACTTGCTTCTGGTGATCCTGACTTGGAGACTGCTCTCACTCTGGCCAAAAGTATTGAGCATTCTCAGTTTTGTGTTAAAGAGATGAGTTCTTCCTCTCCATCCACGTCCTCTTCTTCGGTAGAGGTTAAACTTTTGAATTCCAAACCTGCTTTTAAACCTAAAACTAGTGCATTGCCCAATGTTACCCGTCCTGTTCCAACTACTGTTTCTTCCAGAACCAAGTTTATGCTAAATGAATTAATATGTTTTCGTTCTGGTAGCAGGTTACATCTGGGTTCTGCTAAATTTTGTTTTGCTCTCAATCAAACCTGCTACAAGTGTGGAAACAAAGGTCACTATTCTCGTATGTGCAAAGCTGCTACTCCGAACATGCCCATTCACTCTGTGAAGAATATTTCAGGGGAATCTGATGAGGAATGCTATGAATTGTTGATGCTGACTTCTTCTTCGCATGAGGCCGGAGTAGTTGAACTGTCTGCTTTGTTTGGTCTTCGGAAAAGGAAGTCACCTTCATGTTTAATAGCAGTGAATGGAGCTGTCTGCAAATTTTTAGCAGATTCTGTTTCGCCGTTCACTTTGTTGAATTTTGCTGATTTTAGTAAACTGTCTAATGTACTTTTGGAACCTTCCAGCATTAAGAGTTTTGCTTATAATGGCAAGAGGGTAGAAGTTTTGGGAAAGTGTTCTGCCAAACTGGAATTTCATGCCGATCATACCACTGGTGTGGTATTCATAGTCAAGGATGGTACTAACTTGTTGGGGAGGGACCAGCAAGGTGACTTGAACATCATTTTGGATCCCAACCATCCAGACATGGTGATATCCCGCAGTGAATTGTGTGAGTTTTACTCTTCAGCTTCTGCACCACCAAGGGCACTTACTGTGTCTCAAGTGTCTAGTACCAAGTGGGCGCTTATGTTTCCTGAAGTATTTAGCGGGGAGTTAGGCAAACTCAAAGGTTTTCAACACCGTATAATTTTAAAAGAAAATGCCATGCCTGTTGCCCACAGAGTGCGCAAAGTTCCTCTAAGTTTACGAGCAGAGTTGAAGAAGGAACTAGAACGTCTGTGTACTGCTGGGGTGATCGAGCCAATTGAGGGTTCCGAGTGGCTCGCTCCCATAGTTTTGGCGAGGAAATCCGACAAATGTTTAAGGATGTGTGTTGACCTTCGCGATCTCAATGCAAATATTTGGATTGACCGGCAACCACTTCCAAATATCAACGAGATGTTAGCTACTCTTGAGGGTGCCAAATTTTTCACTTCCCTTGATATTTCATCCGCATATCACCAGATTGAACTGTGTCCGGGTTCTAAGCATCTTACCTCTTTTGTAACCCCAGAGGGAGCTTATCGTTACATTCACATGCCGTTTGGTTCGGCTTCAGCTTCTGCTGTTTTTCAGAGGCTGATGAACAGCCTGTTCAAAGACATTCCTGGTGTTGTCTTTTTCCAGGACGACATACTAGTCCACGGCAAGTCCGAGCTTGAGCATGATGAGCGTGTTAAACTTGTTCTGAGCATCTTAAGGTCCAGTGGGCTAACCTTGGAATGTCTGACATAATATCGACAGACAGAATATCGAAATACAAAAATATCGGAGCAAAAATATCGACATCAAAAATATCGGAATCCTATCTTCATAAAGGTAAGTACAAAAATATTGAAAAAATAATATCGTAGTACAAAAATATCGGAATCAAAAATATCGTTTTTTTAAATGTATTAATAATAATGTAAAAATAATTTTAAAATACATATAATTTTACAAATATTAAATAAAAATATTAAAACAAAATTAAAACTAATACATATACATTTAAAATAAATAAAACACTTAATAATGTAATGTAATTTTTTTTTAATGTTATTTATTTGATTTAATGTAATATTTTTTTGTTTTTACCCTGTACGCCTGTACCCCAAAAACCCAAAACTGACCCTGAACCCTAAAAATATCCCTGTACCCCAAAAACCCAAAACTGACCCTGAACCCTAAAAATACCCCTTTACCCAAAAACTGAAAACTGACCCTGAACCCTAAAAATACCCCTTTACCCAAAAACTGAAAACTGACCCTGAACCCTAAAAATACCCCTTTACCCATGAACTGAAAACTGACCCTTAGCCCTAAAAATACCCCTTTACCCAAAAACTGAAAACTGACCCTGAACCCTAAAAATACCCCTTTACCCAAAAACTGAAAACTGACCCTGAACCCTAAAAATACCCCTTTACCCATGAACTGAAAACTGACCCTGAACCCTAAAATTACCCCTTTACCCAAAAACTGAAAACTGACCCAGAACCCTAAAAATACCCCTTTACCCAAAAACTGAAAACTGACCCTGAACCCTAAAAATACCCCTTTACCCATGAACTGAAAACTGACCCTGAACCCTAAAATTACCCCTTTACCCAAAAACTGAAAACTGGCCCAGAACCCTAAAAATACCCCTTTACCCAAAAACTGAAAACTGACCCTGAACCCTAAAAATACCCCTTTACCCAAAAACTGAAAACTGACCCTGAACCCTAAAAATGCTCCTTTACCCAAAAGTAATTAATATTATTTAATTACCAATTAATTATTAATTAACAATAACAATAAACTAAATATATTAGCACATTAGCTGTAATTAATTTAATTTAATAATTAATATTAATTTTCCAAATTAATTAATTAAGAATAACAAAAAATTATATATAAAAAAATTACTATAATTAATGTAATTAAATAATTAATATTAATTAATTACCAACTAATTAATAATTATAAATATGTACAAAATTATATTAATTAATTAACTAATTAATTTAAAATAATTACCAATTAATTAAAATATGTACAAACATATATTAATTAATTAATTATTATTAAATTACTTCCCACCCTATATCCCTATAAACCCATAACCCGCTACAGAACATATTTATCAATTAATCAATTAATTAAAATTAATTAAAAATTATTTCTCAATTAATTAATTAATAATTCCTACTAATTAATAATTAATTTAACATAATTAAATTACTTCCCACCCTATTCCCCTATAAACCCACAACCCGCTACAGAAGTAAAAGACAATATTTAATTAAATTACATTAAAAATAAATAATAAAACATAATAAATACAATATAATATACACTACATTTATTTAAAAATTGATATTAGTAACATCGAAGTTATTTATTTCGATATTATTGACATCGATATTTAAAACTTCGATATTACTGATATCATACTAATATCGATATTAAGACTGTCGATATTACTTACCTTCGATATTTTGTCCCATCGATATTTAAACTTCGATATTTTTGTATATCGATATTTAAAAATCGATATTTTGTCTGTGTACCCTAACCTTGAGGGAGGACAAATGCAAATTCCTTCAAGATGGTGTGGACTATCTTGGTCACCATATTTCTCACAATGGCATCGAACCGAAGGTCAAGATTATTGATGCCATTCAAAATGCTCCTGTTCCTGCCAACAAGGATCAGTTACGTTCATATCTTTGCCTGGTGGAGTATTACTCAAAATTTGTTAAGAACTTCTCTTCCAAAACCGCTGCTATGCTTTGCGTTCTCAAAAAGAATGCTAAGTTTGTTTGGGATGATGATTGCAATAGCAACTTTAATACCATTAAGCAAGAAATTATTGGTGCTCGTCCTCTGAAGTTGTTTAACATCAATGACTTATGTATTCTTTCCACCGATGCCAGTAATGAGGGGTTGGGGGCTGTTCTCATGCAGAGAAGGAGTGATGGTCGTGAGGAAACCATTGCTTTTGCCTTAAGAACTTTGAGGGGTACTGAGGGTACATATTCTACCATTGAAAAGGAGGCTTTAGCAATGTGGTGGGGGGTTTTGCATTTCAAGAATTTTCTCTGGGGCAACAGATTTATCTTGAGGACTGACCACAAGCCTTTGGTCGATTTGTTCACAACTAAGGGGGGTGGCAGGGCAACACCACAGATCTCCAAATGGCAGTTCAGGTTGCAAGAGTTTCAGTATCAGCTTGAGTATGTGGCTGGAGCTAAGAATCTGGTTGCCGATTGCTTATCCAGGCTACCCCTTTCCAATTGTGACGACAGTTTTGAGTGTGACGATTTGGAGGTAGTTTGCGCGGTTGGTTCTTTGTGTGACTCTGTTGGGTGTGCCCTTTCTGAGTGTGAGTGGTTGGAAGGCATCACTTCAGATGCCGATATGCAGGTTGTTATTGATCTTCTCTGCAAGTCTTGGCCGTGTGAAAAAGATTGTCCCCCTGCAATTGTTCCTTACTTGAGAATTAAGGAAGAATTGTCCCTTGTGGACTGTATATTGAGAAGAGGAGGTTTGTTGGTTGTTCCTGTTTCGATCCGTAGTAAAATTCTTTGTCTCGCTCATGAAGGTCATCCTGGCATTCGTTCCATGAAACGTAGAGTGAGGCAGGATTTTTGGTGGCCGTGTGTGGACAAGGATGTTGAACGTTTTGTTCGCGAATGCTGTGAATGTATTGTTAGCGATAAGTCACAGGTTACCCATCCTTTGCCTGTTGAACCTATAGTCGTGAAGAATGTTCCTTGGTCCAAGCTTGCTTTAGACATTGCTGGACCCTATGGTCTCGTTGGTTCAACTCTTAAGTTTATTTTGGTGTTGGTTGACTACATGACCACGAGGCCTGAGGTTAGGTTTGTTGATTCTATCAGTTCTTCTGTGGTAATTACATTTTGACATGACATTTTCTCCAGGGAGGGTTTTCCTGAGGAGATAGTTTCTGATAATGGTACGCAGTTGTATTCTGCTGAGATGACTTCATTTTTCAAGGAGGTTGGTTTTAAGCATATTTGCACCTCGCTCTAACATCCTCGTAGCAATGGTTTGGTTGAGCGTTTCAACCGTGTTGTCAAGGAGCACCTTCAACTGGCCTTAGTGAATGGTTTGCATTGGCGCCAAGCGGTTAGTGACATGTTATGGGCTGTTAGAACCACTCCGCATGTTTCGACTAGTGTTGCTCCTTTCACCTTGTTGCGTGGTAGGATTGCTGGTACCAAGTTGAACAAAGAGTGGATGTCAAGGAAATTTGTGGATGCTGCGTGTTTAGCTGGTGTTGCTGATGTTAGGGTTTCGGTTCAGAAAAATTATGATACCCGATCAGATGTTTCGTCTCCTTCCAGGGTGAAGGTTGGTGACTGGGTGAGGATAAAGAAACCCGGGTTCCTCCGTAAGGGGGAGTCGCGGTTTTCTTCTCCCAAGAAGGTGTCTGCAATGAAGGATTGTGTTGTGGTGTTGGAGGATGGAAGGGTTTGGAACAAGTGTATGGTTTCTGTTGTGCCCGGTTCTATGGTTGAGAATGTCAGCAAGCGGTTGGGGGTTGGTGTTTTCCCTGCTTCTCATAGGGTAGATGGTGTTGTGCCTTCTCCTGTTTCCGTCTCTTACCCGCTGAGGGAAACTTCCTCCAGAGTCAGATCTGTTCCTGCGAAATTCCAGGACTACATGATGGGGTAAAGCATGCTGGTTTTACGGGGTGGTGTATGTTTTGTTTTGTTTTCTTTTACTTTTGTCTTTTTTCTCTTTTTGCTTCTGTCTTTGTTTCTCCTTTGGCTTCTTTATTTTCTTTTCTTATCCTTTCTCTTTTGTTTTCTTTATGTCGAAAGGAAGGTGTGTTGGGATTTCTCTCTAGCTTGTCGTGTCATTCTGCATGAGAATGTTCCCTGCGTGGAACACTTGTGACTGTTCTGTGCTCGGCAGTTCCTGCTGAGGAGTCGCTGTGGCTGGACAGAATAAAGCTCCACTTACATGCATGAACCGTGTGTGGTGCTTCCTTTCACTCTTGTGGTGCCCAAGTGCTAAGTCCATACTAAACCCCGGGCTGTGATTCTGCTTCATGTACCACTGTCTGATAGAGGAGCTTACTGTGCGAGGAGAGGATGTGGCTGGAACAGCAGGGGATTCTACAAGTACATAACTATTCGAAGATATGTGATTGTGCAAAATAAAGCTGTAAATGTCACGTGGGTTCTGTAGGACTATAAATAACTTGTTGTCATGGATGGATGGATACATGTAGCATAAGTCGAATCATTTAGAAGGGATGTGCACATGATTCGAGTTGGGATTGGATTATTCATAAGTGATAAGAAATTGGAAAATAGCATGGCAAGGAAGTGACACACATAATGTATTGATGTGTGATCGTAAATGTGTGATGTATGATTTGTCAGTTCCATAAGTGCAACAGGAAGAGGGATGATCCAGCCCAATTCCTGTGGTGCGAGCAGGGTAGCAGTCTAATGCCAGTGTGTTTGCAAGGGCCCTCTTTGAAGACTGACACACAGTAATGAAACATCCAGGCTTCAAGAAGAGCTGCATCTTGTATTGAGGTGTTAGCTACTTGAGGCAGTGGTTACAATGATTACTGTCCGAATAAGGTTGTTCGGAAAAACTCTCTTCTCTTCACATGCCTGTCTCTTCTCTCCACGTCTGCTTCACTGCTTTCCTTTCCTCTCCCAAAATCTCTGCTTTATTTTCCTATCTGATCCATTTTCTCAAGCTATACCTGCTCACAGCTGCAATATCAGCTTGACTTTGCTGCATAATTCCAACTAAGCACCTTCAAGTCTCTGCTGGATACAGAATATATTATTGTAAGTGATGGTGGATGAAGTAGATTTTGCAGTTTGGCAGTCACCAAAGATGCTATGATACAGACTCCTTCCTCTGTACTTTACTTGACACCATACTAGCATGGCACTTACTTATTGGAGTATACGCCACTGACCTGAAGTTTGTGGACGAGGGGCAGACAGCGGCCTTAATTCTTCTTGATTTAAGTGATGCTTTCGACACTGTTGCCCACCACACCCTGCCGCATGATTTACAGAGCGGGGGTGTAGGTGGAAAGGCATTAAAGTGGCTGGAATCTTTTCTACTCGGGCGCAGCTTTCAAGTCATGCAGGGTAGCCACTACTCTAGAAGCATCAAGCTGAGCCTAGACTACGGCAACCTGCTGTACCTGGGCGCAAATGGTAAATGTCTTTACAGAGAAAGGGGTCAAGGTACCTGCATGATTTTTTGACCCCCTATTGTCCGTCTAGGCTTCTAAGATCGAGTGGGAAAGGGAAGGTGTATTTTCCTAAAATCCGGAGAACAAGAATGGGCGGCCGCTCGTTCTGTTATCCGGCAGCTCAGCTGTGGAACTCGCTCCCTCAGGCACTTCGGCTGGAATGCTCTGAATCTACCTTCCGGAAGGGTCTTAAAATGCATCTGTTCCCTGCTTCCTAACCTAGATTTGTTTCGCTAGTTGACTGTTGACTATTGTTGTTTTGCTCTGTAGCGCGGGGACACACTGGCCTCAGTGTAACCAGGCGCTTTATAAATGTAATTATTATTATTATTAATATTATTATTATTATTAGCATTTTTCCTTGTCGAATGAACTGCACACCCTTGCATCTAAATCATTGACTAAGGGAGCACGTGTGCTGAACCTAACCAATAGCTCCCGGTTCTTCCTGTTTAAATGAATTCAATCTTTGGCATGGGCAGAAGGTGGGTTGATGAATCATTTTATTTAGCTGAGGGAATGTTCAGTAATACACTTTAACAATGTGGCTGTTGCTCAGCTGTTGGAGAAATACAGGAAAGGAGCCAACATGGGTAAGTTTTATAGTATGTGAGTGTTGTGGCTGCTGCCAGCGAATGCTATCTTCTGGGCATATAGGTAGAAGGGCAGTTTAGTTTTAGACAAAACCATGCCTATGACTGAACCTGTTACATCAGCTGCCTCTTAGAAGATTATCACATTTCTAAAAAGGATGAAGAGGGATTACTGGAGGACTGAGCATGTGCTACACTAACTGACAATGTTTTGAGGCTTAGCAGAGCAGGACTGTCAGGTGAATGTTGAAGGTGTTGATGTTTGACTTTGGTATTCCTTTGGCGCTGGATCAGTGGTAAGGACCATGCATGCCTGATGTTTCTGGGGACAGAACTGGATGCATTGGCCATGGATTTGTGTTTGCTGACACACACAATGGCAAAACTGAGAGCTTTGTTGATGGAGGTAGCATGCAAACAGAATTGTGAGATAAGATTAATGCAGCAGGTATTGGGTCACATGAATCTTGTCAGGAGAGCGCTGTTGCAAGGGAAGGCCTTTTGAAGGCAGATGGTGTAGAAAATGATAGGGGTGTTAAGGTCCCACCATTGTATTAGGATCATTGACAGGGTGCGAAAGGACATGCAAATGTGGCTGAAAGTTTGGCATGTTACAGCAATGTGACTTTTCAAGAATACCTAGTCAGTTGAATGGTGGAGATGTTCTCTTATTTATCTGATGAGGGAAGCTTTGACTTATATTGGAAGGGTTGATGATGTGCTGAGCAGCGGTCAGAGGAATTGAAGGCATCATAGTATTGCCTTTTTGGAATTCTTTCTAGGAGCCTTAGCTGTAACACTGTGGGGAGAATAACTATGCAACAGGAAAGTGGCATTTGTGGTTGCCACAGAATCTCTGGTGCAAATGAGTAACGTGAGTGACAAGTGAGTAGCAGTTGTGTGTTATGCTTACTAATAGAATTGATTACGCTGCAAGGCACATGCCTCAACTTGAAAAAGAGGTGATAGCCGCCAAAATTAACTTACTCATTGTGGGTGTGGTTTCATGGCTTGGGTCTGGAGCACATTTGCTGGCTACTCCATTACCATGGGATATGTGGACGAGCTCAACTTAAGAGAGCAGATTTTCACTGAGCAGTCCTTAGAAGTATCAATGAGGACTGCTTATTGACAGGTCTGGAGGGAAACTGTGGACTTAGCTGCTAAGCAGAGGAGTAGTTAGAGCCCAGAAGGATAGACACAGGGATCTAAATAACTTTGTGATGGTCAGCTCAAGAGAGGTCTGGTGGGGATTGCATTTTATAGGAAATGTTTCTGGGGATATGAGCCTTGGACTGGTGACTTCAGTATGAGCATTTTAAAAAGTTGTGCCGGAGAGAATGAGAAGGAAGGGGAAATGAGGAGGTCAATAACTGTGGTTCTAGTGAGAAGAATAGTTAAGTAAGTTATATCTTGATGAAAGTGATGAAGGATTGATTGGGCAGGGTGAGAGAAATTGGGAAGGAAATGTGAACCCAGAGGGAGGCCTGGTCCAAGTTCACACAAGCTACGCAAGCAAGGTACATCATTAAGAAATAGGGGTGGAATATATAGGCCAGCAAGAAAGTTGGTTGTAAGTTATATTTTTTATAAGTATGGTGGAGAGCTCTGTATGAGTGGGAATATTTAAAGAGTGGAGAGAAGAGATAGGTATTTATTTCGAGCATTTTAGTGTACAACTTAGCCAAAGGATGAATAGATGTGAGCTCATCCCGCTCACAATTAAAAGTGGCCCTTTGCACACTTCTCTCCCAATGATGGCATGTATGGGTAAGTGGCACAGTACCATTCACACACCATATCAAAACATTCCTTACCTTTCTTATTCTTTTATTTTGATTTGATATTTCCTTATTGAGGTTTTAAACAAAAATTAAAATAGAACAATAGGCAGACCGGCACATGCCTGTACATATTCATTGGGGCACATCCAGGGTAGCCATCCCTACCGAGCATGAAGTAATCGCCCCTAACAAGGCATCTTCAGCCACAGAGCATATAAAACAACATTTTTAAATGCACTTAGCACAAGCGTAGTAGCATGTGCTGTGGGAGACAAGGAGTCATACCTACAATACACAATATGTTCCATGGGGTTTTGGGCGATTGGGTTTCCATACCACAGATGCCTCACGAGGGAGAACCTGCTGTCCCGGACCAGCCGTGACTTGAGAGGGGTGGATGTGCTCCCACCCATGGTTCTTGTAGTGGGTTTGTAGTTCTGTGATATATAAAAAAAGAAATAATTTTGTAGTTAGGTGGTGCACTCCTATTTATGAAAATCCAATGAATGTAATTATTTTGATTTATATTTACAGATTTTCCCCTGAGGAAGGGACTCTCTATGTCCCGAAATGCATCACGCATATCAATGAAAATTGCATGATTTTGTAAAAACAACGTTGTTTTCAAGCATCTGTATGTAATGTACAATGTGTGAATTTATGTATCAATTTCACTAATAGAGTGAAGAGAATAGTTGTGGTTCACCTATGAGTTTCATCGAACCTTTTTGAAAATATGAATAAATACATATGATTTTGAATATAAAGTGTTTATATTATGGGGATAGTCGCCAAGTGAACAGTGCACAGCACACTCAAGTCCCAGTACTTGTTATAAACAAATATACAAAAAAGAGTCAGAGAGTCGCTGATTAACTTCTTAGGGGGGTTGTTTCACATTGTTTTTACTCTCACATTTTATGATATACACATCCCAGATAACACCAATTAAACCTCTTTCACTCAGGGGCCACGCCTTCGCGATGGAGTCTGCCTCCATCATGGCCCACCTCAAAAACTCCCTTAGTCAGCACTACATGTCAGGCACTGCGCTGGCCTTCGATGACATTGCTATTTGCCTATTAAAGAGTACTAAGGCTATTATGTAGTAGCCAGGTGAAAATCCTATCACCATTTAAGATGCGTTTGACACCCTCCCTCACCACGTTCGGACAGTCTCCAGACAGAGCAAAGGCCACTGCAGTGGCTCCGCTGCATACTATAACTCATAGTTGTGGCACCCAGTCGCCCACGTTAGGTGGTGTTGTGTTATATGCAATGTGACTCTTTTCCTACCTGTTCTCCAGATGAACCCCAACAGCAGGCCATGGATGCTGCCGAAGAACCGCCCAGGAAGAACAAGTGGCAGTGCTGCAAAAAGAAATAATAGCCGTGATAGTTTTAGCATTTTAGAGATTGCCACCCGGCCCACTGGCAAAAGAGGTGGCAAAATCCAGATGGGAAGAGATCGCTGCACAGATGATACTGCTCTATCCAAGTTGCCTTTTATTAAGTCGGCATCAAAGTGGTAGATGCTCACCCCAGTAATTTGATCGTGCTGATGTACACTGAAGTCCAGTTGGCATTGTAGACTCTTACCTATGATCTGGTATCTTATGGGATTAAACGAGATTTAGTTCAGTTAATTTGAAGACCTGACATCTCTCCGAACTTATCAAGCATCTCCAACAATGATTGGAGGGATGTATTGACATTGTTAAGTAGATTAGGCCATCATCTGCACATTGCATTATGATGTGCCATTCATCAAAAGCCCGAAGACCCCACTGTTGCATCCTTGTATGCAACCAGAATACCAAAAACTCCATCACAAGCGTGATAATAAGCGCGGAGAACAGGTTTTCTAGCCTGGTGCCCTCATGTAGTTCACATCTGTCTTATATTGTCTGCTCAGTCCTAACCCTTGTGCTTGGGTTGTCATGAAGCATTTTATCCATCATAGGTGAGTTGGGCCCACTCCCAGCTTCTCTAATACTGCAAAAAAGTGCCTTTGCTACGTGGACCTGAGGTCACCAACCCCTGTGGGCCTCACTAATGCCTGAGGAGTCCATCACCCAACAGACACATGCCAGGAGGTGCGACTGCAGTCCGGTACACAAGTGGGTGGGGCCTCCTCTACATGCACTAAAAGCACTTCTGCCATCCCACTCCATGGGAGATTTTGCTGAGCAGACTTGGAGTCACGAACCCCTGTGGACTTCGCTAGTGCCTGAGGACTCTATCCCCCCACAGACTATGAGCCAGGAGGCACGATTGCAGCCCAGTGCACATGGGGGTGGGGCCACCTCTACACATGCTAAAGCGTTTCTGCCATCCTGCTCCACAGGATGCTCCAGGGCAAAGCCCAGGCCAAGGCGGGCCATTCTACGCCAGTCATTGCCAGGAAGAAGCAGGGCAGAGCTACCCCCGCCCTTTGCTCCATCACAATACTCTGTTATTGGTGAGAGTTTGGCTGTTTGTCATGTCACTTTTATGAACCAATCAATATTGGCTCCCTTCTTCAGGCTCTATATTGATTCCCATCTTGGCTCTACATTGGTTCCCATCTTTAAAAAAGGTGACCGCCGGAAGCCATCCAACTACAGGCTCATTTCCCTTCTTGACCTTGAAGCTAAGGCCTAGGCTCATCTACTCCTGAAAGACCTGGTGTCTTGGACAAAGGATAGAGGCATCATTCCTTTTTATCAGTCCGGCTTCATGTCTCAGTCGTCGACCATGGATAATGTATTGGATTTAGCTTATCTAGCATCCCAGGCAGAAAAGAAGGAAAGCCCCCTACTGTTCTGCTGTTTTATTGATTAGAGCGCAGCCTTCGACAAAGTTGATCGGAGGAGGCAATGGTGGAAATTAGACAAATGGGGAATTCCACCTAAACTCCTAAAGGCAATTAGATTCCTTTACGAAGATATCTGTGAGCGGGTCACAGCGGGTCACAACCTGTACAGTGTCATCTTAATTGATCACTAACAATGAGCTTAATCAGGGCTGTGTATGTCAGGGCCCAGCTCCGCAGGATCCGATTGAAGCAATATGTAATCCACCTCCTGACCGCACCAACACCCTCTTTAGCACACAGGGTGTTCGAGTGATCAAGCGAGGGAAAAAAGATAGTAAAACAATAACCAGGAAGGGAAGGGAGGGGACAGCGGGGAAGGGATTGCTGAAACGAGAAAAAAAAACACACACGGTTACAACTCAGACAGTAATCCTACTCTCATTTCATTCTCGCTACCCTCCCTTAATTCTATAATCACCTGTCTCATTGAAAACACTGCTCCCCCCTTAGCCTAGCACCAAGTACTATCACGGGTAATCAGCTCCCTATATGAGATAAAGACACAGGTTATTACCATAGAAAACCTCCACTGACTTATGTATATTGGAGGTAACACCTAGCTATAACATACCCTCCTGTTTTGAATTAAGAGTGTTAACAGTTTCCACAATATGATTTCCACTCTGCATAAAAACGTTCTTCAGAAATAATAAGTGATTCCCCAAAGCGAATAGCTCCAAAGAAAACTGTTTGGTTCACCAAAGTATGCAATCCAAGCTGCAATGCTCTTTACACGGTAAGATGTAGCTTCCCACTACTATCATCCGCTCTATATTCAGTCACAATATTCTCAATATTTCCTTAGCATCAAACAATCTCGCAAACCTCCAGACACGGTAGAATGTAGGGAGCTACCCCACTACCCTCCGCTCTGGCACTTGATTAATCCTCCCCTTCTCTTTTGATGCTACTAACAAAAGCAGCCCACACGGAAATGCAATCATGAAAGTGTCAAGGCTCCGACTTCTCTTTTGTGACCACAAATATCCCGTGCCTTAAAATAGAGGGCTTGCCTCAGATGAGCAAACAGACTCTCACGAGGTTTTACAACTCCAGCCTCAAGTCCGTGGAGTAACGCGTTTAACTGCAACGCTTACCGTGTCCACAAGTGCGACTCGGATTTATGTTGTTTATACTGTCACAACGAACCCTTTGAATCTCTCCTCCGAGGTTTCTCCCCTCTTTCACTGGGAAGAACGAGACGCCAATTATCAGCACGGCGCGAACTGTTCTGACTCACACTCCGCCCGTGAATCCTCGCAGTAACCGGCAGAACTCCGTCCCCACTGCCTGTGGAAACTCCTACCCTTTTTCTTACAAGTTTCTCTGAAGTCGCTCTGGATCCAGCGACAAAGACTTCTCCAGGAACACACCAGAAAACAAATTACGTGCAATGTCTAAAGGACACGCCCCCTCTTTTATCCCACTAGAAAGTACAGGGAATTCTGGGAGATGTAGTTCTTAACATTGGACAGGCGCGATATTGTTTGCAAATCCTGACAGTATGTCCCCGTCCCTAGCGCCTCCTAGGACCTGGCTTATCCGAACAACGCAAATGGAAAGATCTCACAGCTCTAGGGGCATATACATTGGACCAGGGCTCCCAGAAATCATCCTCCGCTCTATATCCCTTCCAGGATGCCAGGTACCAGAGCACGCCTCTGCGCATTTTGGAATCACGTACATTCCTAAACTCATACCCCACCTGGCCTGCTGTTGCAATTGCCTGCACTTCCTCCTCTTTAGGTACCACTGGTAAAGCCTGTCTAGACAGCGCACAGACCCGACAGGTAGGTATGGTGGCCCGAACTACCAGGTCTATGCGACCATTGACCTCCCGATATGGGGGCAAAGATTCTGCTTGTTTTTTACTGCAAACATCCTGATAGGAAATATGTTCTGACGGAAGCTTCACATCCTTCTCTGCTGCAATGGCTACAAAAAACGGACTAGCCAATACTGCTACATGAGAAACCACACAGGGAACTAAGTGCTCTTGGCAAAATTCAGGCAAGAAATGAATCGTTCTGGATTTCCAATCTATCGCGGGATTGTGATACTTCAACCAGGGCATACCCAGAATGATCTCAAACCGAGGGGCATCTATTATATTCAATTCCAACATCTCAGAGGGCCTCCCCTCTTTCACTTCTATGGATACCAACAACTCCGCTGTCTTTTCAGTGATAAGCCCAGATGAAATCGGTTGCCCATCAACCGCCAACACTTCCTCTGGACTATCCCTGGGAACCCTTGGCAATCCTAATCGTGAGACTAACCCGTTATCTATAAAGTTGCCGGTGGCACCGGAATCTAACATCACTAGGACGGTATGAGTTCTATGTTCACATTCGACCAGCATGTTCAATACAAAGTGTGACTCTGTCTCACTAATACCCTTAGTGGATAAGGAAGTAAGCTTCCACTGAGGAGTTTCATCTTCTCCTTTGTGCGGGGAATCTCCACCCTCAGACGCCTTTACTATCGAAGAGGCTGCCATTTTCCTGTTCTCATCCCAATTGTTAGCTCCCTTATTATTCACTGGACACTCCCTGACATAGTGGCCTTTCCTGCCACAATACATACACAAACCCTGGGCCCTCCTACTCTCTCTTTCGTCTCTGGACAAGGGGGCCCTTAAGGCACCTATTTCCATGGGTTCTGGTTCTAGGTCTGTTGTGCTCCCTATCTTGGGGGAAAAACGGTCAAAACGATAACTCCCCTTCTCCCATCTCTTCCTATCCCCACTTCTATCAGATATTCTACTATCCAGTCTCAATGCCAAGTTTATCATATCTATACAACAAGTGGGTTGAGGGTCTATCTGAGCGACCACATCCTTGATCTCATCTCTGAGCCCTTGATAGAAGAGAGACATCCGTTTCCCTTCTGGCCACTCGGACTCTGCCACCAGGCGATTAAAGGATGTTAAATAAGTGATTAATTCTCCTCTACCCTGTTTTAACTCCATTAATTCTTTGGCAGCACTAAAGGTATTTGCCCTTCGGTCGAATACCTTTTCAAATTCAGTTCTAAATGCTGACCAGTCGGAGAGTATAGCATCATTATTCTTAATCAATGGGACAGCCCAATTTGCGGCTTCGCCTACTAAATATGAAATGGCAAACGCCACCCTGGAATGGTTATTCGGAAATGCAGCAGGTTTACAAGAGAAATGGAGCAACACTTGAGTAAGGAACACTTGTATTTTACGGGGATCACCTGCATGCCGCTCGGGAGTAGCCAAAGGAATGGGAGGGGGAACAGTAACCTGAATCTGAGCTGGATCGGAGGAAAAAGGGTTTTTTGACAACTGTTCTACCCTGTCCTTCAATGCAACAGCCTCGGCCTTAGATGTTGCCAATTCCTGCTGCACCAACACTAATGCATGCAGTACATCCTCCAAGGTGGCCATATCTGCAACAATCGAATCAGGCGGAGTACAATGCGTGGGCACGTAATTCTGTCAGGGCCCAGCTCCGCAGGATCCGATTGAAGCAATATGTAATCCACCTCCTGACCGCACCAACACCCTCTTTAGCACACAGGGTGTTCGAGTGATCAAGCGAGGGAAAAAAGATAGTAAAACAATAACCAGGAAGGGAAGGGAGGGGACAGCGGGGAAGGGATTGCTGAAACGAGAAAAAAAACACACACGGTTACAACTCAGACAGTAATCCTACTCTCATTTCATTCTCGCTACCCTCCCTTAATTTTATAATCACCTGTCTCATTGAAAACACTGCTCCCCCTTAGCCTAGCACCAAGTACTATCACGGGTAATCAGCTCCCTATATGAGATAAAGACACAGGTTATTACCATAGAAAACCTCCACTGACTTATGTATATTGGAGGTAACACCTAGATATAACATACCCTCCTGTTTTGAATTAAGATTTTTAACAGTTTCCACAATATGATTTCCACTCTGCATAAAAACGTTCTTCAGAAATAATAAGTGATTCCCCAAAACGAATAGCTCCAAAGAAAACTGTTTGGTTCACCAAAGTATGCAATCCAAGCTGCAATGCTCTTTACACGGTAAGATGTAGCTTCCCACTACTATCATCCGCTCTATATTCAGTCACAATATTCTCAATATTTCCTTAGCATCAAACAATCTCGCAAACCTCCAGACACGGTAGAATGTAGGGAGCTACCCCACTACCCTCCGCTCTGGCACTTGATTAATCCTCCCCTTCTTTTTTGATGCTACTAACAAAAGCAGCCCACACGGAAATGCAATCATGAAAGTGTCAAGGCTCCGACTTCTCCTTTGTGACCACAAATATCCCGTGCCTTAAAATAGAGGGCTTGCCTCAGATGAGCAAACAGACTCTCACGAGGTTTTACAACTCCAGCCTCAAGTCCGTGGAGTAACGCGTTTAACTGCAACGCTTACCGTGTCCACGAGTGCGACTCGGATTTATGTTGTTTATACTGTCACAACGAACCCTTTGAATCTCTCCTCCGAGGTTTCTCCCCTCTTTCACTGGGAAGAACGAGACGCCAATTATCAGCACGGCGCGAACTGTTCTGACTCACAATCCGCCCGTGAATCCTCGCAGTAACCGGCAGAACTCTGTCCCCACTGCCTGTGGAAACTCCTACCCTTTTTCTTACAAGTTTCTCTGAAGTCGCTCTGGATCCAGCGACAAAGACTTCTCCAGGAACACACCAGAAAACAAATTACGTGCAATGTCTAAAGGACACGCCCCCTCTTTTATCCCACTAGAAAGTACAGGGAATTCTGGGAGATGTGGTTCTTAACATAAGGCAGGCGCGATATTGTTTGCAAATCCTGACAGTGTACTAGTCCCTATACTTTTCGATTTGTACACTGCGGACCTGGGGACTCTCTGAAAGGGGCTAATCTAGTAGCACCTAGGCTAGGCAGTGAGGCTGCGGGTATTACAATATGCTGATGATACAGCTATATTGGACCAAACAAATGTGGGCCTACAAAGAGCCCTAAAAGCACTCAACCACTTTAACGAGGACACTTTCTTGAGAGTGAACCAGGAGAAGACCAAGGTAATTATTTATGGGAGCGACAATCACAAAAGGAAAACACAGTGGCTATTGGGTGATCTGCAAATTAACACATTGGCTTCACATAATTATCTGGGGGTTGGGCTCACAGAACTGGCCAAGGGGAACATTCATCAGAAACATCTGACCTCCAAGGCCAGCAACGTTACGCATCTGACAAAAAAAATGAGCCAAGATCTGGTAAGTCCTTCCGCCGGACCAATATTGACTGTCCTAAAAGCAAAACTGCTTCCAGCTATTAGTTATGGCCATCAGGCCTTCCCAGGGTCGCTAGTTACTTTTTAAAATTCAACTCAAGTCAAAACATTTAAATCAGTGCTCCTCATCCGAAGGTCAGCTAGGAAATCGAGGCTGCAATTGGAAAGGCCTGATCTGACATGTCAGGGGGAGCTCATAAAGTTAAAATTAAGGATCCTGAGGGCTCAAGGCAATTCACTAAGACACCAGCTGAGATCAATCTTCGAGGATATAGGTTTGGTCTGGCAAACTGGCCTTGGTAGTGCCATCAATACAATGAAGATAGAGGAAGCAAATCTAAATTCACTTGAAATCCCAATAAATGCTTAGAAAAAAGTGATAAATAGACAAGTGCATGAAATATCGTTTCTCAAGATATCAAGTATCTCCGCTCAAGCTCTAATCTTGATCCTTTAAGTAAATCATACCCGCCAGGTAAACCCTACCTAAGTGAGGCCCTAACACCACAAGCTCGAAGCAAAATACTCTTCATGAGACTTACTACATTAGGTATTGCTGAGTTCAATCCAGCATGGGCCCGTAAGGGGGAAAACATAAAATGCAGGGTGTGCTCTTGTACGAGGGAAGCCTGGTTGCACCTACTATGCTGCTGCCCTAAATTTCACAACGACCGTCAGCGACTCCTGCGCCAAATCTGTGTTCTCAACGGAGCAAAGACCTGCAATGAAGCGTCAGCTTTGTGCTTTTCTAAAACAAATTCTATGACCATATCAAGACTCGGGAAATTTACATACCTGATTAGGGTTGCCTTGAAGGCCTCGAATGATCGCAATCCGACTTTGGCGACGGGCACGCCAAACCTAGCTGGAACAAACAGACTGGTCCATGACAGGCCTTGGGGAGAGTGTCCCCCTTTTTTTTGTCCTTTTTAAGTCTGTGCTTTAAAATTTTTAGGGCCAGATGTAGGTCGCCAATTACCGGTCGGTAACAGCCGATTTCGGCCGTTACCGACCGGTAATTGGTTTTTGAGATGTAGGGGGCCCGAATTTTACTGAATCTGTACATTTACCGATTCGGTAAATTTACAGATTCAGTAAAATACCGACTCGGTATATTTACCGAATCGGTAATTCCAGATGTAGGTGGCACTTAAAATAGTGCCACAGGCCCTTATGTTATAAAGCCTTTTGTTACGCACTCTATTACTCAAGAGTATCCTGGCGCGGGCGAATTCGTTATTTACCATGAACTACTATCTCATGGTAAATAACGAATTCCTGTGTACATGCACATCTGTGCATGTACACCTGTGCCATGTGGCACACATACATGCCCTAAGGGCATGTATGTGTGTCACATTGCACACAAGCCAGAATCAGGGGTGCAACAGGGTGTCAAAGTGAGACCCTGTCCCCCCTGTGAATTCGGTCATTTTACCGAATCAGTATTTACCGATTCTGTAATTGACATTGATTCCTATGGGCCTCAAGGCCCATAGGAATCAATGGCAATTACCGAATCGGTAAATACAGATTCGGTAATTACCGAATCTTACCGATTCGGTAATTGATTCAGTAAATATACCTACATCCCGATTGCCAGTTCTTAAATACCGAATCGGTATGATTTGGTATTTAAGAATCGGTAAACGGGGATTACCTACATCTGGCCCGAAATGAGGTGTTTTTAATCAAAATGAAATGAGTTTTAAAAACACTGGGGACTGCAAAAGTGTGTTTAAGGATATATGGTCAACTACAAACTCAGTTGTGGGTTGAATCAGAAGATTGCAGGTGAAAGTAGGGTGGTATTTTTTTACTAAGCCTAATTACTATTCTTTAATGGTGTTTGTTCTTACTGTAATGATTTTAATTAATCGAACAGTTAATAAATAAATTCAATTCAAATTCAATTCAAATTCAATGAACCAATCACCCACACATTATAGCCCCTTCCTGTGTGCTTTGATAATTGGGGTGCCTTTGGGAATCCAGAGACCTAGGATACCCTTGAGGCCAATTGAAGGTCAGGGCTCCCTGGAACTATTGCTGATTTTATCACTGGTAGGGCTTGCTCTGGTGGACTGCCAAGCAGTCCCTCGCATCTTGTTATACGGGACTATCTGGCACAAACACTTACTGCGCACCCCACAATGACTTGGTGTCCTCTCTGTTGTTCCCCATTATCAATTAGCTCAACCTTGCACAGGAGTGTAATTATGGACTGCTTTTAGAAATTCTTTTTAAGGGTCACTGTTCAGAACTTACTGGTAATGTTAAAATCTAGACTTTCATTTTTCTGTCTAGACTTGCTTGACCTTATAGAGAATATCAAAGCCATTTAATTTCAGCAATATTGTTGACTTGGGCAATTGCCTTAGTCCAGTTTTTCTAAAATTAGCTTGTATTGGGGTGGCAAGCGGTGAAACAGCTGTTGCTTTCCTTGACTTTTTAAACTTATCTGCAAACAAAGTGTGCTTTAATAGTCTTTTACCATCGGCCACCATGGTAAAATGAAAGGCCAATGACAAGTCACCTACCTCAGGAAAAGCACAAAAAAAACACCCAAGACATGCAGCTCAGAACTGCACTCTAGACAAAGTAAATGTCCTGTTAGAAGCGACTGAAGGCCTATTAGCTGCTAAGGCACCAAGCCTAAAGGAAAGCAATTGGGGAAGGGCATTGAGGGTGAAATTAAATAATTTTTCTTAAAACATGGAGTAACAATAAACTGGCTCACAGCATTGTAGACACTGACACTAGTACTTCATTACCTCTTCTGACTGGGCAGCAAAGCCCAATAACAACCCAGCCACCAGATTTGACAATTATGGCACCTTTAATAACAATTGAATATAGCAATCGATTTGAAATTTTAGGGGCAATGGAGGAGCTAACTCCGAATAATACAGAGCCACCAGTAATTTCTACTAGTGCTCCTGCAGCAAAAAGAGGTTCCCCAAATTCACAGTTAGTCTCAGAGATAATTAGTTTGAGAGACTACATGGGAAGGATATCTAAGGCCCTTATCGACAAGGTGGATAACTTGACGGCCTTGGTAGTGGAGATTAACTCCAATTTGCTGCAACCTAAAGGGAAGGCTGACTCCTCCCACCCTAGTCAAAACACTAACCTGTGAAGTACTCCAGTAGAAGGCCTCAAAATAAGTTCACTAAGCCAGGCTTATGTACCAAATACTCCAGGCACCACTATGGTGACGGGGGATGACCTCGCCATTCCTAAACCTGGGATGTAATCTTAACCCACCACAGGGCTACCTGATTGGAGGCCCATAGAACCCAAAAGGGGAAATGGAATAACTGGTCACCAAAATATGAGGAAGGCCATATTACCACTAAATAAAAAAAACACATAGTATGACCAATAGGAGCTAACATTGGGCAAAATGACATATTTATGATCAATGTCCCAAAAGTTCTAAAAGGAAGCAGGGAAACACAGGACTCGCTAAATAACAAAGCTTAGAAGGGTTAGGGGCTGCAGCTCTGTTATAAGAGAGGAGATATTAAATGCCTCTGGGTTCAGTCATGGACAGCTAGCATTTGATTATATTGGATTGAAGCTTGTAAACCTTAAGCTTGTGGAAGGGCTGATGGCATTGGAGCGCAGATTTATCCCACCATATAGTCATACATAATGCTCAAGGTAAATGCCCCATGCCCACTAACTATTGCAAGTAGTGCTCACACTTTGAAATCACCAACCCGCCGCCAGATACTTCCTTCTCCAGTTGCCCATGCGGGTTACCTGTCTGAGATTGACTGACTATTGGATAGTCACATTGATAGCAGCAGCCCTTACTACTGAAAAACACATCATTAGATAGACCTGACATGACAGAGTCCCATTGTGAATTCTACGACAACTGGACTAATACTGGTACATTTACTCATGCTCTTAAATCAGTAGTGGTGAACCCTGGCCAGATTAATACTTTAAAAAGTTTTTCTGGAATGTAGCGGGGGTTAAAGTAAAGTTAGTAGACCTGGGCGTTAGAGCTGGTGTTTAGACCATGGTACATTCCATTTGCTTGTAATGCAGTACCATCACCAGCGGGGAGACCCTCAGGGGAGTTGTTGATTTAGCTCAGGATGGATCTGGTTCCTAAAATAAAAAGAATCCTGTCAGAATGTGGAGTCCTAATGGGGATATTTATTCCAACAGGCACAGTTCTTGGGCCTAGGAATATCGCTGTAATAAATGTCTATATTCTATCTGTCCCGGTAAACCTTCATTCAGACATAGCGGCTTAATTGTGTGATATAATTGATCCTATACATCATAGCCATCTCAAAATTATTGCAGGAAACTGCAATACAAAAATGCCAGCTGCCCTCATCCCCATCGATCAGAGGGATCCATTACAAATGTCCAGGGCAATGCCTGCCATTGCTGCTGACCTTGTAGTTAAGCACTTTTGTGAACCACCATTATGAATTTATGTGGCTTTTGAAACATCTCTTTACAAAGGAGAGGCCACTGCTCAATCAATCTTCTGGGGTGGTACTCACATGAATATCGACATGCTAAAACATTATTAATTGAAGCTGTAAAACAAGGAGACAGTAGGGAGATCACTGAAGCCAGAAGAGTCTGTAATGCACTCCTGATTAAAGCTAAAAGAGGTCGGGAGTCAGTGCAGTAGGGAGAACGTAATGAATTCTTACATAACAGGAATGCCAAGGTATTCTGGAAACTTATAGTGTATGAGTCTCGCACCATAGAAAACCACCTTGATCCAGGGTTCAACCCAAGGCATTGATAGCCCATTTAGGAGAACTATATAGGGAGTGGCCAAAAGATATAATCCTGCCTGATGTGGACAGAATAGCTACCTATATAGAGCAAAAGAATGGGCTTCAGGCCAGAACCTCTGTTGAATTTGATATAGCTGAAAGAGTGCCATCAGGTCCAGGCAGAAGGCGCCTGGATCCAATGGCATTCCAGGTGATTTATATCAGTCTCAACTACAAATATGGGTGCCTTAACTGAATGCCCTAAGAAATGCCATCTTAAGAGGAGAGGACATCCCATCCTCCCGGCATGGGGCTTCCATTGTTCCTATATACAAGAAGGGGAGGAGGGATGATCTATCCAAATACAGATCCATCAGTCTGATTGGCATTAGTAAAAACATTTTTGCCAGGCCGAATTATTCAGACTACAATCATGGATAACAGACCATCAAATTCTATCAGGTAGCCAGGCGGGGTTTAGGGCTAAGGTCAGTACCTAGACCAGGTGTTCTGCTTCAGGACAATATGCTGGATGTATGTCGTATTGAAGCAGGGCCACCATTATTTTGTCTTCATAGATTTAAGGGCGGCATTCTGTCTGGTGCTGAGGAAAGATTTATGGAGGGTGTTGGAGTCATACGGTATCCCGAGTGATCTCCTAAGGATTTTGAAAAACCTACATTCTGAAATATATGCACAGGTTAGATGGAACTTGGGAAGGGATCTTACACCCAGAATAACCATAAACCACAGAGTCAGGCAAGACTGTGTACCCCACCCTCCCACACTCTTTAGCTTATGTATCAACCAGGCAGTAGACTAGCTGGAAAAGCTTAACCATGATACCCCTAAATCTGCGGGCACTAGTACCCCCATCCTTATGTTTTCCAACTATACGCTTCTAATATCCTGAACCCCCTGGGGACTTCAGACTCTGCTGGACAGTTTTGCAGCATTATGTCTTGCAAGGGACCTAGAGATAAACTCTACAAAGTCTACATTTATGGCACTGAACCCCCATTGTGGCTTTAGCGGCAGGATGAGGGTAGAGGGGGCCTACTTAGAGCAACTAAAATGTTTGGATTATTTGGGTGTACGCTTTGGGTCCCTCAGATGGGGAAAAGTGGAACAATCCTTCGTCAAAGGGTGTTGACTATAGAAAGAAAATATAAGGCCTCTTCCAGCGGCGCAGTAATGCCGACCCTTGCAGCATATAGGGCCACAGCTGTCTCAGGGACCAAATAGGGGGCAGAACCTTGGGGTGGCGTGGACGTGTCTGTGCTTATTCAAACTAAAAACCAATTTATTAGGACACTGTTCAATCTGCCCGTAAGAACCCCTCTCACACCCCTACGATTTGACTTAGCACTAAAAAGAATTGAGCTGGTGGTTTTTCTAAAACCTTTGATATATTGGATCAGTCTATGAATGACGCCGGAATTAGAGCCCTATAGAGAAGCTTGGGTGGAGATAATTAACATTGACAAAAAAGCCCATACCCCATGACTTAGGAAAACAAAAGTACTGTGTAAATTTGTCAAAATGGAGGATCATTGTACTCCTCTGCCTCTGCTCCAATGACAAAAGGTATTCTTATAAAATTTAAGTAATCCTTTTGGACTTTATGATGGGACAAACTTGGAAAGACCAAAAAGCAAGGAGTATCACTGAGAAATTCCTCAGTCATAAATAAATTTTAGCTCCCAACAATAATTGGACAGGATCTGGCCTTCCCAGGGAAAAAAGTGTATATAATGTTTAGAACTAGCATCCTGCTGTTAAAATCTTTCACATGCAAGTGGGACAAAAGCTGCTCCTTGTCTTCTCATTGCCCCTTTTACCCGCAGCTGGAAGAGTCAGTGGAACATTCCCTCTTCTTTTGTTCAAGGTATGCCCTGCCCCGAATAAAGTGGATTTTTCCTGTGTGTAAGCTAATGGCACAGTACATTAGTGGGAAGCTTCCAGGATACTTAGTTGAGGAACAAAGGATCATGTTGTGTTTCCTGTCTCTAGAGTTTTTAGTGTGGGTATGAAAAATCTGATTGAATAAGCTATCTGTGATAATTCAGATGGAAGGCCCTCTGTGGTCTTAATATGTTCATTTATTTGTAGGCTGTATTTGTATCCCAATCATTGTTGCTGCAAACCAAATTTTTAAAATATGTATACTTATGTGGGTTTTTAAGACGGTTTACATGAATTGCGTACTGCACTGTTTAAATGTGCCAAGATGTTTTAACGTTTCAACATATTTATGTATGCACTTCTATCAGTGGCGGCTGGTGCATAGGGGCAAAAAGGGTGTTGCCCCACTAGACTCGGGACGAGGGAGCAGCCTCAAATTAAGTGCTCACTGCCCCTTGTCGGACTCGAGTCTCGATTCTGAACACAAATCAAAAATTATTCTGTTTTTTGTGGGGTTTTTTTAGGAAGGGAGTCGGGGCGAGGTCACAGCTGGTCAGAGACACCTCCTCCGCATGTGCTGGCTGGGACGAGGACTATTGCTCGCCCTCGAAGCACATGCAAGAGGACTGATGTCATCCTGAAGGGAGTGGCCAGAGAAAGCACCGAATGACTGGTTTTGAATCGGGCGCCTAAGCTGCGCCCCAGGTAACTTCAGCAGCGCGCCACCGAAATCATTGGAAAGGGGCAGGGCAGTAGGCGGCAACAACCGGAGCACTCCCTTGCCTTTGCGCTAGTCCCAGACTTCCTGATTGGACAGTGGGAAGTGAGGGAGAGGTCTGCAGATTGCAGAAGACCCCACCGACCTCTGCACAGCGCCCGAGGCAGTGGGAAGGAGAGAGGTGGGCTGTGAGCGGAAGAGTTTGAAAGAAGAGGCGAGCTCGGACCAGAATAGGAGAACCGGGCTGGTATGACCGGCCAGAGGATTGTTACTAACTAAGGTTGGCGCTCACTGAGGTGAGGCAGCAGGGGACACGGACTGTTGCCGGCAGTGAGGTCGCAGTTCTGGTGAGGAGGGGGCTTGTCTTTGCAGCACCCAGCAAAGGCTGCAGTGTTACAGTCCACACTGGTAAGTGACGTGTCCGTGATGGGGTTCTAAATCATATTCTGCAATCTGCATGTCATTGGCGGGCTAACAACTCTGACGTCACTGTAATGCTGTGCTCTAACATTCCCCTGAATAATCCCTATTGCGCAGCAGCAGCGAGCTGGAGTACACAGAGCCTGTATGTTTACATACAGGGCCTATGCGAGAGAGCAGAGCTCCCCGTCCCTCCCCTCAGCAATGTGCTGTGAACGTGAGGGCTGGCAGCTCCTTCTGATTGAGGCTGGCCCGTCAGAGATCCAGGCTGAAGGCAGGCCTGTCAGGAAAATATTTAGCAGTGGTATTGATCCTGAAACGGGAAAAGTTTTTTTTATACTACAAGTTACGCACTACAAGTAAGCTAAAAGCTAGTGGAGTTGAAGTGTACAACTTCAAATATATATTTGCGTACTATTTCTCTCCATACTACACTATCACTTTACCCCACATTGTTTTCACCTGAAATCAAATGTTTAGTTGGTTTGCTTGGTTTTTACATCAAAACCATCTATTGTGATAAAGTGAAATAATGTAGGTAGATTGGAAGTGCGCTGGTGCAGGACTGTATTGTGCATATCAAAGCGCAGTACAGAATATTGGGCTGGCACCACTACAGTCATGGGTGAATTCTTCTAGTAAAGGCATGAACACAAACTTAGAATAATATAATGTTGATAATGTGTGTTGTGTTGTTGTTACAGGCTGCACTCATATATATATATACATATATATATATATATATACATATATATATATATATATATACATACACACTGTTTTTTCTAAATTTCCCGGGGGAACCCCCCACGTACCCTCCTTGTTACAGTTGGCCTCGCTCGCCACAGGGCACTCATCCCAATTTTTTACGCCCTACCACTTTCGATGTCACCAGCCGCCGCTGACTTCTATTGTTGTACAAGTCTAAATAAAGTAAAGTAAAGTAAAGTAAAGGTACATCCACCTTATGGTGTCAGCTGCTTCAATATCGAGCAATGCCACCAAACAATTCTCTGGATCTACAGGGTGTGCCCATATGAGGTGCAACAGTCAGTATGCATCAGTTTTCCAATTACCAGAAATGATCTATTCACCAACAACTTCCTCAGTATTTTATAGTCCAGGTTGATCAGTGATATTGGTCAGTATGGCCATACGTCTAGAAGCTCCCGCCAGCCTTAGGTAGCACAACAATCATGGCTTCTCTGGCGGTGTCCGGAAGCAAGCCCTTTTTTTTCACCTCTTTGTACAGTTTTAGTAGTTGTGGAATGAGGCGTGTGCTGTAAGTTGCATAATATTCTATAGGGACACCATCCATACCTGGTGTTTTATTCCGTCCTATTTGTGCTATGGTCCCAAGTGTCTCTTCCACCTGTATAGACCTTGGCTTTCTTATTCTTAAAGGTTAAAAAAATACCTGTAGCATAGTAGGAGGCATTGCAAAAGGAATTAAATCCCCTCATCTGTACACAAAAGAAGTATGGCAAGCTCTATTTAGTTCCCAAAACTTACAAATGTCTCTTGCCACTATTTGATCATGCACCCAAAAGTAAATTGCAATATACATATGATATACAGTCAGGCACAACCCATCCCCTGCATTATTGAAAACCATAGGTGCTGCACACAATATAAAGAGCCATTATTTTTAACAAAAAAGCCTTAAGCTGCAAGACAAATGTAATCTAGTGATGCTAGCACTGCATACTTTTACCATTGCTTTAAGGAGGCAAAGAAAGGTGCCTACTATCAACATGTGACCGGTGAAAGATTAATCCATTTGTCAACTCTGAGGACTGAGGACTACAAACCTACAAATGTTACATGAGACCCGCTTGATATCCTCAATCCCCTTGCAATGATCTCAATACCAGGGATTCTCTGCCCACATCACATACAAACAGTGAGACTTTGGGACCCCTACATTTAGGACACCCTCTCTAAGGATCATATACATTCTGTGGCCTGCTGTCAGTGGAGTACTAGCTGTTCTCTCTGGGGTTCCAAAGATTCTTTCACCTTCTCATTTCCAGGATTTAGGATGAACCTTCACGTCTTTGATTCTGCAAATTTGTCTTATTTCTCCATGGCAGTGGATGATGCCAAACTATTCAAATAGCTGGTATAGCAAATAAGTGAGCAACTACTTCGAGAAACTGCTCGTTAGTATCAGGTGGAAGATATATACTCATTTTCTAAAAACTCAGTCTCAATAAATCTGAGAATCCTCTTGCATATGCATCCCAGCAATAACAGAACAGCATTGTTCGGGCTATATTCATAAATATAAGAGTACACAACTCATGATAAATACCCAGTAAATGCAAGATAAAGAAATGCATATAAATTAAAATCACTCACAATTTAGGAGCAATAACACGAAGAAGATTTTAACAGCTATTCATATTCTGATGGTGCGAGATGCCAGATGTTTATTTTATGGAATATTATTATATAATGAAAGCTCCAAAGTTCCCCACCGGAACAAAGATGCACTCCGACATCCGCTAGCACCAGGATTTTAAAGGGTAAGAACGGAACCGGCATGCCGATGCAAATAACAGCTTTCGTGTCGAGTTATGCATGCCTGACGCGTTTCTGTGCTGCTGCACATCATCAGAGGCTTCCACAGTCTTTCGTGCTGTTCTGACCCATACACACACAAGGAAAAATTTCACCCTTCGATGGGCTGCTCTGTTGAGCGTATTGACTTGTGGGTGTTGTAGTCTGGATCAGCAAACTCTACCCTAATTGGTGCACGTAAATATTGTTGTTGCCAAAAAGTTCCGAGCCCACAGATTGGCCTCCGCATGTGGGTGCCGTTCAATATCCCAAGCAGATGTCCCACATAGTGGCTCTGTGAACTACAGAGCCCGAGGCCCCCAACCTTAGTAGGGTGGTGCGTCTTTCGCAACCGGGGACGCCGCGTAAAAAATGAAAGCTCCAAAGTTAACCACCGGAACAAAGACGCACTCCGACATCTGCTAGCACCAGGCTTTTAAAGGGTAAGAACGGAACCGGCATCCCGATGCAAATAACAGCTTTTGTGTTGAGTTTTGCATGCCTGACGCGTTTCTGTGCTGCTGCACTTCATCAGAGGCTGGATCAGCGAACTCTACCCTAATGAGTGCACGTAAATATTGCTGTTGCCAAAAAGTTACGAGCCCACAGATGGGCCTCCGCATGTGGGTGCCGTTCAATATCCCAAGCAGATGTCCCACATAGTGGCTCTGTGTGAACTACAGAGCCCATGGCCCCCAACCTTAGTAGGGTGGTGCGTCTTTTGCGGCCGGGGATGCCATGTAAAAAATGAAAGCTCCAAAGTTCCCCACCGGAACAAATTATATAATGTTGAGGCGAAATGTGATATAGAATGAGATCGTTTTCACAAATGTGGATATTGCTCCTTTGTGTGATACTCTGACACTTGGGGACTTAAAAATTGGTGAGCAAAATGAGAGGACTGCATGAATGGAACACTTGGCTCACACAAATTGAGTTGAACTGGCAGCCTGAGCCACACATGCCGAGCCAATTGCGATGCTAATAAGGTAAAGTATGTGGTAGCATGAAAGAGAACTCAGCCCCAACACTTATACTCGTAATATTTTATATTACAGCTTAAGAAGCGTGAGCCTAACCCACATGAGGAAATTCTCAACACACCTATGTCAGCATATACAATTACTGGAATTTATCAAGCAAAAAATGCAGGAGTAAATATTGAAATTGCATTTACATACCACTTACAACCACAGACGAGGTGTTTTTGAAGAGCTTCACAGCGAGGCTCAAGCTACCCAGGAGCCCAAGGTTACTGTTCAGTCTATTTGTTTTTGCGGTTACGCTTGCATGCTAAGGAAACCCTTCCATTCATTAGCTCCAGTTCCTTTTAGGTCTTGGCCTGCATGGCTGCGCAGACATGCGCAGTCTCGCTGGCGAGACTTAATGACTTAGAGTGAGTTTCACTAGTGAGGCTAAGCCCGCCCCTCTTTTCCATTGGCTGGCGTCACCGTTCATGCTCAACGGTGGCCAGCCATTGGAAAAGAGGTGTTAGTGACGTACTTCTTTCTCTTTTAGCCCCATCCTTTTCAGACTGGGTTCTTTGACTTCCTTCTGCTGTAAAAGATTTGTTATCTTTATGGGGCCTGCCCCATAAAGATTAGAAACCTTTTGCAGCAGAAGGAAGTCGGGGGAAGAGAAAAGTCTACGTCAGACAACTGCTTACTCCTCCCCTGTCCTCATTTCAAGCTCCCCTGCTCGCTGCTCCTCCTCCTCTCCCTCGTGTCCCCTCCCCTGTTTCCCATCTTCCTTTCCTTCCTTGCTCCTGTTACCTCGCCCACCGTGCTCACTCTCCTCCCTTCTCCCCTTGGCTCTGTTATTTACCTCCTATCTGTCCTCTCCTCCCTATATGTCCCTAGGCGCCTAATTCCAATCATCTTCTGCTTGTAAATTGTGTTAACTCCCGGACCATGAATTGACTGTGAACCAAAACTAGGCCATTGGAAAACAGCAAAAGTGAAACTTTCCGGCCATCGAGTCACTCATAATTTTTACTGGCAGGCCCGGAACACCCCAGGGGACCCTGGATCAGGGGGTCAGTGCATGTCCACACAGTGTAAATGAAGACCGATGGCTCTAAGCTCCTGGCCAGGGGAGGATTGACCCACACGAAGACGGTGATATTTCAGGTCAGTCAAGTGTCTGCCCAGGCCAAAACACCAGGCTGCTACTTGACAGGTGACTCAGCCCTACGTGTCTCTTAGGGGCAGTGTAGTCTTCGGGCCAGTCTGAAGGTATAGCATGTATGTATGTGATATTTATGGAGCACAAACCTAGCTGATTAGGCATTGGAGTGCAGTACAGGGTCAAAGGCAAGAATACACTCAACAAGTCTATGTTCTATGAAGATGGGGATCTGCCGGGCACTCAGCCCTGGGCTGGTTTTCCCCTTCTCTCCATTCGTAAGTGTGCTGCCCGCTCATATTTTCACCAGGACGTGCACAGCATATCAAAGGAAAGCTCCACTGTCAGCAACAACTATTAATTGCTTCTTTAGTCAGTTGGGCTCACATTGTAACTGTCAGAAGAATATGGGTTTGAGTTAGCCCTATAGATTCACCGGTATGTCTTCCGCAGGTAACCCAGGATTTTGCAGCTGGTACATAATCAACAGTGCTATGTGCAAGGACTGACATTTTTTACTTGAAGGCATGGCCATTGGACTTATGAGATTTTGCAGCATTTTCTACATAGTTATGGATTTGCTGCATTCGCCTCATAAATCATCATCAAATACCCAATCTGCAAATTTTAACAAAAAAATTGTTTCCGGCTCAAACAGCCACAAACGTACTAAAAACACAGCAATACATGATGTCAATCAGTGGAAGGCCCCTCACAAAGGTTGACTGACCCCCCATTCTGTTGATTATTGCTGTATTTGGTTGTTAAACTGGTATTAATGAAGTGAAAGATTTAACCAAATACATGTAAAAATGACAAAATAATAAGGTACAACTATCACAAAATGTGCTGCATTATGTCGCAAAATTTGACTTTTCTTATGGCATAGTTTAGTAATTTCTGCCACATTATTTTGCCATATAATTCCATTGATCCTGCTGGAAGGTTACACCACAATCTCCACAACAAATACGTGACTACACCTTTTTTGCTTTCCTCCGTTTACTTCCACTCTGGAACCCTGACTGGTGTGCAAAGACACCGGGGAACTCTTCTCTCCACTTAGATTAAAGGTCTTCCTGCACCCCCCAGCTTGTTTGACGAGGCAAGCACTGCTCCTATCCTGTCAAAGTTAAAACAGTTGTACTTTGACGCAGACGTACTGGTGTAGCGTGACATTTAAATAGTGTTTAACTACACTGTTGGATGGCTATTTGTCACAATTATTTACTTTTTTTTTAGATAAATAGTAGTGCCCGACCCCCTTTTCTAATTATACTTAATACTTTTGCTACTTTTTTTAAACTAATGTAATTTCGTTGCTGCTAGCCCATGTTCTCCATCCTCCGTGGGTTGTGCCTTTAGCAGACAGTGTTTGTTGCTTTACATATTGTATTAACGCATTTTCATTTTGCACTATACTGCGCTTCAAACATCGCTGTTAATCAATTTTCACTTTGTCAATGTATGGTGGTTTTTGTAAAACTGTATTGTTTGGGACTAACAGTTACCTTAACCCCTTTCCATGGCGCCCCACTGAGAAAAAATGCTCTTTTCATCCGGTTATAGCAGTTGTGTAGGGCTAAATGAGAAGAGTTATTATAACACTCAGGATAATGTGCTGCATGGCTAAATACTTTAAAGTTTCCTAAAGGCGAGACCGTTGTATTGCAAATGCTTGTTTGATAATTAGTGACTTCAGTGTGATTATTAGAGGGAGCTGTGTGAGATGCAAGTGCGATCTGCAATGGACGTAGTTATTTTTTCAAAAAAGAATCTTAAGACAGACAGGCATGAGATTTGGAGTAGTTATATAAAGAAGAGACATGCAGACGGTAGCAGGGAACCAGAGGTGCATTTAATATACATAAGGGTTGAAAAAGTAAGAAAAAGCCATACTTTCATTTTATTTAAAGTAAAGGGGCATACTGAACCCTTTTTTATAAACGGTTACCGAATCATATGTACACATGCCACGCCATCTAGAATGGGACGTGCAAAAGGTGGCCCAGCAGTTGCAATTCCAGTATCTTCTCCCCTCGTTTAAAAAGAAATTGTATATTGCATCACAATTTTATCAATTTTTTTTGTTTTAAGGTCGAGGGGAAACAGTCAATCGTTGTAATAAATTATTACAACAAAATGTTTGATAATACAAGATCAAAGATAATTGAGTCCCTAGAAAAAGATCTTGATGTCTTCTTGAAAGAGATGGAGTGTGATTACATGCTCATATGGGCTGGTGATTTTAAAATTGGAAAATGTGAAGTTATTGAAAGGGGACAATGTGGGTATAAAAACGATTATGGAGATCACATGTTGCATTTCCCACATGACACTTTTAGAGAAGCTATTAACATTGCTATCCTTATATAATTTGGTAATTTTGGAATCAAATGATGTTGATAAATTAACACCCACCTATACGTTTGTAGGAGCTCGATCGTCTTCAACAAGTGACCATTTTATTGTCACAGAACAACATAGGGATATAGTTGGATCGCTTATAGTCTGTGCAAGTTTTTTTAGTGATCACCACCCCTTAGTCCTGACTCTGAAAATTAATTTACCCAGGATTAAAAGAGGGAAGGAGGCAGACGCAAATATTGTGACCAAGGGCAATAACGGAGTCTCATTGAAATGAACAGGAGCAAATCCCTCTTTATTTATGAAAAATCTAATGAGAAAAAAGCAACATGATATTGATACCTATCTAGATAGTTCATAAGCTAATTCAGATATTATTGGTGCTTTTTCCAATATTATCACTGAAATAGAGGATGATCTAAAAGCAAAACAAAAGAAAAAAACCTCAATCAAGAACCTAGATGGTTGTAACGGAGTACGGCGGTGTAAAACCGAGGAATGGTGGACTCCCGGAAATGACACTGTTATGCCTCCTTCCTTAGAGACGGATCCCTGGGATACTGGACTGGACGACATGGACGAGGAGCACGGCGCCTTTAATTGGGCGTTCTCGGAGGAGGAGGAGGCCACTCCTCCTGTATACGTCAGCGAGGTCGGAGTGGATAAACCCCAGGAAGTACTATACGAGGGGTGTGACATCACCCCGGAGGAGGAGAAGGCGAGGAGCGGCGTCGGAGAGCGGTTTGGACGGAGTGGAGAAGGCGGTAGCGAAGGACAACGAAGGAACCCCGAAGAACGACCCGAAGGAGGAGACGAGTCCCACGGAGAGCCAGGAGGCCAACGACCCCGTGAGCCGCCGTGCCACTCTCCCGGGGGAGGAGCGTGGCTGTCCCAGGTACGGCAGCGTATGGCGGTGTGGGCGGGAAGAAAGAGTGTGTGTAAATAGTGTAAATAGACCCGTGTTCGTGTTTCCCCAAGTCTTTCCCTACCTTCTGTTTCCCTTACCCCGCGTTTAACCCTCACCGTCTGTAGCCCTCCCCCACGTCACCGACTGTGGTATAGTTGCACGTCATACACTGGTGAACTCCTCCCCGCCTCACTTCACACGGTCCCAAGGTGCACTTCCCAGAAGACTGTAGAACTAACGGTTCCCTCTCTGTTGGTCTTCCTTTGCAAGGAATCCGGAGAGACGAGACACCTCCATGACCAGACCTTGAGGACAAGTCCTGAGACCCGAAGACCAAGAAGGAAACAACAGTATTGCCAAAACGGATCCCAGTCAGTTTGCGAGGGAAAGACTTACGTTTAGAACCAGGAGAACTTTGATACTCAATACAAAACGTGCGATACCAATAAAACCCTCTTTACTTCAAAGACCTGGTGTCCATCTAGTCCCTGACTCGCTACCTGGTATACCTATTAGACCTGACCCAGAACCAGTCACCAGTACTCCTGCTAACCCTGGTCCCCTACCACAGACTACAGTGGTGTCAGAAGTGGGATCTACTCCCTCCGAACAAGAAACGAACATGGAACAAATCATACAAACATTAGTCGAGGGGCAACAGAAGCTGGAGTGGGCTGTCAGCCAACAAATCAGTACAGCAGACGTGGATCGAGCCCTGTTCCGCAGCACAATGACGCAGCAAATGGATAACTTGCAGAAAGTGGTTCAGACTCCCGGGACCGCAGTCTCGGTGGATCGAAGACCGGCCGGACCTCATCCGTCCGGAGTTGCATTACAGAAGTACATCACAGGAGAAGACCCGGATGCCTTCCTGGTCAATTTCGAGAGGGCAGGACGTGCGTGTGGGTGGCCGGAGGAAAAATGGCCCTTCTTTCTCGCACCCTTGTTGACGGGTGAAGCACAGACAGCATACCAGGTTGCAAATCATGCGGGTACCTCCTCGTATACAGCAATCAAGGAGGTGATACTAGATCACCTCGGGATGGACGCCGAAGCATATAGACTCAGGTTTCGGAAGGAAAAAGGGGTCACGGGGGAAAACCCCAAAACACTGTATCTACGGCTGAAAATGGCAGCGGAAAAATGGTTGCGACCCGATAACAGGAGCAAAGAAGACGTCATGACAAGCATAGTGCTTGAACAGTTTATGGAAGCCCTACCCTATGGGACACAGAGATGGCTAAGACAGCATCCAGGACTGACCGCCGCTCAGGCAATTGAGATGGCGGCCAATTATTCTAGAGCTGCACCTAGATCTTTTCCATGGGAGACTGAAAAATCCACAAAGACACCGGTACCACCCACTAAGACAGAGAAAAAAAAACCCTTCTACGAACCGCCAAAGCCACGACCATTCCGCCCGGATGTCACTCCAATGAGAGGTCCCCAGTGCTTTGAATGCGGGGAGTGGGGCCATATCGCACGGTTGTGCCCCAGGAAAAAACCTGTTGAGGAGCCCATGGAAGTGGGGTATATACCCAAAGCTGTGATGTACACCGCCGAAATGGGACCTTCCTATTATGTAAGGGTACTGGTGAACCACGCCCCTGTAAAGGCTCTCCTTGACTCAGGGTGTAGACAATCAGTCATACGGGAAAAACTCCTGGTTCCATCCCAAATAGGGCGGGAGGGTGAAGTACACATCCGGTGTGTCCATGGGGACGTAAAGACATATCCCCTCGCACGCATCACTATAAACCCAATAGGAAGGGAACCTTGCTCAGTGAGAGTTGGAGTGGTAGCGTCACTGCCCGAGGAACTGATACTAGGGGTGGATAATCCTCATTTTTTGGCCTTATTTAAAAGGGAGTTAGCCAATAGACCGGTGGAGGCCTTCTTGTCCGCCGAACCCTGGGTCTTAGACAAGGGGTTCAAATTTGCACAAGCCAACGATCCTACCCTCTTGAATGCGTGGGAGGCAGCCCACGTGGCGCAAACCACAGACACTGCTCAAAGATACCCCCGGTTCAGTATCGAAAACGAACTACTCTATCGTGAAGGAAAAGAGGGAGACCATGGGCAATTGGTGGTGCCAAAAGAATTCCGCAAACAGATATTGTTCTATGCCCACACTCATCTAACCGCAGGACACAGCGGGGCCGAAAAGACCACCCAAAATATACTGCGTCTGTTTTATTGGCCAGGAATATACAAAGAGACCGAGGCCTACTGCCAACAGTGCGAGGTGTGTCAGAGGAAAAACCTGACTAAACCCCCAGCAGTACCACTACAACCCCTGCCCGTGATAGGTAATCCCTGGGAACGCGTGGGGATGGACCTCATAGGACCCTTACCTCGCACCTCTCGGGGTCACACTTATGCCCTGGTAGTGGTGGACTATTCTACCCGATTCCCCGAGGCTTTTCCACTGAACACCCCGACCACCAAGAATGTAGCAGAGAAGCTGGTGGAACTGTTTTCGAGAGTTGGATTCCCCCGTGAAATTCTAACTGATCAGGTAACACCTTTTGTGTCACGGATGATGAAGGAGGTTTGCAAGACCTTGGATCTTCAACACATCCGCACTTCCGCTTACCACCCCCAAACGGATGGTTTAGTGGAAAGATACAATAGGACTCTAAAATCCACGCTACGAAAGCTGTTGAGTTCCGAAAATAAGGATTGGGACAAAATCCTCCCATTAGCTTTGTATGTAGTGAGGTCCCAGGTCCAGAGTAGCCTAGGATACTCCCCATTTGAACTATTGTATGGCCGGCAACCGAGGTCCCTACTCGAAATAACCAGAGAAGCCTGGGAAAGAGAAGAGGCTCAGGAACAACGTTCCCTACTTGACTACACCCAACAGTTACGGTCCAGATTAGGCAAGTTGAGAGATCTGGCCTATTCGAACCTAAAGTCGGCCCAAAGCCACCAAAAGCAATACTACGATAAGGGAAAAAAGTGGAGGTCACTGAATAAAGGGGACTGGGCTCTAGTGTTGCTCCCATCATCTACGCAAAAATTCAGGAGCGAATGGAAGGGACCATACCTAGTCCTAGAGAAATACGGCAGTACAACCTATAAGATACAACTGTCGCCCCAACGCAATCAAACCTACCACATTAATCTCCTAAAGAAGTGGTTAGGTCCAGTCCCTCAATCGTCTAATCTGGTGCTTCCGGAAGACAGTCCGGAGACAACCTTAGCCAGCTTACCCATCAATCCAGATCTCACAGATGCGGAGAAACAGGCCTTACTTGAAGGACTCCGCCCTTTTTCTCACTTGTTCTCAGACACACCTGGGTGCACCCACTTGGCAGAACATGAGATACATACGGCCAGAGGGAGTATAGTGAAACAAAGACCTTATCGCATCCCCGCAGCAAAAAGGGCAGACGTAAGGAAGGAAGTTGCTAGCATGTTGGAACTGGGTGTTATTAGACCGTCGAAAAGCAGCTGGTCATCCCCTATAGTCATGGTGCCCAAGCCTGACGGGTCCACCCGTTTTTGCATGGACTTCAGGGCATTAAACGCGGTGTCCACCTTTGATGCGTTCCCCATACCCCGGGTGGACGAACTCATAGAACGAATAGGAGACGCCAAATACATAACAACTCTGGATCTGACAAAAGGATATTGGCAGGTGCCCATAAGGGAGGCGGACCGTCACAAACCAGCCTTTGCCACCGAGGACGGTTTGTACGAATTCAACGTCCTCCCTTTCGGACTCCACGGAGCCCCTGCCACGTTCCAGAGACTTATGAACAAAGTGTTGGCCCTGCATACCAATTATAGTTCTGTGTATCTTGATGACATTGTCATCTTCAGTCAGTCGTGGCAAGAGCACTTAGAACACCTGGCTAATGTAATGACCTCTCTGGGTGACGCCCGTCTACATATCAATGCCAAAAAGTCCCGAGCAGCCTTCCCAAAGGTGAAATACCTCGGCTTCATGCTAGGGGATGGGGTGATAGCCCCCCAAGAGGAGAAGATAAAAGCCATCACAGAGACCCCTTTTCCCTCCACAAAAAGGGAACTAAGAGCATTCCTGGGCCTAATGGGCTACTATCGACGGTTCATACAGAACTTCGCAGATATAGCTACCCCCCTGACTAATTTGCTGCAGAAGAACGTCAGGAACGCACTTCCGCAACCCCCCTCACAAGAAGGCAGGAACGCCTTCCTTCACTTGAAGAGAGCCATCACCACCAGTCCTGTGCTTATTCCACCCGATTTCGGACGCCCCTTTTCCCTAGCCACTGATGCCTCGGAGACGGGTATTGGGGCGGTTCTGTCGCAGATAGGGGAGGACAAGGCTGAACATCCTATACTTTACATTAGCCGTAAACTCCACCCAAGGGAACGGAAGTTTCCCACTGTTGAAAAAGAGTGTTTGGCAATATGGTGGGCTGTTGATAAACTTCGTTATTACCTAGAGGGAAGGGCGTTCACGCTGTACTCCGATCATGCCCCACTTCAGTGGATGCAAAGGAACAGAACTCAGAATGCTCGGATACTGCGATGGTTCCTCTTTCTTCAGCCCTTTGCCTTTACGGTGGTCCATAGGAAGGGGAGGGACAATGGGAACGCTGATTTCTTCTCTCGCATGCCGGTTCTCCCCGATCGGGAGAAACCAGGGGGGGAGGAATGTAACGGAGTACGGCGGTGTAAAACCGAGGAATGGTGGACTCCCGGAAATGACACTGTTATGCCTCCTTCCTTACAGACGGATCCCTGGGATACTGGACTGGACGACATGGACGAGGAACACGGCGCCTTTAATTGGGCGTTCTCGGAGGAGGAGGAGGCCACTCCTCCTGTATACATCAGCGAGGTCGGAGTGGATAAACCCCAGGAAGTACTATACGAGGGGTGTGACATCACCCCGGAGGAGGAGAAGGCGAGGAGCGGCGTCGGAGAGCGGTTTGGACGGAGTGGAGAAGGCGGTAGCGAAGGACAACGAAGGAACCCCGAAGAACGACCCGAAGGAGGAGACGAGTCCCACGGAGAGCCAGGAGGCCAACGACCCCGTGAGCCGCCGTGCCACTCTCCCGGGGGAGGAGCGTGGCTGTCCCAGGTACGGCAGCGTATGGCGGTTTGGGCGGGAAGAAAGAGTGTGTGTAAATAGTGTAAATAGACCCGTGTTCGTGTTTCCCCAAGTCTTTCCCTACCTTCTGTTTCCCTTACCCCGCGTTTAACCCTCACCGTCTGTAGCCCTCCCCCACGTCACCGACTGTGGTATAGTTGCACGTCATACACTGGTGAACTCCTCCCCGCCTCACTTCACACGGTCCCAAGGTGCACTTCCCAGAAGACTGTAGAACTAACGGTTCCCTCTCTGTTGGTCTTCCTTTGCATGGAATCCGGAGAGACGAGACACCTCCATGACCAGACCTTGAGGACAAGTCCTGAGACCCGAAGACCAAGAAGGAAACAACAGTATTGCCAAAACGGATCCCAGTCAGTTTGCGAGGGAAAGACTTACGTTTAGAACCAGGAGAACTTTGATACTCAATACAAAACGTGCGATACCAATAAAACCCTCTTTACTTCAAAGACCTGGTGTCCATCTAGTCCCTGACTCGCTACCTGGTATACCTATTAGACCTGACCCAGAACCAGTCACCAGTACTCCTGCTAACCCTGGTCCCCTACCCCAGACTACAATGGTTTAATCAGGAATGTTCAGGGTTGAATAGGGATTTGAAAAATATTCTGAAAATTAAACCTAGGAACAATCCTGAAATAAGAAACCTAATGAGAAAGTATAACTTAGCCTTGAAATCAAGGAAAGCTGAGATCCGGGAAGAGGCCTGGAACAAATTATTACAGGCTGCAGCAACTCGGGATACTACTTTATTTTGGAAAACAATCAATTATCCCTTTTTTAGAGTTGTTGCAGCGGTAAAGATAGACATTGTAGTGCCAATGGAGGATTGGATAACCCTCTTTGAAGGCATCTCTAATCCAGGAGTGGTAAATACCTCTCAATGGGAGAAAAATACTTTTATAACAGTTGATCCCGTAGGGATACCTCAGATAACTTTAGACGAAATTAAAGGAGCACTCAACAAAAGTGCTAGTGGTAAAGCGGCTGGTCCTGAATGGGTCCCAATTGATGTGTTAAAGCATGATGTTGAATTTTGGTCACCTATCCTACTGAATTTTTTTAATGCAACCCTTGATGGAAAACTGCCCACTTCATGGGTTGAAATTATTATAGTCCCTATATTTAAAAAAGGGGATAGAGGAATTGCCAAGTGTTACCGTCCCATATCACTCCTTGATTCTACCTCGAAACAGATGGGGAGGGTCCTTTTGGGAAGATTGGAGACCTGGGCCTCTGAAAATAACATCCTTTCAGAATCCCAGTACGGGTTCAGGAGTGGTATTGGGACAATAGAACAATATGAAAACTTGGATCTTTTGGTGGGAAAATATACCCAAGCAAACGGTGGGTCCCTACGCTTCTGTTTTGTGGACCGCACCAGTGCTTTCGATTTAGTAAACCATGATAAATTGTGGCAAACACTGGTTGAGTTAGGTGCCCCCCAAAGACATTGTTGTTTATTTAGCCCAGATTAACACCTTTTTGTTATCCACAGTTCAATTTGGTTTAAAGGGAGATTGCACGCCTGACTTCAGGGTAACTCATGGAATAAGGCAGGGCTGCATTTTAGGATCCCTCTTAATCTCACTATACATAAATAATGTTGACTGATGTCTACAGAATCTTAAGGCTGATGCACCAAATGTAGGACTCCGCTTCACACAAGTGCTCCTTTATGCAGACGATGCCATCCTTATTTCAAGGACGGCAAATGGTTTGCAATGCCTGATTGAAAAATTTGCCCATTTTATGACCGGAAAATATTTAAAATTGAACTTAACCAAAACTTTCGTCATGACTTGTGGCAAAAAAGGAAGAAGGATTAAAAAGCATTATGTGGATGGCATTGCGATAGAGTATCAAGTTTTACTTATTTGAGTTTACTGTTTATTGAAAATGGTACATGGGGCTCACATATTAAATTATCAAATTTAAAATTTACATGAAGCATAGAGGGCACTTTTAGATTTGCTGAAAAAAATAGGAAATAACCCAATAAGGGAAATGCTCACCCTATATAGATGGAAAGCAATTTTGACTGCATGCTATGGCACAGCCTTATGGGGGAGAGCTAATACTGTATTCCTCCAAACACAAGAGAATACGTTTTTAAAATGACTGCTAGCAGTCCCAAGTTCTACATCCAATTGTCTAGTTCATAGAGAATTGTCTGTTCCCTATATTAGTGATTTTATAAAAACAGCTGGTTTAACATTGTGGCATGGGATTTGAACACGGGAAGAAGCAAGGTTCACATGGAGTATAATACTTGACCGCCTGGCTCTAGATAATGGTAGGAAAATTCTGTGGATTGAATATATGCAAATTTTACTAAGTAGCTGCAAATTAACCCTAGACCCCAAAGAACCTATGTCCACTCAAGATTATAGCAAGAAAGAACTGAAAACAAGGTTTATTACCGCCATGGACTTAGTAAGGTAGGATGAATCTAGTGTAAAACAAAGTATGATTTCTTATCATGAGCGTCTCCTCTTTATGGGTATACAGCCCTATCTCATTATAGTAAGAAATGTTCATCACAGATTCCTTCCGACTAGATTAAGACTTGGTACCCTACATTATCTAGGTGCGTTTCCTAAGATCAGGAGAAGGTACCATGTCTTACCAAATTGTCCATGTGATAGAAAATCTTCCCAAACCATGCAGCATTTTGTACTTTTCAGTGAATTTTATAGGGACATTCGTAAATTCGCTTTGAAACCCCTTTTTTTTAGCAAATAAATATTATTATTATTATAAACAAGCTTTTAATTATATATGTAGCTTGGAGGATGAAAATATTATGAATGCTGCCTGCAATTTTATTCAAATTGTGGCATTCTAATCTAGGATCCTGATCGATACTGTGACCTTATTCCCCTATTCGGCCATAAATCCATTTATTCCCTATATTGGCATAACCGTTCAAGTGCAATATTCAGAAACTCGTCTCTGGCCTCACACGAACAGAGCCACATTCCAGAATAGCTTTCTCTGCCACTTCCTTTGCAACCAATTAGTGCAATGACAGAGAAGAAGTTACTATCTGAGATTCCTAGATTAACACTCCGAGTTCTTCAACAAGATAAAAACTCAGCAAACCTGGAAATCCCCGCTTGCTGTGTTTTGATTAGTAATAGAACTCTAATGAGCACTGATAAACGATCACTTCCTAGTGACATCTTTATTGACGTCTTATGTCCAAAAACTTACGTCAAACAAGGCACCTTTCAGGTATAAATATTACCAACGTTGCCTTAAGCAAACGCTGTTCGCTGCTGTCTCATTGCTAGCTGTGCTGAAGCTATCAATGCTTCTGTGTTGCTGTCTGCCGTTGTTTCGCTGAAGCTGATGCTGCCAGCTATCTCGCTGCTGCTGAAGAAGCTGTCATGCTGATGATACCATAGCCGCTATCGCTGCTAACAAGTGAACGATGGTGTGGTGAACTTAGGAGCTGAACAGCCGTCCCCTGCAAAGAGCCCAGCAGATGCAAGCTGCCCGCGGACGCTGCCCCTCCTCCTCCTCCTCGCCGCGCTGAAGAAGAGACGCTGCTTTTCTCCTGCAGAGAAATCCAGCTCTGGCGTTTCTAGTCTACCCTTGCGGGTGACTGGGATATCGAGCCCTGAGGGAGATACCAGACCTCCATCATTCTATTCCAGAGGTATGGTGTTGACTAAACCCTTGAGAGAGAATTCTTGAAGCAAACCTTGGCAAAACCAACTTAACTTAAAGCTACTTACTTACTCCCCTCCCAAGTATTAGGCTTAGGTCAGGTACACTGGGGTAGGCGTAGTTAGAAGCACCAGTTGAGTATTTTAGCCTAATGTATATATGAATGTATATATGTTTTATTCCTTTTAAACCATTGTATGGCTAAGAAACCATATCAATGCTTTTACAGTATTATTTCGCAATACTTATCTTACTGTACGTACTTTTTATAATAACAAGTCTTGCAATTGTGGCAATTCATTTCTCTTGTACGAGAAGAAAGACTGTTCAATAAATGTTACCCTTTATTGACAAACGCCTGTCTCTCTATTCTCTACATATTGTGAAAGTAATCTGCACCAACCAGACTGAGTAAAATAACTGTCTATTGTTTCACACGACCCAAGAGATTGACTCTTGATCTGAGGAGCAAAGTTGTCATGTTGCACGGTTGTTGGAAAACCGAATCCCTTCTTGTCTGTGCCAGGGAAGCTGATCACTTCCTATTTCAGTCAAGAAAGTTTCCAGTGACCTCTGAGCTAGTTGGTAACAAACCCAATTAAGTTTAGCATAGTCAGTAGAGGCCTGGAAGATCCGCACTTCTACGTCGATACTACTGTTTATGTTATTCCAATGCGCAGGGCCTATTGGGAAAATAGGAACTACACTACATGGCGCCCAAACGTTTGGTAAGGCGTTAAACTAACGCAATACGTTAGAGTACCTCAGTCGTGCATATTTCACACAGACCCCTTTCTCCCGTAAATACTCCAATAGACGTCTGGAGTGGGTAAAAGGTTAAAATCCGCCCGAACTCAGTAGGAAGAGATTCCTATGTAAAGCTCTGGTTTATTCAACGTTGAAGGATACAGTGTTCCAAAATATTGTGCACCTAATCTTTGTCTCCTTGGAGACCTACTTTGCAAACCTTGCATTTATACAATGCCAGGAGAAAACGGAACCACTGGGGCCGCAGCAGATGCGACTCAGCAGGGTCCCGACGACACAGACCCGGATGCAATTATCATCCCGGTACATTTAAGAAAATCTATAACTTTAAAACTTATAGAAAACGGACTGACACCTCAAGGTGGTACAGTAATTTTCGTGATAGAGGCACACGAATATCGGCAGACAGAGGTATTCTATTCATGGATAAACTTTCCAGCGGCAAACGCTAGAACAAAAGAGTTTCACTATTACAAAATAGAGAAACCTCCGGAAGAGTACCCTCCTTTCGAGGAGACTGAAATCCCACTAAAATTCCAAGAGCACCTGCTCTGGTTTAATGGCGCCCTAAAACATAATGATCATATTACCAGGCTCGGTCCACTAGGTAGACCAGGAGCAACGTGGTCGGTTCTAGCCAGCTACACACCACATCCGGACATTGCAAAAATGTCAAAGGAAGAGCTGTTAGTACAGCTAAAAACATTAATTAAAATACATAGGCAATTCGTCCAATATGTAATGCGGACTGCAACAGTCCAACCAGCTGTTAATGTACCACAGCTGACCCCTCATCAGGGGAACACTAATAAAATTACACCACAGAACATACAGTCATGTCTTGGTAAAACACCCGTAAAACGGGAACAAATTCCTTTCTGGTTAGCACAAATAATCACTCAAATAGAGGCAGTATTTCCGGATACTACCCCTATTGAGAAACACAGAATCTTGACCATCTGCCTTCCTATGGGAATCGCACCACACGTGGAGGACTGCAACACTTGGGGTACAGTCTTTGCTTCCATTTACACAAAAACACATGGTGTTCCGTCTATGGCGGTAATACCGGATGTGCTAAGACAGATTCAGAATGAATACGGTCCAGAGCCCGCTTTAACTCTTGGTATGAAATTACTGAAGGACTTCAAGCAGGTCTCGGCTATATTATTAGCCAACATAAAGGGAGAAGCAGCATCTGTGGCGATCCGCCAGAAGTTGAAGGAAACAGATATAACAGATCAGCCAGTTGAGCTTGCCAGAATCATAGAGAAATGCTATGAAGAATTAGGTAGAGACAGCTTGGGTGGGAAACCAGTAAAGCCCCAACTGCTCGAAAATCCTGAAAAATTATTTATTAAAAATAATTTAAACACTCCTAAAAAGAGCTGGGATGGAAATAAACAATCCACTCCCAAGGAAAAAGTTTTCCAGTCCAGAGGAAGGTCTCCTCGACGGAGGGAAAGAACTCCGACTCGAGAACACCAGTCTCCCCAGAGGGAGCCCTCTGAAAAAAGATATAACCTTAGAAATAGGGATAATTTGAAAAAACCTGATAGATATCAAAGTATTGATACACGTCCCTCTCGATCTTTTTCGCAGAAATCGGACGGAAGAGGACGGTCAGACCCAGGAGAGCACACCAAGTCCAAAGACAAGGAACCTGCTCAGAGTAAAAAATCTCAATTTCCAAAAAAGAAGGTAGCCAGTATTGGAGTAATCAACCATGCCGAGAATACTGAGGACACAGTTGAAAAACGGGGAGTGGGCATTGACAATGTTGGACAGTGCAGCAGAAATCAGTATAGCCCGCAACATCCTGATGAGTCATCTGGAGACAGTGGACACAAATGAATACATTCAGGTTGAAACTGCTGACACCAGACTTAGCGAGCCCCACAAAATATACGAAATAACATTGCGTATAGAGGGTGATAAGACTAGGAAAATAAAGGGTCTATTTTGGGATAAGCTCTCAAAAGGCTATGATATTCTGTTAGCTGAAAAAGATTGGCCCCCAGAGTTTGTCAGGGAGTGCCCTCGTGGCGAAGAAGTGATTATGCCTGCCTTCTCGAATCACATTCCGATTCACAAAAAATATACTTATGCAAGGAAATGGGCAGTAGCCCAGGCACCGGCATTATATAAAAATCATGTAGGATGGGATGAGGACTCAACTCCTCACAAAATCCAGTTAAAAAGTGAACCAACTGCCCAACGGCTGTATCCCATTAAGCAAGAAGCTAAAAAACAAGTCAGGGAGATTTTAGATCAACTTGAATACCAGGGGATGATTGAAACATGCACCTCTCAAATGAACAATCCTTTGTTTCCTGTCTCCAAGCCAGACAATTCATATCGTCTAGTTTTGGACTACAGACATCTTAATGCATGTTGCAAAACTTTTGCAGTACAAAACTCGCATAGTGCAGCCCTAATGAATAACATAGTTAGGAAAAAATACAAAACGACATTAGACATATCTAATGGTTTCTTTTGTCAAAACATTGCACCAGAAAGCAGATACTTGACCGCTTTCTCAGCATTTGGGTCGCAGAAAAATTCTGTCGACTCCCACAGGGGTTCAAGAACAGCCCAGGACTATTCTCAGCTAGGGTAACAGAGTTACTACAAATATATGATGATGAGGCATTATCTTACGTAGATGATATCTATCTCACAGACGACGACTTGGATACTCACTTGAAAAGAGTGAACACCATTATACTTGGGTTCGCAGCAGAGGGTTACAAATTCAACTTTAAAAAGTCTCGAATTGCCCATCTGACAGTACTATTCTTAGGGTACGAATTATCAAGTGAAGGAAAAAGCCTAGCGGACAACTTCTTAGAGAAGTGCGCTGTACTCCAAGCGCCAAAAACGCTGAAGAATTTACAATCCATACTAGGTTTTCTGAATTTCGGAAGAACTTACATTCTAAATTACGCAGAGAGGGTTAAACCTCTCTACGAACTAATTAAACCTGATTTTAAACAAATCAATTGGACTCAAAAACACACAGAAATTTTGAGATCACTGCAAACAGACATGTTAGCAAAAACAAAATTAGATACACGTGACAACACACGCTATCTTGTAATCCGAGTCATCCCAGGAGGATGCGGATTCACGTACCTAACCTCTAATGAGGGTGAAAAGGTACCAATTTCAATTAAATCTCACTTGTACACACAAGTAGAAAAAACATTCAGTCACACAGAAAGAACTGTGAAAGCAGTGCAAATTGCATTAGCAAATGAAAGAGAACTAGCACACGGCAAACGGATTAATATCCTCACAGCGGAATCCGCCTTCGAGGCGCTATTCAGCCCAGTAAACCTGCCTACAGTGTCACTGGATCCGAAATGGATACAGTGTGTAGATTCTCTAGGAGCGGAAGATGTGAAATACTATTTCGCCCCGCAATTCGAAGAACTGAATGATTTAGAATATGAAGAAGAATATCCTCTGCCAATCGAACTTCTGCCTCTCCCACAGTACGCCTGTATAATCTATACAGATAGATTGGTACAGCATTTCAACGTAGAGAGCAAATCCTACGATGCAGCCTGTGCGATTGTTAAAGGTCGTTGGCTGTGCGGTAAATTCAGACCGAAAGTAACAAAAACTGAATCAGTAAGAAACTGTTCGGCTCAGAGAGCTGAAATCAGATCTTTAAAGATGGCGCTCAAGAATGCAGAACGTGAATTCCCGACACTTATCGTGTGCGATTCTCATTTATGCGTCAACTCTTACAATAATAAACTGCAGAGTTGGATTGAAAACGATTACAAAGATGACACAGGTGCCACAATAAAGCATAAATTGCTGTGGAAACAGGTAGCTCTTTTACAGAAAGAACTACAAAAGACTGACGTGATACACGCACAGAGTCTTCAACGTGATGGCGTTCACGTTGCAGGGAATTCATTGGCTAATACAGCCATAGCAGAAGCAACTAAACCGGCTTCCGTAGCCACAAAAAAGCGTGCAGAAAAATACATAGACGGGGAAACCATGCTGGCAGTAAAAACGACCGTAAAAGGCGACTGTGCAGCACTACCCGTGAACTATCCACTCATTTATGCATACGTAATCGATGCAAACTCCGTTCCTTTTGCTCGAATCCCTGGAGTGGGGGATAGGGTAATTCCAAACACGAACAGGAGAATATTTTTAATAGCAGATGCACACATGGGTTTGGGTCCTAGGCACAGAAAGACCAAGGAATCCCTGACTGAATTACAATCAGTATACTGGTGGCCGGAATGAATGTACAACACCAAATATATGCAAACAACTGTGAAAACTGCAACAGGGATCGCAGTGGTGAACCATGCTACCGGCTACCGATCAGAAACAGCGTAACGCTGTCTACACCCCATCCTGCGTCCTATTAATCATTAAGGCTAAACACACTTAAAAAATGTGGCCTCCAGCGCTCGGCTGACGCCAGAACGGTTATAAGAAAGATCTGCGAGTCTTTATCGGCACATACGCAATTACCACGTTCCATTCTGACCAGGGTCCTGCTTTCAGCTCTCGAGCTTATAAGGAGGCCATGGCCAGCATGGGAATTGGGTTGCGGTATTCTTGTCCGTCGCACCCCGAAGGGAATAGTGTGGTAGAAAGAAAAAACCGAGACATAAAGCGATCTATAACAGCGAAGGTATTAGGTTCAGGCGCTGGGTGGGTCAAACATTTAATAAGTGTCCAGACCAGTCTTAACAATTTGCCATGAAAATTTCTAAAAGGTTTCAGCCCATACGAACTATTGTTCGGAATTAGAATGAGAATTCAGGACTTAGATAGTCAGGTATCAGTGGTACAAGATAAGAAAACAGACTTTGACATCAAAGATCGTTTGGCTGTTTTACAGGAACTGAATGAAACAAGAAAATCCTTAAGCAACATAAAGTTAAAGCAACAGCCAGATACCACTGACGAGGCACCACAAGCAACAGCCCCAGCAAGGCCTGTCTGGATTCCAAAGATTGGGGATCTAGTCAGAGAAAAAATCGCGGTGAAGAAGGAATTTGGGCCTTCTTACCGAAAAGCAGTACCTGTCTTGGCAGTCACCGGAACAAGATCAGTAGTACTACCGCCCCTTGCTGGTAAAAAGGAGAACAGGTTTGTGTCTATCGACCTGGTAAAACCACAAACATGTGGCCTATAATCAACAGTAGGCCCAGTGGACTCCTAAGAAACAACAGAATACCTAAACTTGCAACAATCCAAGAGGTTCAAACTGAAAGACTAATCACATTCGATCAGCCTGCAGTGCACAGAGAAGGACTATGCAATAATGCCATGGAACTCGTGCCTCTTGAGACACAGATTGAAACAGTTTGTCAAGAAACACCAGTCTACAATAATGTGGCATCAGAAAATGCTACCGAAAGACAGATTGAAAGAACAATCCCAACAATTGACAGAACTGCCTCTGGTTATTTCATCGACTTCGACAACTTTTCCGAGGATCAAAGTAACCCCGAAGTGATGCCAGAAACAAAAATGACTTTTAAAGAAAAAGCAACAGAACTCTTTCATCAACTGAAGGAAATCTACCTTATTTCCCCTTGGTTAGAGTTCTGGTTCGGTCTAGGTGTATTTTTCCTCCTGCTTTGGCTCATCATGGTACTTTGTTTGGGAAAATTCATTGAGGGAAAATACAGTACAATGGACACAGCAAGTCAGAACATCAACCAGATCATCCCACGTGAAGAAAAGAGAACTGTCAACAGTAAATGTCACAGCCATTCCAATACCCGGTGGGGTAGTATGGGAGAAAACTGACTATGAGATCTATGGTCCGGTCGAGATCCTGAAGTATCCTCATCAACTGAAGGTTTCCTTAAATGACTTTGTAAAACCTAGTACATTCTCTGATGATTGGGACTTTAACAGTATTAATGACATGATGTCTGATTTAGTAATGTCAGCTAGATTCACAGAACATGATTATTTACAAGGTTCGTCTAGTTATGAACAGTTATTCTGTTTTACACATTATGGCGATCATTATTTGCATAAATCTGCACAGCCTAGAAATGTTTTTAAGTATAATCAATGGGAACATTGTGCTACACCACCTAAAAGCAGTTCTAAAACATTCTTTGAGAAATTCAAGTACTTCTCAGGGTTTAACACCAGTGATGCAGAAACGTTTTATTACAAACTGTTAGATAAAACAGGAATGAAAACAATGCTGACAAACACTAAATTAATATATTCAGAAGCATTTTATGACAAAATGATGACATTTGGTTTTGATTATTGGAAAAATAACATTGAAACAAAAACCATTTGGGGTACAAAAGATTGGCAGGTACAAAGCCTTGAAGCACTATTCAGAACCTGCATGATACCAGAACAAATGATGTTTTTAAATGACACAATTCACCAAACATCCTGTCTTGGCCTAGCTAAGATCAAAGACCTTAACAAACCGTCTATTCCGAAGCCAATACCTGAGAATGCAACAACAGATATTGAGATAGACGTATCTAAAATTTTACATTTTAACAGAACACATCCTGATTGGAAAAAGTGGTTAATCTGGCCTACTGACACAAACAACTGTCAAGATAGATTCCTGAATAAAACACAGGGCTTAAAAATGACCAGACAAGACCCTAGATACTACCAGAAACAACAACATGGGATAGTAACAACATACAGTGTAGGGAAACTCTGCCTCGAATGGCTAGGATCATCCACACTGGCTGAAATTAAGCAACACTTGTCTTTACTAAAAGATGGTGCTGATTTGCGCGATTTCATTCCTGGACCACGCAAACAGCGTCTAAAGCGTTTCATAGCGGCCAGCATCTATGCTGCGTACAACGAGGCTTGGAAAGTCACACAAATTGAAACAGCAGAAAAAATACGAGAAATTGATCGTATTAATTTGGAAAAATCCCTTTCTGTAGTGGACAATGGGTTAATGACTCTGTCCTCCAGAATATATTTGTTGGACAATATTGTATCTTCTGCCTTTGACATAATAGACAGAGACTTGCTAATGTTACAGCATGGCCAATCTCAGTTACGTTCTATTGTACAATTAGGCTGGACGCTGCAAAATCTTCGTTCAGGCTATGTGCCTTGGCGTTTAATCAACACAACGTCATTATTTTCCATTTTTAACCTTACTGATAAACAAATCAGTTTGGCACAGAAAGGAGCAGAGTATACAATCCTGAGCATCGAAAAACTTGAGAGATTACCATTGACAATGTCAGAGAGTCCTGTCATTGAATGGATAATACACGGAATTATCACTATTCCGATAACAACTTTCCGATTTAAAAAGTGCCTTGAATACATACCTACTGGCCAGTATGAACGATTGGGTAAAGGATATGTAAAATCAGAATGGAAATTACCATACACACATTCATGCTATAGTGACAGCGACAAAAATGTATTTCTTAGTGGTGAAAACTGTAAACATTCACTAAGCGGTATACTTTTGTGTCAGGGTATTAATTTACACGGAGCCTGTGAAGGTAATTCTAACAACCATTCATGCCACCAGCTTGTCACACCTGCAACGCAGATAGAGCCCTTCTTTATGCAACTTTCGAATGGGAGTTACATTCTAAGAACGGATCACAGATGTTGTGGCCTTGTTCCAGGGAAAAGTTATCTCGTAAGCGTAACATCCATGGTCAAATGCTGTATGCAAGCATTGTTCCCGAGCGGGCCTGGAGACACTGAGACTCCCATCTGGCCTCGTCTGCATTTCTCTTCTATACGAGTTGATACTTTAAGCAAAATGAAATCTGTGCTTTTACAGACAACAGTGTCCATAACGTCATCAAAAGAGACGTATGATCTTCTAGTTGCAAGGACAGCTACGGAGGTTCATGACCTTTTATCAACAAATTGCCCCGTGCATTTCGTAGAAATGCTGAGCCAACTCCTTAACATGTCTAGTGCCACAGGCATCCCAGGCATATTTAAGACGATTTTTACGGGACTGCTAACACCATTTCAAGCAATTCTGGGAATCGTTCCAAATTTTGTCCACTCTGTTTTTGGCGGCATACCCCTATTTTTGGGACTTGTAGCAGGGATTTTATTTTTGACCCTCCTGCTTCGTTATGGCAAGCCACAGCTCAGACATGACTCCTATGGGAATGGAAGAGACAATCCTAGCAATCCGCTACCGGGACAGAATAACTATAGTCCTTGGATTGGCCAGGCTGAGAGATCTAAACATGACCTGGTTCCTTTCATTCAGACCGATATGGCAAAATTGCATCTTACCTGTACTACGATGTATGCTATGCGGAGATGAGTGCGTGTTGGACATCTGTCTTTCACTTCCATCAGCAGTACCAATGGATATCGATACTTTGCTAAGTCCGATAATGGCTCACGCTTTGTGTTGTCCCCAGCGGCTACCAATCCTGATGACGGCATTCGTTGAGACTCCTGTGCTACGACTAGGTGGTAACAGTGGAGCGAGTGACAAAAGCAACATCACCCAGGTACGACCTTCTGTGAGCATTGCTGATCCCGACTTTGATGACAGCAATCATTCTCACACTTGCCAAGTTACAGCACTATCGAATTTGGTCGAACTGTCACCTGATTTTGTAGACCAATTCTTTGAGAGCCTGTCTGATATGATGTTCTCACCCGAACAGAAACAATAACTTTAGAGAAGCATTCCGACACACAGCGTTCCCATGAACTCTGAATTCGGCCTTCAGTTTTGAACAACAAAAACTGCTAAAAGCGTTGGAACTCTAATTTCCCTGTTCAAGCAATAATTCTTTTGAATTGAACACTTTTAAATATTTACCCTTTTTGGCACGAAAAATTCTTTGCTTAAAGTAAAAACTATTCATAGAGAACAGAAGCTTCAACTTCTATTTCTAAATACATCTAGAGACAAAATAACTTTACACCAGCCTCTAGCACATTTTATTGCAATGCATTTATATGTGATGAAATTATCTCGCCCTTCTTCTGTTTCAGAGATATTTCATGTGTAATTCTTTTTGCATAATCGTTCATTGATTTCATATGCTATAATTTTTGAATGGTTTCTATGCTTCAAAAACGTACAGTACCTAAATTTTCACGTATTACAAATACGCCTATTTCAAATGCATATATGTATTTTGGGGTGGGCAATGTACACATGCGTCTTATTGCTCTAGTTTTAGTAATTTGATGGACATGAATTCGTGGAGTGGGTGTGGCGTTCTAATCTAGGATCCTGATCGATACTGTGACCTTATGCCCCTATTCGGCCATAAATCCATTTATTTCCTATATTGGCATAACCGTTCAAGTGCAATATTCAGAAACTCGTCTCTGGCCTCACACGAACAGAGCCACATTCCAGAATAGCTTTCTCTGCCACTTCCTTTGCAACCAATTAGTGCAATGACAGAGCAGAAGTTACTATCTGAGATTCCTAGATTAACACTCCGAGTTCTTCAACAAGATAAAAACTCAGCAAACCTGAAAATCCCCGCTTGCTGTGTTTTGATTAGTAATAGAACTCTAATGAGCACTGATAAACGATCACTTCCTAGTGACATCTTTATTGACGTCTTATGTCCAAAAACTTACGTCAAACAAGGCACCTTTCAGGTATAAATATTACCAACGTTGCCTTAAGCAAACGCTGTTCGCTGCTGTCTCATTGCTAGCTGTGCTGAAGCTATCAATGCTTCTGTGTTGCTGTCTGCAGTTGTTTCGCTGAAGCTGATGCTGCCAGCTATCTCGCTGCTGCTGAAGAAGCTATCATGCTGATGATACCATAGCGGCTATCGCTACTGCTATCGCTGCTAGCAAGCGAACGATGGTGTGGTGAACTTAGGAGCTGAACAGCCGTCCCCTGCAAAGAGCCCAGAAGATGCAAGCTGCCCGCGGACGCTGCCCCTCCTCCTCCTCCTCGACGCGCTAAAGAAGAGACGCTGCTTTTCTCCTGCAGAGAAATCCAGCTCCGGCGTTTCTAGTCTACCCTTGCGGGTGACTGGGATATCGAGCCCGGAGGGAGATACCAGACCTCCATCATTCTATTCCAGAGATATGGTGTGAACTAAACCCTTGAGAGAGAATTCTTGAAGCAAACCTTGGCAAAACCAACTTAACTTAAAGCTACTTACTTACTCCCCTCCCAAGTATTAGGCTTAGCTCAGGTACACTGGGGTAGGCGTAGTTAGAAGCACCAGTTGAGTATTTTAGCCTAATGTATATATGAATGTATATATGTTTTATTCCTTTTAAGCCATTGTATGGCTAAGAAACCATATCAATGCTTTTACAGTATTATTTCGCAATACTTATCTTACTGTACGTACTTTTTATAATAACAAGTCTTGCAATTGTGGCAATTCATTTCTCTTGTACGAGAAGAAAGACTGTTCAATAAATGTTACCCTTTATTGGCAAACGCCCGTCTCTCTATTCTCTACATATTGTGAAAGCAATCTGCACCAACCTGACTGAGTAAAATAGCTGTCTATTGTTTCACACGACCCTAGAGATTGACTCTTGATCTGAGGAGCAAAGTTGTCATGTTGCACGGTTGTTGGAAAACTGAATCCCTTCTTGTCTGTGCCAGGGAAGCTGATCACTTCCTATTTCAGTCAAGAAAGTTTCCAGTGACCTCTGAGCTAGTTGGTAACAAACCCAATTAAGTTTAGCATAGTCAGTAGAGGCCTGGAAGATCCGCACTTCTATGTCGATACTACTGTTTATGTTATTCCAATGCGCAGGGCCTATTGGGAAAATAGGAACTACACTACAAAATGTCTATCAAGAAAAGAAAGACTTATTCCCATTTGGAGTCTCTAACCTATGAAAATTATGAGAACTGATGTTGGATAATATAAAGCACAATATTGAAAATATGTGATACTAAAAAAACTTATGTATTTTTATCTTTTGTGATGATCAATGGCTCTATAAGATTTTAATGAAAATATATCAAATTGCCCCTCTGGATTTCTAGTCAAATATGGACTGTATTTGTAAATACATGTGACTGTGTAAATATTGTATTTCGTATTGATGATTTTAGTATGCTTTTATGGTCATGTGAAATGTACTGAATACATTTTTATTTTTTTTGTAAGAAACTGTTCTTTTGAAGGTCAATTTGTCATGCCGGACTTTTTAGGAATAAAGCAGCGGGGATTTTGTAAATTTAATATTTGTATGTAAACCTGTTCAAAGGAACAGTTGTAAATTTTGCTCTAAACGAATGTGGGTTGTATAATTTTTCAAGAGGCATTTAAGAGGTGGCACAGATATCTCTCATACTGCAAAAAGGAAGCTCAGTACATGCTGAGGCCCCTTTTCATGTGACTGTCATGCAGTGTGACATTTAAGGACATCCCTTCACCCATAATTACAATTTTACGATGCCATTATGACCCCACTGTATGCAATGCACACAATATTTTCAATCCTAGAGAGATCATTATTGTATACCTACTACAACAGTATATTTAAAACTATAAGGTATTGCTACAGCTTATGCAAATCATTCGCACCATAAATTGAAACATATGTTATGTAAACATTCACCAACTTAAAATATAACAGGGTAATTGATAAACACATTGCAGCAATCATTAGTAAATTCAAAGCATTTTTGGGTCACCCATTCACTGTCTGGTTTGCAAGGTGAGGTGATGTCCCCTGCATCCACCTGAAGAGCACCATGCCCCACAGGAACAGATACCATATCCTGCAGAATGGATGTGGCTGAGCTCACCTTAACCCTTTGGTACCCACTTTCTAGTGGTGCATACCAGGCCCTACACTATCAATACAATCAATATAAAAGAAGATACACCAGCCAACAAAAAGTAAATATTAACAAAGATATCATGCAGGCAGTTTTCTTTGTGAAACTTAATGGTTGCTATTTGAATGTGGTCCTTACTTATGGCACTTTTTAAAAATTTGAGTAACTTCATTTTCTCAGCTAGATGTTGAGGGAAAATACAACTAACCTAGGATAGCAGGTGCTAAAAGACATGTGAAGGTAAAGGAGAAACCTGTGCAACTGAACGAGTACAGGAGTGATATGGTGAAATTTGTTGGAACCCAAAACCAGGGGCTTCATGGAGCGAAGAACAGCTTGAATACTTATAAGAAAGAAAGGGAAAAAAGAAAATCAAAGTGTTGATTACAGCATCCCTTCAAGAGATGACTAATGATTTTACCATGTCAGAGGCCAGCAGGAACAGTTGTAATCTTCTATGAACAGAGTGACACCGACTTGCTAATGTGCAATCTAAAGAGTATAAGTTTAAACACAGGGATATTACTATCAGAAACAAGTGAGAGATATTCCACCATCATGATTTCTTTTTAGGATTAAGTCATAGGAGATGAAGACAATCATGTATGACTTAAATTTTCAGTGCCTGTGAACATATGGAGACAGTCAATTCAGCGACTGATGGAGTCCCAAGTATATAAAGGGACAATAAATTAAATAAGTGTGGAGCTGCTGTTACAGCATGTGAAGATAGTAAATCTCAGTGAATGTGACTGGGGAGGTCATTCTTGACCCTGAATTCTTCTCCCAGGCACCTTCGTTTTGTTATGGTGAATTTATAAAAAGCCCTAATTCTATTTTGGATGTGTATCTTGTGGCGAAAAGGCTATCATTGCTGAAGTCAGGAGCCTTGAACTTGCAGGGCCAGAAAGTTCATTAAGTCCTGTGTGTTGCAAAGTCATCCTGTGCCCTGGGCACCCCCAACTTTTTGCTGACTGGAACTGGTGGTAACTGACTCTGACTGAGCCTGGGCTCTGTTTAACCAGGCCCAGGGCCAGTGCCAAGCTAAAAGGAATACATTAGAACACAGTTAAGACACCCAACATACATTAGGGTACACTATAGTATGGTGGGGTATCCCTGTAGTTGGCATGACCTACCACCTAAGCCCCTAGTATGTAATAGGGCAGGGGATTGTACCTACCTAGAATTCTCCAGTATCCTGGGGCATGGCAGTTTAGAGGCCAGCAGATTCTCTGCACCAGCATGTGTGCAGTGCTGAAGCCTGAGGTCAGTTTAAAAGCTACACTGTGCCCAAACTCGACTTTGGGGGTAGGGGCCCTTAAAAATTGAAAGCCTACCATGTGTGTGCATATTAGGGACCCCCAGGGTCACCCCTAGGTATCCCAGGGGTGGGGGGGGGGGGGCAGTTATCTATAAGGATCGCCCTTATAAAATGAGTTTTTAGAAGCCTGGGTAAAGTGAAATTTTACATTTCACTCCCCACATTGTCTTAAAGAGGTGCTCAAATTCGACTTTGATGCTGGAAGAATTGGGTACGGGTGATCTGCAATATTTCTGCAGATTCAGAACCCCTGAAGTCTCCCCCAGTTGCGCAGGGGCTGGGGGTCCGGTAGAAATTAGGGAATACTTATAAAATATGGTTTTATAAGCCCTGGTGCTACAAAAGTGGCACAAGTCATTTTCCCCATTGCAAACCCCATGGCCCATAGGTTAACATGGTAGGAAGTGATTGATTAATAAATATTGATAGGAGAGGTCTAGCCGGACCATTCAAAGACTTCCCGGAATGGTCGTAGTAAATCCAACAATATTATATTGTTGAATTTCTCCTAAAGTGTACATACAATAAGTTATGAGACTATCTTGTTTGTAAGTCCAAATTCAGCCTTTCATTGGTCTGCCCTGATTGGTCAAAGTTAAGTGGATTAGTCAGGTTGCTGGGAGGGCAGTGATCTGTTCTATAGGAATGCCAGGCCAGGAGGTGGCGTCATAAACTACGCTCTTCAAAGACAAGAGGGGAGGCCTGGGTTTTAGTCCACTATGACAGTCGTGACCCAGAGTCAGGACTAGGCTTAAGAAAGGTATTTGCAGATGGTACGGGGATGGTCCATGGAAATGAGATATCCCAGGGGGGGTGTTTAGCCAGCTCTTACCTCCTTGCTGGAAAATCAGCCATTATGGATTTGGAAAGATGATGCACTCTGGGACAAACTAATGCCACACTCCACAGGATGTGGTCATAACTATGAGGAGTTGCTCTGCTCTCATTGGTCAGCAGTGACCTGGTGCTTGACCCAGAGAATTTTGAATAAGTATCTGAGAGGGACAGAGCCCTCCAGATCTGCTGCTTGAAACTGAATGAAGCAAGAAGTGCCCTGCTGATGATTTTGCTGTGTGCAAGGAACTCTAAGGCCTGACATATGAAGACTGCACCATCTGAAACTACAGCCCTGTGGATTACCTTGCTGCCAAAAGACTCAAGAGTGGAAACTCCCTACAAGCTACAGGTTAACAGAGCTCACCTGAACAGCCCCACAAAGAATTCAAAGCCTGAAGTACCAGTGGATTTGTAAGGATATTGTTCAAGTGGATTGCGGATTCGAAGTATCACACTTTCAAGGACCCTCCATTCCAAAACCTTGGATTGTGTGTTCGATACTTTGGTACCTGCAAGCAGATGGTGTTTTAACTGGACCCCGCTTGCTGAAGAAGGTGGCCCACTACAGTGGTGAGAATTCTTCAGAACAATTTATAAAGGGGTGTCCCTGACAGAGAAAACAAAATGATTTAAGGGGCACCCGTGGTTTCTAAGCACTAGAAAGTGACTAATCTTTACAAATTCATATCTCTGGTTCCCTACAGTGGATTAATTTCGTTTTGGTGTCATTTGAAAGATAAAAATATTACCTATTTTTATAAATTGGTGTTGGATTTTTATTTTGTGTTGTGTCTTAATTATTTACTGAAATGGTGTTTTTAAATGTTTTACATACCTGTCTTTGAAGTTAAGCCTGTCTGCTCGCAGCCACGTTACCAAGGGTTGAGCAAAGGAATACTTTTCTAAGACCTATGCTGAGTCGTATCATGTGTTAGTGGCCTTATTGCCAGTGGCAGACCTACATTTGCCCCTACCAATAACCCACTTTCCAACACTGTGAAAGTGTGTGGTGGTCAGGCTTTACTGTAGAATTAGAAGACCGTTGGAACTTCCCTCCACTGTATCAAAGAAGGGATCACATTTCTTGAACAACCTTAACTTTGTTGTAAAATTACAAACTCCCGATATGTTATTTGTGCCTGGATGACACTGCTGATAACCATGTGCTCTATGAAAATATACAAGATATACATTCCCCACACTGCTAGTATTGTGCTTCTATGTGTGAAGGGTATTCTTGATGCTATTGATTCAACTATGAAAGTGGCAGCTCAGAGAATTTGGAAGAGGTATTTCCAAAGCAAAGAGTTCAAAATGATAGAAACTTCAGTTCCAAAACTGGAAAGAGATAAGGATAGTTAAAACTGCTCATTGTGCAGGGATAAGCAGGAGCAGATTTTGCCAACAAGTTTTTGCTAATCATGTACAGCTGTTTAATTATAAATGAGTCTCCATGAGACATTAGCAGTAGCATCCACTATTACCCAAACACCTGCTTCATTGGAGACTCTGCCAAGATTTGGTCCCAGAAAGATAAAAACCCGTGAAGAGTTCCTTTCTACTCTCTGTTGTATTGGGGTGGTTAAATATGGTCACTAAGGCTTTGTCCTGAGGAGCAACAACTCAGAGTATAAATGGTGTGGCCATGGTTCTATCTCAAGAGAGAAACAGCCGTTCACTCTAAAAGGAGCTGTATATTACACATTGCAGTCATGGGCACCCTAGAACTATAACCACCTTGGATGCACCTTACTCCATCAGTACATTCATGAACTATTATGTGCTACAATATTTTGCTGGCCCATCAGGTGAAAAATCTTGGTGTCTGTCTAGATCAGAATTCATTAAAGAAGCCTAAAACATCATGCATTTTCATAAGCATCTTTTACCTTTTATCTCAATTAAATGAAAGCAGTCATATGATCCCACACAATCTTCACTAAATGGTTATTAGAGATTTGTGGTTGGCTTACACTGTTTATATTAATGCTTTGCATCTTGCCATGCCAAAAGGATTATGTGCAACAAATTGGTGGACCAGTACGTGGTCATTGTTTTAGGCAGCTGACTTGAATAAATGAGACTACATTGCCAATGCCCATAACAACTAAAGTTGATGGCAGAAGTAAATCCTTCAATCTATTTTCTTATACTTAAATACTTAACAAATTCTATGGATATGAATGGGAGCGCGACCCTAGACTATGACACCCGGCAAAGGCACTACAAGTCTTCATTGCCCCTTGGTTACTTAACCCGCTGAAACTCACTGTCCATGCTTGATACTTTCACTGTATTTGTGTTACTTGTATTTTTTGTCTTTTGCACTACGACTATTGTAAAATGCTCCGATACCCGCAGGTCTGGCCAGCGCTATATAAAACTTAAAAATAAATAAATAGTTTAACTTCTCCCAAGTTGCAGGTTACTTTGACAAGCATTTCCAGCCCTAAACCTTTCCAGCCTAGTAATATTTCACTAGTTCTCTCTGGGTCCCAAACCTTGACAGTCCACTTTTGAAACTTCTCCATTCGAAACTATCTCACATTCCATATTTTCTTATTCTGAGAATCCATATTTTAGCAATGTTTAATCTATTCTACAATTCAAGGTGGACTATAAACAAGTAATCAACTAATGATATTTTTTTATAAAGTGTGTTATAAGGGTCTTAGCACTCATCATTCACTTATTTCTGACAACACACCTAACTTTTGTGTTTCCTGTAATAAATCGAAGGAAAAAGATTGCACCTCAAAGTCAAAACATTATTACTTCTGTTTATGGATATAAGCCATATAATATACAAACCCTCACAGTATAAAAATAGCACTTACGGGTATCTGTTACACAACACATATGGAATGGATCTCATTTTTAGTTTTTTACAAAACAATTAAATTAATAAAAACAATTATTTGTGAAATACAAGGCCTTTTGATTTACAGACAGGTTTTTGTTCCAGTTCTTGAAAGTGCATTTATTTGCTTCCTAAAATTGCCATCATCTGATGTCAAACTTCAACCCGATCCTCAACACTGATACCGTAATGCTCATCTTTAACCACAAGCCTTCCGCCAGAGGACTGAAGAACATGCTTCTAGAATGGACAATCAAGACTTAGGGGGTCATTAGGATGGAGGATTTTCCGTGGAGGATGCGGAAAATCCTCTGCGGACCCACCAGGACCCACCGCCACATTAGGATGGCTGGTGGGTCATGGTTTAGGTCCGCAGCTTTTCCGCCGCGGCTGGTTTACAACCGCGGCGGAAAAGCACTAAAATGGTGACGGTGTCTCTCAGACACCGTCAGCGAGATTAGGATGTGCTTGGGAACATGCTTTTCCGCGGCGGCTTTTCCGCCGTGGAAAAGCATGTGTAACTGCACTGCGGGGGCCCGTTGCGGGTCCGCTAGGTGTAGTGGGGGGTGCACATGGGGGTACCTATGGTACCCCCCTGCATTTGCGTGCACAATGCAGCAGGCACCGCTCGGTGCCTGCCGCTTTGTGCACGCAAATGCTGTGCATGCATTTTTAACATTGCTGCGGGTGCAGCTTGAAGCTCCACCCGCCGCAATGTTAAAATAGAGGATGTGACCGCCACCCAGGCGGTCACATCCTAATCTGCACAGAGGGAACGCCGCAGCCCATGCGGACGTTCCCTCATGCTCTGGGGTCGCGGACGGACTCAAGTCCGTCCGCAATCCTAATGACCCCCAAAATTTGGGGTATTATGTATGGTAGGGCAAAATGTTGTCATTTACTTTAGGCCCTCAAGCACCGTAGTATGCTGACCTTACTTACATTGCCCTATATGTGCACAAATTGACACAATTAATTACATTTCCCCCTACTTCTGGGTGTCTCAAGTTCACTCTCTCACAATTCCCCCCACGATGCACTTTGCCAGTTAGATCAGGACAATTCTCCTCTTAGATTCTACTTTCGCAATAAGTAAATTGTCTGCCATAGCCCAGTCATTCATGAGCAATCAATCATGAGTCTTTCCAGGAAGAATAAATATAAGAAGCCACAGGGTTGAAAATTGATTCCTGGTCGGAGTGAAGGCATAAGTTCATTGCAGCTTCACAATGTATTAGGTTGTACATCCTAAAGAGGGGGCAGAGATAGACCCTCCTTGCAGGTAGTGAAAACAAACATAACAACATAAAGTGTAGAACCATTTTGTCACCTTTTTGTGCATATTTGAAATAGTGGACTTAGTTTTATATGTTCAGTTAGTACTGAAACTGGTGCTCATGTAAAGCGCTCTGGTACCTGATTTCTCGGGTCTAGTTTGCGCTATATAAAACTCTAAAATAAAAGAGTACTGGAAGCGCCTGGCCTACATCTTATATATATATATATATATATATATATATATATATATATATATATATATAGAGCCCTTTTTAGGTTTCGGCTACCGTCCCACTGCATAAGCAGTGGGTGGGCGGAGCCGAAATCTTTTGTTAGTACTATGGGGGCCTGAACACGCCCCTCTCTCCATTGGCTGGCCTCGTAAATGCTGGCCAGCCATTGGAGGAGAGGAGCGTCACTGAGTTCAGGGCCCGCCTTGACGCGATTCGGGGGCGTTTCCGTGTCTTTTTTTAAGTCACGCCCTCTCCTCTTCCCATTGGCTGGAATTTTACCTTCCAGCCAATGGGAAGGGGAGAGCACGCCCCCGAATCCCTACAGGACGCTATGCTTTCCGAGCAGCGTCTACCGAGGCCATGCGGTAAGCCTCTGCCCCCCTGTTTGTGCCGTTGTTTCTTGTTTTCTAAAGTGTGTGATCATGTGCATGTGTAATGCATTTTCAGTTGAATTGCTGGTGAACAGAAAGCGAGGCTTTAAAAAATAGAGCTTCGTCTCCATATGGTTTAATTCGATAATCCTTTGTGCTGGTGCTTTCCGGTGCTTAGCACCGGCACTTATTGATCAGGGCCGGGTCTACCCCACGCTGAAACTCGGGAGATCATATGGCATTGTGGTGCTCGTAGGAAGTATATAAAATTACCTCACTGACTCACTCGGCGCAAACAGTGTTGTTTTTAACACTGGCAGACTGACGGTGTTCGTTTGTCTCCCGAGGCCGAGTTCCCGTGAAACAATACTGCGTGAAGTCAGTGTGTTGAGGCAGTGGCTGTGAGAGCCATTACAAATATTCACATCGATCGGCACTGTAATACTATTATAGGATTCATCAGACCGTACGACTCTAACCAAATACACAAAACCGTTTCCAAATCCAATGTGAGTCATTCACAACATTAAACTATTACTAACTGGTGACGATGTGCATTACGAATTTGCCTTAGTTAGGCGGCAGCCAGCAGCCATTAGTTCAGTGTTGCACTGTTGCCTTGTGGGCGGGACACTGTTTGGGCTCAATTTGGGCTTGATTTGGTTTGGCGGGGGTAGGGTTGTGCGGCAGGCAGTGTGTGTAGATTTTGTTTTAAATGCCACGCCCCGGCAAACCCGCACCCCGCCACGAGATATCAGCAAGCGGTAACTGGTGGTTAGCCTGAAGAGTGACGACGTCAAATCAGTGCAGGCCAGGCAGCAGACCCAGTTATCAATTAAAATTAATTAAGGCAGACAGCCTCTGACCACCACCACCTAACTGTAAGTGTAGCAACCAACGCTGCTTTTTTTTCTTGGATATGGCCGTGGTGGGTGCTGTGTCATGTGACATGATGGTCACGGTAACCATGGTAGCTCCGGCTCCCGCTCCAGGTGAAGAATCGATGACTGCACAGGGACTTGGCCCGGCCTTAGGTATATCTATGTGCAGTAGAACAGGCGCTGCTGACCTTAGCCACTGACAAGTGTGGCAGAGTGACTGAGAGTACAGTGTGTGTGTGTTCGCAGCAGTACCGGTGTGCAGCACAGACAAATCGATTAACTTAAATGAATTAACTCAGGGTGGTTAAAAGCAGCCTGTGCTGACGTCAGCACAGCCTTAAATTACCCCAGTGTAGTTAACCACAGCCTAGTCCGGCGAGGGTTCAATCATGAACTTAAAATGCGCTAAACCAGTAAAGAAATTAAGAGAGCTTGTAGTCAGTCCTCTTCTAGAACATTTATCATAATAGGGCTGGGGTTAAGGCCCTGCCCGCTCCTGCGCTTCTTAAGTTCCAACCCTCTCTCAGCCCGAGCAGTAGTGGCATTGTACTTGCAGTGCAAACAGTGACAAGGTGTTTTGGGGGGAAAGCAGGTGGTGGGCATAGAAGCAACATGTGAGGCACACGAGGGTAAATGGGTGACCTGGCTTGGATGGTCACTCAGTGGTTCACTTTACAGTTCACTTCAGTTCATACGTATATGAACGAAGTGAAGTGAAGTGAACTGTAAAGTGAACCACGGAGTGACGAGTTCAAGGCGAAGGCCTGCACTGAGGAATCATGCCTTACAGCCCATATTGCTCTCTCGCCTGTATGCTTCTTACCCCCTCCCAGTTCCATAATTCTCTGTTTCTCACTTGTTTGCTTTCCTCCCCCCACATTCCGTGCTTCACTTTGCTCTCCCTCGTTTGCCTCACAGCCCCTGGCGCCGTGCACTGCATGCAAGTACAATGCCCTAATGGCACTGATTTGTTTTTAATTGAGGCCGTTTTTATAAATGAGGCCATTTCAGAAATGTATTTAAAGCATCATTTAAGTAAGCCCAGCAGAGAGGGGTAAGTGTTATTTATCTAAAAATCCCCACATTGGGTGGCAAAGGCTTCTTTCACAGGACATCAGTATGCTAAGGGCACCCAAGTTTAAATAATGCTTGATAAATATAAAAATCTTATTTGGACTGTTTTTAATGATGCATATATTTTAGTAGACCCTTTTTCATTCGGAGTAGGACGTTTTATGTTCAGGACTCTGGACCAAGGTACTGAACGACCTAAGAGTTATTAGGACAGATCCAAGTGCACACTATCATGAAGGAAAGTCTGTAGTGAATACTGAAGAAGGGAAACATGGGAACAAAAAATTGCTGAAGTGGCAATGAACTACGTAAAAATATACTTCATATGTGTTGCAAATCGTCTATTTCGTATTGACTGCTTGTACTGGCCCAGGGACGGGCTCTTCTGTGGATGGCCACAACAGTTATGAGCCTGAGTTCTGCATCATCCTGTTAAGGAACATGATAATGGTTAAAGGCATCATACCAATGTGTTCATGGTCCAAAGTAGAGCCTGGCCTGGTCGGTTTTAAGTCTTGTTGGGGCTTATCATTGAGGTGCAACTCAAGTCATGTGACATAGCTGTGTCATTATACAGCCTACATTCTCTATACAGGCTGGCCATATTATAGACATGATATATGATTTTGAAATGAAGGGTGATGCTGATCAACCCGGTCTAGTGACAGGGCCGGCGCTAGGTATGGGCAGCGTGGGCGGCTGCACAGGGCCTCGCACTCAGCCCACCAGCATGGGGCCACGCACTGGTGATGTGTCCTGTTGTTTCCCTGGCGATCTATTACAAAGAAAGGTGTTGCCTGCAATTAAGGTCCATTGGAGGGGGCCCCCTCCCTGGGCCTCTCATGGATGGTGTCAGGAGGCATAGGCGAGGGAGACGGAGACGGAGACGCTCCTAGACCACAATCAATTCTCACAACTATCGGACTGAAGGTGTGAGAAATGCTTGTGGAGTAAAAGTTAAAACTGTGTGGGCGCCAAATGCTGGACAAAGGGGCCCCCACAGTGTCTGTGAATGGTCTCCTTGCAAGGGGCCACTTATCTAAATTAGAAGGGGCCTCCAACGGTCCCTTTTAGCCCAGGGCCTCGCAAATCCAGGAACCGGCCCTGTCTAGTGATGTGTGTGGATAAACAGGCACGGTAGAGTCAATTGGTCATCCTTGTACTTCAGACAGCTCTGATATAAATCATATACTGTGGCTACCTACCCAAAAATTAGGTGTAGAGTTTTAACTTTCAACCATGATATTTATGTATAGAGCTAGGACAATGCACGCCACTTCAGCACTTGGTGTTCAGGGCAAGTGCCATCCATCCTGGAGCCCCCTCTGAGCCCAAGGCGTTTCTATGTCTGAGAGGTGGCTAATAACAGAATTCACATTTTAGAGGCTACTTTGTAAATCTTGATGGAAACCCCAACTTTTTGTGTTGCACCACTACTTCTACTGCAGGAGTTACTTAGATCTGCATAGTGGCAGCTCAAATTGAAAGAAATGCATGACCTGTGATGCGAACACAGTGGCATTCAAGCCAGGTAATCAATGTAAAAATGTGTCACAGTTACCAGGAGAGAATGTATATTAGGCACACAATGACCGAAAATGATTACATTTGCAGAAGTCACTAACCTGTGAGCTTCAAGTGTTTCAACGAAGCTATGTGGAAAGGAGATTCCCCTGAGGGTAAAAAACTTTTAATCTTTTTAATTTTTCTCTCTGCACTGTGGCTTGATAATTTGAATACTTCTCAAATACAATATATGCTGATTCTATCAAATATTTAGACTCTGTAGATCCGACTCACACACTTTGTTCATTATTAATGTGCAGAATTTTGTGGTGCGGCTTGGTGAGTCCGCTGACATGTTGGATGTACAGAAGTATGGCAGCAGAGGGAGATGAGGTGAAGAATAACTTAGAAGAGGGTAGGGAGGAAGGGTAGGAAGGAAGCAGAGAGAGACGGAGGTAAAGAGGGGTGAGGACGAGGTCAGATACCTAGAGAAAGATGACGGAGCAAGAGATGGTTGAGGACTCGAAGCCAATAGTGTAAGTGGGTGGAGACTGTGGCAGAAGTGGGTGGAGCTAGAGAAAAATAGGTGGGGCCTCCATCAAACATTTGAGCACCTGCACTTCATATTTTACAAATTAAGCACTGTCCGCCCCCATTCCCTTGCTTTCTTGCCCGTGGCTACGGTTCTATCTCTGCACCAATCAGCAGAGTGATTTATACAACAAGCAAGCAGTTTAGAGGTAATGGTACGCAATTAACATCTCATTCCACCAGAAAGACTATGCTAAATACCCTAGTCACTGCTTTTTTGCCTGGGATTGAAATCAGTGTTTGTCCTAATTCATATGCTATCTGATGTGAAGTGGACCTGCTTTGTGCCGCGCTACACCATTAATCTAATCTAATTATAGATAGCTGCAAATGAAGTGCTGCCCGAGCAGGGACGGGGAAGAAAATAGCGCTTTTGTCATTTCGCATGACTGTGAAGCGGGCTCGCGCTTCCCATGGCAGGCGGACAGCGCGCGAGGACTCCCGAATAAGCTCCGCTGCCCCCTGTTGCACCACTCCTAATTACTGCAGCGCTGCCAGCGCAACTGGGCGGCGCGACGTAAATAGAGCCGTAGCAGTGCTGTCATGTTTGGATGCCAGAGAAAGCCCTCTGAGGGCTGGTGGATTAAATCGCGCATCCTGACTGACGGCTACCTTGAGAGGGCTCCGATGGAGTTGTCAAAGCATTGTGCGAGCGCAGATCCACAGCTCACCGCAGCTCGCGCAGCCTTGCCGCCCGCTCTTTTCGACGTGTTCGCCCGGGCTCCTACGCCGAGAGTCCGGCGTCGACAACCTCCACTTCTGAAGGGCCTTCAGCGGCGGCCATGTGGTGGCAGGACTTTGTTTCGATGGATGTGACCCTGCTTTTGTTCTTTGTTGATACTTATTTTCTGCGTCTTGTCATGTGAAGAATGCAGAATGCGTGGCTTATATCCGGCCACAGCGATTGGTCTGCCATGGAATTCTTTCCCTTTGCATTCTTGTGTGTTATTTAGGTTTGTTCTTGATCGTCCGGCTGGTGATTGTACATGGCGTTACAGATTTCGAGGCTGTAATCGGAGAAAGCTGCACCTCACTCGATATCATACCTGCCAGCTTTAAAGACTAGCTCACCATGTGAAGACGGGCAGGGGTCTCTTGCCGAGGAGTACCTTCAAGCACTTTTGAAACCCCTCCCCACCCCGCCCCCAAGCCACCCTCCTCCCAAAACAAGACAAGCACTGGCGTTGCCAATAGGTTTCGCATTTGGAAAGTTGGAGCTATTGGTTTTGTAAATGACATTGTATATTTATATATTGTTATTGACAATGCCAATAACGATATATAAATATAAAATGTCATTTACAAAACCAATAGCTCCAACTTTCCAAATGCGAAACCTATTGGCAACGCCAGTGCTTGTGTTTTCAAAGCCAACACATAAATAAAAATGTTGTCATTTACAATGCCAATAGCTCTAACTTTTCCAAAGGCGAAACCGTTGCATTGTAAATGCTTGTTATTTCTGGGACTTGCGGAACCAAGTTTTTTTCATAATGAGAAAAAACACTTTATATCCTGAAACATTAAGAGCTTGCAATCCTCAGCATCAAACATTTGCATCCAGTACATTTCTTGGATTGTGTGAAGACTTAGAACACAAGACTTAGAAGGGGTCATGGACTCTGGATTAATCCAACACTATATGATCAGTCCTGCTATATGCTCAAACCAAGGTGCATTCTGTGAGTTATCTTTGCCAGATTTCACAGACAGATTTGCAGAACATTTCAAGGGTTGATCCATATTTGGTGGCAGTACAAAATAGCTTCAGGTGCAGTGATGGCTTGGATGTTGTTCATGCCCAATTTCTGTCTTAGGGCACCAATTAGGGTGTGCAGTCCTTACTGCAATTTGGGGCACAAAAAATTGTTTTTCAGTTGTTATTAATGTAGAATATCCAAACCGTCAACTGCATGTAGAAAAGTTGCAAATGCTTTTGCTCAGCAGTCTGCAGGGCTGGTTGAATAATCTTTGCATTTACCACTTAGGTGCAAGACTGCATTGGCATGCTGAGACGGACTAGCTTCACTTTTAGCCTTCTGTCTTGCCCACAATAAATTTGTCTTGAACCATTATTTATGGAATCATTGCCAGAACCTAGGCCTAATTTAGTCAACTCATCCTGTTTGTGTATATCAGGTGGGTTATACAAAGCTGTGAAGTGCTCTACTCAAATATATGATGGAATTCCTGGTTCAATATTTTTGGCCAGGCATTCACAACCCCATTTGGTCATGCCCCAGAAGTGCCTTGTGTTCTTATCTTGAATAGCTGACAATAGTGCAGTACAGGCTTTGTCATGTAGATTTTTTTTTGTATTTGAGGAAGCGTTTCTATTCCTTCTTCAATTCCATGAGATTTGTTTCTCCTTTTGGGGCACTTCACCTCTGCTGTAAAGCATTGGTTAATAGCATCTTTCATTTTTGGCATTCCCTGTCAAACCATTTGATGTTAAAATTGCTAACATTGTTTAAGTTTTTAATACTACAAGATAGCCCAGTCATGGTAGATTTATCACTCTAGCTGAAATTTAATGTTATTTTTTTAAATTCAATTTTAAGAATGTCAGATGGATTTACGGACTCCAATAACTTTAGCATGACTTCATATTTAGGGTTCCATTGGATTTCCTTTTTCAGTCTGTCATGATTTGCAGGACAACAACTAATATTCTACCAAAGGATATTTGTTCTATTTGGTTTCACAATAACCTTAGCTGAGTCAAGTGTAAAAGAAGTTTCTGATGTGCCAAGTCTCCATGTTCATAAACATATATTCAATTGGACTGGCGCGCTTTCCCGATACAAACATGAATTGTGTAGGAGAGTCAGACATGGTTCTTCCTTTTTAAAAAAAATATTTTTATTAAAGATTTTTCCCCCATGTATACATGTACAGAGCACTTATTTTATAAACAGGAAAGACAAACCATTCTCAATTAATACAGGCTAATACATTGCGATTACCTTCATTACATTGTTAAATTAATCATATTTCTATAGACTTATCGAACATAAATAAACAATCAAAATGTTAAGTAATTTATGTTACAACTTGAAGATAAGAATTAGAAATAAGAAAGAGACCAAGGAATAATTTTTAAACAGAATAAAATAAATAAGGAGAGAAACCCCAACACATCAAATCATATTATCTACTTTATCAAGAAGTTCCCTCCTTCCATAATGTGATAGGTTCCCAGATCTGCTTTCCCAATTTATTCCCCTTTTTCCCTCTTCTAGCATATATTGAAATTTCTAAATTGTATATTGACAATAATTTACCCAACCACTGTGAATAAGTTGGTGGCAAAGGGTCCAACCATACCGTAGCTATAGATAATCTCAAAACTGCCATGGCCAAAAAAATAAATCTATTGCCATTTATTTGCATATCTTCATTATTTACTCCCAAGAGTATTAATGTTGGGGTTAGAGCTATCTCTTTTCCTAGTAATGTACTTACAAAATATCCGATATCTGTTTTTGTTGTTTGTAGATGAGGACATAAAGCGAAGATATGTAATAGATCTGCCGCTGAACTTCCGCATCTAAAACATGTAGTGCCTGCTGTCCCTCCCCATTGGGCTATCTTTGCAAGTGTGTAATACAAGTGGTAAAGGGTTTTATAATGTTGTGCCTGTAATGAGGCTGAGCAAAGCGTTTGTTGCCCCAACTCCAGTGACTGATAAAACGTTTCGCCCCCAATATCTAGACTGTTTGCCCACTTCTCTGCCCATTTTTCCATATCATCTTGTTTTGATTTTATAAGTTCAGAATATATTCTTTTAGTCGTACAGTCAACGCCTCTCTGAATAATTTCCATAATTGGGTTTTTACCAAATCCAGCCGGTCCCCCCCTTTTTGTGATAAGAAAGCTTCTAACTTGCAAATATTTAAAAGAATGTCTCATATCTAAATCATATAAAGCCTGCAGTTCTGAAAATTGCAACAATCCCTGTGGACCAATCATATTACCAATCATAATTATTCCCTTCCTCCCCCATTCATCAAAAGCTGAATGATTAAATACCTCATACGGGAAGGTAGGATTACTATTCATTCTTGTATAGAAATTGTATTTCCCCAGTTCTGACTTTTTAGCAAGCGCTTTCCATACCGTGTATGCAGCCTGAAGTGTCTTAAATCTAGTCCTTTTAAAATAACTAGGTTCTGTGAACTTAAATAAAAGGTTTTCTGTTTCTGCCCCCATTACCAGACCGTATATAGCTAGCGTACCTAATTTGTCTTGCCCTTCTGCCTCTGCCCCTCCTAGAAGGCCAGCCATATACTGGAAAGCTGCTGCCCAATAATAGAGTTTAAGATCTGGGACAGACCACTCTCCCCTTTCCCGAGGAAGTGTCATATATCGCAGGGCTCTCCTAGTTTTTCCCTTCGCCCATAAGAACCTGTTAATTATATGCTTGCAGCTCTTAAACCATTTAGCTTCAAATAGTAATGGAATACTTCTGAATATGTATAAAGATTTGGGCAGAATCATCATTTTTATAATATTAGTACGACCGACCATTGTTAAATGTAAATTATCGAGCCTATCCAATTCTTTCTTTACTTTAGCTATTATTGGTGTAATGTTTTTTTCCACTAATATGTCCAGGTCAGCAGTGATAGTCACTCCCAGATACACTCCTGACTGAGCTACCCGATTATCGGAGCAATCTACCTCTTTTAATTATCTGCGTCTTGGCAATATTTAACGCATACCCTGAAATTTTCCCAAATCTTCCGGCCTCCATCTCTACCTCCCTTATCGCCTCCGTTGGGTCCGATGTAATCACTGCCACATCATCAGCATATGCAAGTATCTTGCATTGGCCCATACGTGTATCCAGTGGGATAATTCTCTCATTCGACTCTATTTTGCGTATCAAAGGATCCATGTACATTGCGAACAAAAGCGGAGAGCATGGACAACCCTGCCGTGTTCCTCGCCTAACCTTGAAGATGCGCGTGGATCCTGAGTTGACCCGTATAGAGGCTGCTGGGGCAGTATACAATGATTGGATTGCTTTTATGAATCCTTCTCTAAACCCTGTTTTACTTAAAACCTGCCACAGATAGTCCCAGGAGACCCGATCAAAAGCCTTCTCGGCATCCAACAACATAACCGCCATCGGGTCCCCTGCGACTTCTGCTGCATCAAACAGAGTAATTACCTTACGTATGTGATGGGTGGTGCCCCTACCCGGTATAAATCCGTGTTGGTTGTCTGAAACCAAATTTCCTATTACTTTGGCAAATCTTATGGCCAACACCTTTGAGTAAATTTTCGTGTCCAAATTCATTAAAGTGATCGGCCTATAAGACCCTGGTTCAGTAGCAGGTTTCTCCTTTTTAAGTATTATTACAATTTCCGCTCCCCCCCAGCTCGCTGGTATGGATGCCCCCATCTGTGCTGTTTTCATAACTGTAGCCATATCTTCAGACAACACGTCCCAAAAAACCTTATAAAATTCAATTGGTAATTGATCTGGACCAGCAGCTTTCCCTGAGGGCAAATGCGTCATAGCTTTTTTTATTTCTTCCAGATCTACTGGGTCCTCCAGCCTTTCTGCCTCATCTTCCGGCAAACTGTCAAGTGAGATTTCATTTAAGTAATCATTTATTTCCCCTAAATCACTAACCTGCCTATCATCATAGAGTGTCTCGTAAAAATTTCTAAATACTTCTCGTTTTTCTTCAGAGTCTGTACGCAGGGTGCCTGTGGTGTCTCTGATTTCCCTTACTGATCCTAAAGCCGCTTTTTGTCTAGTGCGAATGGCCAGTGTTCGCCCAATTCTTTCGCTGAATTCATAACATTTCACTCTTTTTATAGTGAAAATTTTAGCTGCCCTTGTTGCAATCTTTTCTTCTGCCTTCATTTTCGTTCTTAAAAGTTTATTTAGGACATTGTCCAATTCAGCCCCTGCTAACACACATTGATGTAGTTCTTCCTCAACTTCAAGGATCGCATTAAACATTTCTATATTTCTAAGTTGCTCCTGCTTACGTTTGAAAGTACTGAAGCTTAATGCCCACAGGGTGAGCTGCTTTGGAGTCTGCATCCGCTGATGTGGCTGTAATGGGCTCAGGAATGATTGTTACTCAGTGAATAGTAGTGAAGTGGTGAAGACCAGAGAAACTGAAATCAAGGAGTTCAAAAGAATGTTTTCCCCTCTTTTGGATAAGGTTATGAGATAAAGGTTAGGAGTTCATATATTTTTGATGTGTGATGAAAAATAAGTTACCATACACCAGATGACCTAGTTACTCCTCCATTAACCTGTGGGCGACGTTGACTACAGTTAGAATGAAATTGCTGTAAGGCTCAGAAAAGGGTTACTTCGCATAAGGCTCAAGAAAAAGGGATTAATAAATAGATGACAACATAATCATCAGCAGGGTTTGTGATCAAAAGAAAACAAGGAAATAGTAGATAGATTAAGTACAAGCCACTAATAATATTCCTTTGAATCGTTGCTATCATTTGATTTTCTTATCATCTGCTATTGTTCTGCATGAGAGAGAATTGCTGCATTATTTACAAGGTTACATAAGTGTTTCACAACCATTGAATCAGTCCTGGAAGTTGCCTAAGCAATTTCTAGAATTCGAACCTCAAAATATTAAACAAAAATACAGAGACTTGAATTTAGTTGACAAGTGAACACATTAAAAACGGTTTTATTTGATTCACAAACAAAAAATGCATTTTTATTTTATTGAGAAGGTTGGAGGTTTTCAGCATTTACTTTGAATTTCTAAAGGACAAGTGATATGCTAACCTCTAGTATACCCCATGACAGTGCTGCATCAATTGAGACCAAGAATGTTCCAAGCAAGATTACGTTTACTGTACTTGCACCGCTCCTACAAATCAAGATAAAGACACCAACTTAATTTTTACCTTCCAATTTCAATTTTTTTCGCATTTACACAGTGCTTTAAAACATTCAATTTGTAATTCTGCTCGCTTATGCATATGTATTTTATTTTGCTGCTAATTTAATTTAATTTCTGGTCACAGAACCCCTGAGTAGGCGCCCTCAGGTTATGAAACATTGGGTTACACTAAGGGACCATAAAAAGAGTAATCACCCTCACTCATTGTCTTGGGTGGATTTACCAGCTTATGAAAAAAAATTAAGAATCAGTTCTACATAAATATTCAGTATAAGATAATGTATACCATTAGAGAGGATGTTATGATAGTGTGTTTTACCTTGGTTTCCACCCCAGTGAAAAAAGATGCAGAAACCAGACATGGAAAACAGGACATTTATATTTTCAGTCTCTAAAATGTATTAAATCATTATCCAAATGTTTACAGACTAGGTCGATGGAAGATGTTTTTTAGACAGTTGTGTATGATGAAAGGTTTAGCCACTGTGTTGTAGTCTTCACTTTAGGGAGGGAACGAACCTGCTCATTCTACTCAGTGACTCATGGGGGTTGTCTATGGCAACGTTGGAAGGTGTGGCGGTTGGGACTCTACTGGAGGATGGAGCAGGAAGGTGACTAATGAGCTGTGCTATGTTGGTGGAATAAAGAAGTTAAGAGACAACCAGCCTCCCGCCTCTTTAATCTTAACGCTCTGTTACAAGAAAATAAATGTTTTACCATTGCAAGTTAGTTACAATCGCCAGTAGCCATGCCATGTTGTCTAAAGCTAGCCAGTGAGATTTATATGACTTCTTTTACAGATGATGTATGTCTGGAATGTCCCTTGCAAACAAGTTTAGTTATTGCTCAAAGGTTATGTGATACGATCTGCATTAATTGTTATAATTTCCAAAACTCTGAAATGTAAAAGTGCAGAACACATGATAAGGGAGACATCCTAATGGATGTATTTCAGTTTAAAATGTGCAAATGTTGTTGTATTTGAGTTTTTTGTGGACAGAAAAGCTGAAATTTGACAATGCTCAATGAATTCATGCGTTCTTTAATTGCTGCTTCTAAGTGATCCTTCGTTAGACTACTGTAACAACCTGAGATCCTTGACTTTAATCTTTAGGAATCTCGATGTGCATTTTCTAAGGTACTGTCTAAATACTATAGCCTAGTCCAAATATTCTTCAATTCATTTGACTTTTGGACTTCAGTAGATAATTGTCACAATAATGTATCTCCAACCCAATTAGACAACTGCTGTTGGAAAGGCTTTACCATGATGGTCTGTTTAATTACTTGAGCCGCGATAGGTGCAATGAGGAGAGAGAGGGAGAGTGAGGAGTAACAAAGGCCCCCCCAGTGGAGGGCCCCTAGCTCCAGGGGCCCTCGGTACAGTCCGCTGACCTGAGAACTCCGAGGGGGGCCCTCTGTGTGCTTTACAGCCCCCCCTCAAGTTTTGATACGACTCTGGAGAGGGAGGGAGTGTAGTGAAGCAGATTTGTCCATTTAATGACTGCATGTCCCTAGGACCACCCTGTACGCAAACTGAAGATGAGCGCAGCGGACACTTCATGGTGTCTTCTCCTCCTCCAGCACCCCGCGGGGCAGCTCCAGGGTGTCCAACCCTCCCAGCGGGACTCAATCTACGTGATGTGCACCACGCCCTGCCGCCCGTCGTCCAGGATATCGAAGAGGGTCCGCAGGCTCTGCAGGAAGGTGCAGGGCAGCCCGTTCATGCCCTCCGGCGGCTCCAGGGGCACCGGCCGGCGGTGGTCCGAGCTCAGAGCAGCAGCCATGGAGCCCCGACCAGGGGACTCGCCCCCTTCTGACCCCGGAGACGCCGCCTGCGTCTGGAGCAGGCGAGGCCGCGAGGGAGAGAAGGCGCTGCTACACGAAGCTCCAAGGAAGAGGCATAGCCTTCCACCCGGGGCAACTTTCTTCCCACATGAAACTCTGTTGATCACTCTGGTGAGAGGCCCCCTCCTCCTTCCCTTTGTTTTTTAATTTGCTGCCTCCCGTTCTGCGAACAGCTGCCTTGGCACCTGAGGTCTTTCTTCCCTGATCGCTGGTCTTCGGTTCGAACTCCTCTGCCCCAGCTCCTCATAGATGATGAGGCTGTGACTTTGCTGGGGACTGCCTTTCTCTTGTGTCCCATTTTCTTTACAGGTTAATTTAACTGTTTGGGGCTCCAGGTGACTGCACCTGTCTGAGCCAGTCCTGTGTGGTAACCAAACTTATTTGAGTTTTTCTTTTTTTCAGGGCATGCAATTGCATGAACCAATAATACCGCTGTAGGCACATTGTTAGCCTCCGTGAGATTGTTTTCACTTTTCAGCAAAAAGATTTTAAAATAACATCTTTTTTATAGAAATACGTGAGTAGGGTTGGGAAGTTGTGCCCCGTCCTGAAGAAGGAACACCAGTTCCGAAACATGTCGACGCACACCAGAGGTAGTGTCCCTAATTAAGACAACTGACCTCGCCTTTTTGCACATCTTTTTAATAGCACCAGCTAGGGGTCCTGAATAAAGTTTTTTTCACACCACCCACTAGCCAGGTACTTTTTAATTTTTCACTACACCCTTCACTCACATGTATCCCCTCACTTGCACTTAACACACACCACACATAGTCAACCTTGTCAACGCTCCCGCGTGGTCGCAGCGTGCCGCATCCCTCTAGCGGGGTGCGAAGACCCTGATGATGAAGCATGACACCAAGGGGCCTGTTGGTGTGTGAGGGGTATTTTACACAACACTGAGTGTCCCCCATCTTTGAGGTGTACACTGGAAGTAGGATTCTTCTTGTTTAATTATGACTGCCTTTCTCCCTCCGGACTTGCTGGCTATGGCAGCCCTCTTCCTGGACTTTCGGACTTGGACCTTTGTGCTCCCCGCCTTTTTTTTTATGACTCGCTTCTTCTTCTACCTTTCTCCTCTGCCATTTTAGCGATCTCTGACCTTCCCCTCTGTCCTAGCGACCTTTCTATTGTCTCTCCTGTTGCCTCTGACGCACTCCTCGCTGTCTTACTCGTTACTATCTGCTCCCATGTCTCGTTTGTCTCACTTTCCTGCCCTTCTCTGTCCCTCCCTTGGTGAAGTGACTGCATCCCCCCTCCGACTGCATCCCCCCTCCGACCCCACTTAATGGAACTCTGCTTTTCTGTATATAGAGATAACTCTAATCACTAGTATTTGCAGTAGACCTTTGTACTCTCTACCACTCCTATGTGACTCTTAGAGTATATCCATTTGTATCCCTTCCCTATATGCATTAGACCTTTGTACTCTCTACCATTCCTATGTGACTCTTAGAGTATATCCATTCATATCCCTTCCCTATGTATATAGAGATAACTCTAATAACCAGTCTCTTCTTTGTGTGACTTTACATCTTGTACATTTGCATTTTTTTCTGTTTGTGTCTTTTATGTAACGCATGTAATCCTTAGTCCTTATGTTTTGCAACTGGTTCTTATGTAAAGCGCTCTGACACCTTCGGGTAAAGTTTGCGCTATATAAAATCGCATTAAATAAAACTTTTTAAAAAAGCGCAGTTGGCTTGGAAGACAAATTACTATTACTGCAGTTGCTTACTAGATAACATTTTCTGTATGGTGCCCTTGGGCACACACGAGAGGAGCACAAACAGGTAAACACAATAAAGTATGAGACACTTGGAAAGAAAGATACTGGGAGTGATTGCCATCAAGGAATAGTCCTCTCTGCTTGTTCTTGGATTCCACTTTGGGGTATCACCTGAAAAGGATTAAGGCCCACACCTACTGATGTGGATTCATCATCTGGTCCTTCCTCGTTGTGACTCTCAAAGGAACACACAATAGGCTCTCCCTGGAGTGCATGACTGGGAGCTATATACTTCCCTATGCCATGAATAAAAACAATGTACTTGAGAAGATCTATGCAGACCCTCAGATAAGTGTCAACATGTTTCTGTTCAATAGCAATTGTTACCCTAATAAGTCCCAGGACATTCCCCAGGACTAAATCCTTCCTCTCTCTAACTACTAACATTGCCTTAGGGTGTTAATATTCTATTTTGTCAAATATTGATTGTGGAAATAAGTTCAGAAACGAAAAGAGAACTGCAGCTTGACTTATTGGTGCATTAAGATGGCAAAAAGCTAATAGTAAACAGACAATTCCATTACATTAAAGAGCTCCTGTAGAGTAGTGCCCAGTATTGAGGGGCATATTTACCAGCCCCTATTACCACAGGAATGTCACTGTTTGCGATGTTCCTGTGGCCATAGGGGCTTTGCCTTATCTTAGCCAGTTAATGTGGCTTAATGCCACCTTGTAAATAAAGCTCCCTTTCACGCAAGACTTAGTGTGAAAGGGGTGGGCAATGGGTGTTGCCATGGGCGTTCCACCACAACACCCATTGATGTTTATGCTACCCCCTCTTTACAAGAGTGGCGTAAATAGCGTCAATAAATGAAGACAAGGGAAAACCTGGTCTTAACATGTCGAAACGAGAAGCAAAGCTTTATTTTTCCTCATTTTGCTGTTTCTATGTGTGCAGCACACACATAGAAACAGCAAATTGATGTGAGTGATTGTTTGTGTGCATGAAGGTGTCTCTTCCTAACCAATGGCTCCCATTTAGGGGGCTCTTAAATTATGTCTATATTGAGGGCTTTCATGAGACTTGGGTGCATCATGGTTTTCTCACTGGTCAGCCACATGGTACCCTACTTTTGGGATGCTGGAGTTATGAAAGCAGGTAACCATGCGTATCATCAACTTGATAGCTTTGTAGGTTAGGTTAAAGGTTTGAGATGAAGAGTGTCCACACAAAAAATAGTTAATGGTTAAGGGTTCAGCCAATTGCAAGCTCTGGACTAGAGGTGAAAGGTTTGAGAAGAAGGGTGCCTCTGCAAAACAGGACCACAATTAGAGGCTCAGACCTCATTCCAGTCAGTATTGTCATTCAGTCCCTAATCTTTTAAACTATAGACTGATCACTGCCTCATACTTATACAACATGTGGATGTCCTCAATGTGACATTTTGTAACTACTGTCCACTTAAATCACTATTGTGTTGTTTTTCGTTGTAGTGAGATACAAGCTGGAATGTCAGTTTCCCTAATCAATTGTTAGCCCTTTGGTGGGTGAACCATTTGTAGCTATACTTCGATATGCCTTACAAACCCTTTTTGCCTCGTTTA